>NC_134183.1:34422465-34736806 GCF_964188355.1 Buteo buteo
ACCGAACGACCGACGCTCCGTCGCGGGGGCCACAGACTGACCGACCGTCCCTCACGGAGGGCCGCGGCTCCGCAGCTCGCCCCCTCGTCCCAGGGGGCCGCAAACACACAGACCGACTGCCCCTCAGAGAGGGGACGGCGGTCCCACAGCCCGCCAACCCCTCACGGCGGGGGGGGGGGCGCAGCCAACGAGACCCGCTCCCTGCCGCGAGAAAGCGCCCACCCCCGATGACAGCGGCGGCCCCGCAACGCCGCGGAGACGAAGCGGGAGAGGGAAGGGGCTCCTTACCCCCCCATATGCCCAGCTTGAGCTGAGACTTGTTCAGGTTCTCCACATAGTCGCCCAGGAAGCGGTTTAGCAGATCCGCCACCACCGACTCCAGCACCATGGCGGAGGCGGGCTCCACCGCACGCCAGCCGCGGCCCACCGGCAGGGCAGAGGAGTGTGAGGGAAAGGGAGAGAAGGGGGCGCCGGGCTACGGCGCGGGGTAAACCAGCGCCGGGCGCGTCCCCGGCAGTCAGGTGACGGGGCGGGGGCGCGGCGCGGCCCAGCGCCTGACGGGTTGCCGGGGCGGGGCGGAACGGAGCTGCGCGCCGGTTGCGCGCAGCGGGCGAGGGGCTTGCGGCGGAAGGGCGCGGAGCGGCTGCGCGGCTGGTCCCCGGTGCGTGGACTGGCCCGTGGGCGCGCTCCCCGAGGCCGAGGGCCGGTGGCGCCTGAGAGCCACCGTGGCGGCGGCGGCGGGAGGGGCCGGCGCTTCGGCGAGCGGCGCCCCCGCGCGGCGTAGCGCGGTGCCTCCGCCGGAGCTTCGGCCGCTTGCCAGGCTTCCCCCGGCTCCTCCGGGGCCGAAGCGACCTCCGTGTGCTAAGCGCAGCCGCGGAAACCTTCCTGTCTCTTACCGGCACCCCCATCTCGCCTCCTCAGCAGCCCTGGGAAAGGCAGGCGGGTTTGACTGGAGGCTGACGGGGCGCCCGGCCTGGTGCCCCTGAGGCGATTCCCGCCGAAAGCTGCGTGTACACCTGAGATACCGCCTAGTAACTTACGTACGCAACCGCTCGGCTTCAGTGCGATAGTGCCGTTATTTCCTATTCGGCTCTTTATTTAGGATACACGCGCGTGCTGAATGCAGCCTCCAGGGCGAACGCCTTTTTGCGCCGGTTCAGCTGGGGTCAGGCAGAACCTGGCTGGTGCTTATGGTCCATGAGAGAACTACCACTTCTGTCAATCTAGCCAAGTTCAAGTGACATGAAAACTCACAGGCTAACAAGTAAGAATGTCGACTGTAAACCACAGATTTTTTAGAGTTAATAGGTAAGAGCATGCTACTCGGTGTGGTGATCCTGCAGGTAGCGATGTCAACTCTGGAATAAGTTTTTAAATCTGAGGGGGACTAATCTCAAACCGGTTATGTAAAGTCATTCTGAACTCATAGGAGCTCCGTTATTCATGGAAGAACAGCACTTTGAAGCTCACAGTGAGACAGTCTAAACATTTATTCCAGAGAAAGGAAATTAATATTGGCAATAGGATTCAACCTCAGAAATATATGAAAACACATCCAGACCACATGAATGTGATCAGACTGTTAACAGGGTGAGACAAATACTACTTCAAACAGCATACAGATATATTGTGGAGCTTAATGCAAGAAGATATTACAAAAACAGGAATAGTTTAAGGAAAAGATTTAAGTAAACTAATAAAGGAAGGGTCCATCAGCAACTGTTACCCCTCTGGTTCTGTTACAGTCTGTGTTTCAGGCTTGCAAGCTCCCTCTTGCTGTGGTTGAGGAAAATCTGAAGAGCTCTGCTTGGATCTGTTTTTACTTGATTTGAATAGCATACAGATACATGAGATCACCCTCATCCAAATAATGATGTGTCAAATGCATTTTCAGTTTGTTAAATATGTGATAAACTACAGAGTCCAGTCCAGAGCAAGCAAGCAGCACAAGAAGATTTATTATTTAGCACCTTTTTCACATTGTAAGAGACAAATGCCACACCTGTACCCCATTACTATATATATATGCCTACCTTTCCTGCAAACATTTTTAACATCAAAGATTCAATGAGTAAAAGTCAGACCCTTGTGCCGCAAAGTATTGCTCAAAATCAACTGAGCATGGTGCATTCTAGCCCTTTTGCAGAACTGGTCTATGCCTGAATGTGGATAAATTGGTTTTATGTTGAATTGTTAGTGCTGTTTTTGTTCTTTATGAGAACTGTAACTGTGGCAGCCCAGAGGTGATTTCGGGGACCGTAAGTTTGTCTCTGTGCCTTCAAACTAAACACGTTGTGATTCTGACATGATTAGTTTAACACCTAAGATTACACTACAGGTTTTTTTATGCATAGATAGCATTAAAATAATCTAAAACTATGGAAGAATGAGGCATGCTCTAAATTATTTTAAATAAAGCTATATAAAAAAACAGCATTGACTAGAGCCTCTCATTAAGTTAGGGAGGGAAGGTGTAGAAGGGAATTGTGAATGCCAGGTACCAATCCACACAACTTCTGTGTGACTGCAGAATTCAGCATACCAAGGAGTAATGCCAGGTTGTTTCCTGGAAGACAGGAGTTGTTGTTTATTGCCAACTGAGCACACTTCTGCCCCTGTAAATGGGAATGATGTAATAAGAAGAGACCAGCTATTATGAGAAGTTTTTACAGTTTTACGTCAGAGCTGAAAACCAAAATCATCAACCCAAAACTCTTTTCTTATCTCGCAATAAAAGCTGTCAGCCCCCAAAGACCAGTGCAATTACGTGTATCTCTATAGCTCTTTACATATTTAATTGTATCCCATGTATATTCTAGCTAGTGACTTAGCAGTAATGTTTGTCGCAGATACAAACTTACTTTGGAAGGTTTGTTTCTTTCCATTATAAGAAGAGGTTGCACTGAGGCCTAGAATAAAGCAACTCTTACAGAAGTGTTTCCTGCAATACCTGAGCAACATAGCATTAATTTTATTGAACAAGTGCTTTCATGCCATTTTTTCTTGTTTTCCAAATTCAAATTCATTCCTGACAATTTTTTTAACCTCAAGTAACATGTTAATACAACTTATCTTCCACAATGCCTTGAAAGTTCTTCACCACTTAATTGATTTCTGCATATTCTAGTGTTTTAAGTAGAAGAGTTTTAGTCAAAAATTACTGAATTCTCATTTTATGGTCTATTTAGCTTCAGATAGGAGGAAAAAATGCTAATTAGGTAAACTATAAAAACTATAGAAAATGGCGATTTATATTTTATTTATTTGTTTACTTCTTTTGTGCAGTGTTGGCTGTTCAAAGCCATTCCTATCATAGGGAAATGGCAATGGAAGACAACATGACAAGAAATTGTGAACAGAGGTCCCGCTGTCATTCTGTTAGGTAATAAACTTTCATTTGTGATTTTTTTTTTAATTGAAGTTTTAAAAGACTTTAGCTTATTATGCTTTTGTATATACAAACCACAGCTGAATAACTAAGGTTTGAGCAAAAGTGTTGGTTAATCAGCTCATGCTCTTAGTGTATGTAAATATAAGAACAATCGTGCAAATCAGTGGTATTAAATGTTCTCTATAACAATTATACAATATAGCCAGGATGATATATCTATTTTCTACTTCACTTTTCATAATGGTCATAATGATTTCTGCACAGCAAAAAACAAAGAAAAGTGAATCACAACTATAAGGGGTGTTGAAAAACATAAGAAAATAGCTCGTATGTGGTTAAATAATTTCCTAATTGACTAAAGTGTTTACTAAGGAACTTGAAGAACTCCATTAATTTTTAAAATCATATTGTTATAGCATATATATCTGAGCAAAAGAAATTTCTACTGCTCTTTACAAACATGCTTTCCTAATAAACATAAATATATAACCTAGTAGATCAAAAAATTGCTACTGTATTAATGTGATTTCACCTGGAAAAGAACCCCAGCAAGCCACATCTGTGTCATATATCCTGTTTCAGTAAAACCTACACAGATTTTTTTTAAAATAAAAGGAAAATGGAACAGAATTAAGAATGGAAAACCTGTGAAGGCAGCAGTTTTAATAGATATTTTATCAACCATATGTGTGGTTACTTTAACTACTGAGACATTACTTGAAAATAAACACACATATTTTTTCATGTCTATTACCAAACAATCCTTTGTTAGTCTTCCTGAGCCTCCCTTACAGACAGGATGCACTTTAAAATGACATTAACACAGCTGTGTGTTGGTAGGTACCATTCCTTGTGTGTTCTCAATTAAAAAGGTAAACAGTCCAAAATGAGGAGGGAGGGGGGAACCAACACCCCAAAAAACCTCATACACAGTTACATGATGTACGAGTTCTGTATCTAGAAGGACAGATACAGGACAAACAGAAATTTTGGTATTTGCTTACTATTCATTGAATACACAGATAATGTTCATTCCCCTCAGGGATGAACCCATGCCTTCTACCCATTTTTTCTAAATATCAACATTGGATAGACATGACTGGTTTGATATATGTGAATGGAATCAGTAGTTTCACTCAGCTGAAAGTCATCAAAAACAACATGTTCTGGTTGATGTATAGAGGCTCCTTGTGTATTATTGCAGCACTTCATTAAGTAAGAGGATTTGATGATTCCATCACTGAATAATGATTTACTAAAAAGAAAACATAAATATAACACTGTAACACTTAACTTTGTGGTTTTGCTATTTATGTGGCAAGATTTGCTCAAACCCATTAGGGAAGCCTTTACAAAAAATGAAGCCTAAAAAAAACAGGAAATCTGCATTGAAAGTATTAGTTAAAGCTTCAGCTTTATGAATAGAAATACACATTGCAACAACAAATACTTGTTTAGTGTTGCCTGTTACACAATCTTGCATGCATAAATAAATAGTAGCTACAGCAATTCTAATGCTAATCTGAGGTGGGTACATGGATTGATAGCTCAATAACCAAGCTTTCTTCTCCTATTTTACTGCATTAATATTACAAAATCTCCAGCTCCTACCATCTGACTTTTGGCAAGTGAACAGATGGCAAATTTTATCCACTGTACCTCACTAAACAGAGTGTATGCCTATTAGCAGTTGGGAAATCAGCCAGATAATGTGGCATCAACTCTCATCACAAAGCCTACAGAGGTGAGAGGACTTTGTGATGAGTTAGATCACATTGCCAAGAGCCATGTTTGGACAAGTTTTGAAAATCTCCAAAACTGGTTATGCCACAGCCTCTCTGAGCAACCTGTTCCTTATCCACTCTGAGTATGAGGGGCATTTTATTCCTTTTAGCTATTGAGAATTTCCCTTGCTGGAATTTTTGATCATTACAGTCTCAGAAGTAACTATATATTTAAGGCATGTATTTTTGGACTCAACAGATGGAAGAGATCAGTACTGATGTTTTTGCCATATTGCCTTTTCTAAAGAAAAGTTCAGTATTCTGTGGAAATAATAGTATTTGATATTGGGTTTAATTTTATTTACTTTTTGATTTAAAATTTTTTATAGTAACTTCATTTTTCACTGTTTTTAAGCTTGTTTGTTTATAAGTAGTGCACAGAGGATTTCATTAATGCTGAATGTATTTGCAGAAAATAAGGGAAAACAAAAGGTGTCTCAACAATTATGTCAAATACTAAAATAAACACCCAGATTACATTACAAGGACTAGAATAGCAGAATGGTTAGAATAACTGCTATTACTTAGCAGTTTTCTAACTGCTAAGTAATAATTAAGATCATTCGTAGAAATTTTTGGAACACTTATCTCAATTACATTAGCAATAAGTTAAACCAACAGATTAAGATACATTAAGATGTCTGAAGCATGGAGAAGATGCCAACACATAGCAATCTGCTTTCCCTTTTCCCCTGTGACAGCTGGAGACTCCCAGTTCTCAGTGGAGAGCCCTGAAGAACTCACATCTGCAAAAAGCTATGATACTGTTTCAGTGTGTGTCCTCTCTCTCTGTGATGGAACAATAAAATGTAAAAGACTTGCCAGGCATGAATATGTAAGAACTAAGTGATACGCAAATGGAAGCGTGTCAGTATATGAAGGCAGTGTTAACTTCAGCTACTAACACCAAGGCACAGCCATTTTACAAAGGGACAAAGTTGATCTTTATTCATAAAAATAACTTCAGTCATCTGGAAAAACCCCAGTTTTGTTTCTCAGGATAATTTTATGCCTGTTGTCTAAATTCTAACAAACACAATGATTATATTTTTCCCCTATAAAAAATGCCACATCTGTTTCTAAATAAATAAATGTGCACACTTTCCCATTATCCTCCAAGACCAACATTGCATAAAATTATCCTTACTGGGTACTGTGAACAAGTTTTCAGAGAAATCTAGATAAAAAATGGCATTCCCACTGACTGTACTTTGTTAAAAGCCTAGAACCAAAGCTTTTCATAGCTTTCATGTCATTACAAAAAACAAGGACAGCATAGTATAGATACCACATGGGAAGAAATAATGTTGTATCCACAAATGAGGGTAGCTCTCTAGACAATCTGACTATGACAGGTGGTTTTTGAGGGGGTTTGAAGAATCATTTCCTTTATCTGCTGCACCTTATCTGCATCTAAGAGATTTATTAATTAGAATCTGCATTTCTGCATGAAATTCCTAAACCAAGAGGCTTAGTCTATCTGATCAGTATTGATCACATGCCTGTCATAATAACTGAGATTTGAAGTATAAATTACATTGCTATCTTTTATCCTGAGCCAGGGAATCTTCAAAAAATAACTAAGTTCTATCATAAGAAGAATCTAACTCAATTTTTCAAGAGGGCTTTATTTGATGGTTTTTCTGAGAATCATAGCTTTTTTCTTCAGTGATGTGCTGTGAAGATGAAAAAGCCACTAGCTATGTAAGAAAATTGGTTGAAATAAAAATGCACTTGTGTTAATGAATATGTTGCCTTTGAGTGGGGAAGGAAGCAATAATAGTCTAGTCTGGACCAAACACATTTGCTTTTAAGTTATAAGTACAATTTAATTCACTTGATAAGAACTTGAATTTATTCATTGTGAAAGCACATGTAAATACCTCTTAATCCAAAGCCAAGCCATTTCACTTACTAAAAATTTCAGTCATTTGCACATTCACTTGGACATTGCAACACTCCTCCAGCAAAAACCACTAAGTCATAAATGATGGAATTGTTCAAGATAAATTTTCTGAGTGGCTTTTCTGGAAAAGTACTGACTGATATTGAAGAAATGGGATGCTGAAAGGTAGCACAATCACTTATTTATTATCAGCCAAAGTTTGATTTGGAAATTGTTAAGAACAGTAGGATGTTGCACGGTTACTGTTTACTAATAGTGAATTCCCAGATGTGGAGGTCAGTCTTTAAATAATACAGTAAAGAAAAATTCCAAATGTCCCACTTAGTATGAACTCGAAAAACTCAAAAATAAGTTTCTTTCTTCTCACTGAAGTCACCATTACTCCAGACATTGCTGCACTACACAGTGTTGCTTTTAGTTAAAAAAAAAAAAAAAATCTAATGAACAGGAAATACAAAATGTTTACTGTCACCTACTTCTTACAGTATCTATTTAGAAGATGCCCTACAATTTTCAAAATCTTAGTAGAGGCTGAAAACATTGATGTAGGTTACCTTATTTGCTAATATATTATGGCAACTGTGCAGTCAGCCAGGAGGTCACCTAGCAAAGCCACCACTTAAGTCACAGGAAAAACTCTAAAATAAAAGATCTCTGAATAAAGATGGGCTAACTGCTTCCAAAATGAATCTTAAACAGCAGGTGTTATTCCAAAGAACTGTCATCTTCAGATGTTTCTTCTTGGCAATATTTCTCTCTCATGGCAACGCATGTACATTACATAACAAAACAAACACCATGTGTGATTCTTTTGTCTCTTCTGTAAGTTTAAAACTATATTAACTCTGCTAGAATCAATATAGGTACTATATACAAAGTCAACATGTGTTAAGAATTATTCCCAGTATTTCGTGTGTCACAGTATTCTTCTCAGCAATTTGTGGCTCAGGACTCTTGATGTTTACCAAAAAGTGTAAAACAAAAAAATATATCAATTAGGATTGATGAGTCAGGAAAAAACAAATGAGGTGTGTAACTTTTACTCATTTCACATTATCCAAAAAAACCAAACAAAGCAAAACAAAACTCCTGTATGTTCCTGAATTGTCAGTAGCAGCTGAGCTTTGCAGCATTTGCAAGACTTCAGAAAAGGCTTTCAGGAAACATAAAAGTGTCTATAATGTGATGTCTGAAGAGCTAATAAGAAACACTTTTTGTATAAAGTAGGGACTCCTTATATCCAGATGGCATGTACTCGATAGCTGTGGTAGCAGTATTGTCAGAGGTAGCACAAGCACACTTGGGAAATACCTAAAAAAACAGTTCAAGTGATCTCAATTTTTCATAAACTGTATTACAGTCTGAAATTATTCCCTTGTGGGGCTCTTTTCCTTCCACTGAAAACCCCACATTCACCTTCTAACATTTACTTTCTGTGCATATTTCATCATCTGTAATGTATGAAAATGTCAAATTTTGGAAATTATGACTTTTTCATATTTCATTAGACAGTATGAATTACATTTATCACACAAAAATCTATGTGCAGTATACAGTTAACATGAGTAACAGGTATCTAGGTCAAAGCACTTGCTATTAACTTAACCTAAAAATGAATAGTCTTACCACAAGGCCCTAATTGTTTCACTTTACTCTGACCATTTGCATAGATATATGAATATTATTTTATAACATCTAAGTAAAAAAAAAACACACACAAAAAAAAACCAACCAACCTTTAATAAAACCCATGGCAAGTGGCAAACCCTGGCTTAGAACTGCCAGACATGATAAATTATTGGAAACAAGGCTAAGGTGGGACTTGCAGCACATTCCTGTGGCAGACAACGCATTCTGCAGAGAAGCAATTGAGGCTGTGCACTATCAGAAAAATATGTTCTTACCTTCTTATTTTCTGGAGGCCTGCAGCGGACTTTGAGAGTTGTCCATCATTGCAACACAAAATGAGACTCTCACAGTAAGACTATCTGGATGCTTACCTCAGTGTTCCTTCTAAATGATGTAAGTTGGAAAAGGCTCTCCTTTCAGAAGCAGACTCCAAGGAGAACTAGAATTAGGCACTATCTAAAAATAATTGTTCATTGGCAACAGAAATTAATTGAATTCTTTATATTTTTCATTTCATTCTAAAAGGCTTTTTAAAAATCAGCATGGCAATCAACAGAAATTAAATTATTGCTTCAGGTTTTTTTATGGCAACAATCAAATTAGTGTCACAAGAAAAACTTACAGATGTTCCTCTACATTCCAAGAGAAATCTGTCAAGTGCCCCTCACCATTTCACTTTACACATTCAAAGGAAACCTAGAATCATGGAATGATTATAGGTTGGAAAAGATCTCTGGACACATCTGGTCTTACTTCCTGCTCAGTGCACAACTAACTTCTTCAAGCCTTGTCAAGTTCAGTCTCAAAAATCTCCAAGGTCAGAGATTGCACAGTGCCTCTGAGCTACCTGTTCCAGTGCTTGACCACTCTCACTGTGGAAGTTCTCCTTATATCCACTTGAAACTTCATTCCATCCATAATTAATTTCACTAGTTTGATATTTTTGGGTTTGGATTTTATTTATTTACTGTCTTGTTCAAATTCACTGACTCCAAAAAATCAGATGTGGAGATCTGTCTCAGTCATGCAGTGCTGAACTCCACTTCCTTCTGCACCATTAGTCACAACTCATAATTAGATATGGTAACAGGTAATTTCCTTCTGTCCCAGGCTGCAAGGACCCAGCTTTCCCTGGCGAGAGTTTTCTCCCTGCACCATAGGAGTGTGCTGACATGATTTCTGTACAGTCTTAGCAAGCTGAATTTGCTAAAGGAAGATTTTTTCCTGCAGGAATAGAGCTGGAAAAGACCAATAATATATAAGTAGTTAACATTATACTTACCATAAGGAAAGAACAGGATTAAGCATTTAGAATCACAGCAAAAAGTCAAATGTGGTTATACTGGTTGATAGTCAGATTGCTAGGTTGTTAGAGATTACTGGAAGATTTTTCTTCTCCCACAATTTAATTCAGCAACGCTTTTTTTAATACAATACATTTATTGTATCCATATTTATAACAATGGAGGTAATTACTTTAATCCTATTGCTTTATTATGTTAACTAAACAAGTAGAATTTGGGGCTCAGATACCTGTTTGTTGGAAGTTCCCCAGAAAATTTGAAAATGTAGTCCATGATGACTTGTTCATGAAAATATACTGAGCCTAGCCATTATGACAGTCCTAAAAAGGGACTGTTTACTGAAAAGCTTGTCTGTCAAGAAGACTTTGCATTTGATATTTCTCATTGTATGAAGGGGCACAATTTCACCAAAATGTCTTCCAAAGTCTGCAAGCAGAAGCCAAAAAAAAAAAAAAAAAAAGTGTTAGTTACACAACTTAATAATTTCTTAGTTAGGTCATTCTGCATGAAAAGGGGAAGGATATGACCTGACCTCCTGTATTCTAGGGGATGATCTAGTTCTAACAACAGGGAAGAAAGGACAGGCAAACAAAAGGGAAGGGGTGGGGTAAAAAAAAAAAAAAAAACAAAAAACAAAAAACCACAACCAACCAAACCAGAGATTTGCATTGAAGGAAAATGAAGGTTTCCATATCAGTTGCTCCTGGTGGTTGAACCTTTGACAGTAAAAGCAAGAAAGACACTGTTACAAGCCTGCAGAAAATGCCAACTTCAATATAGATTGTAGCAACTTGTTCTGTCAGTCGTTTCAACAAGTTGAGGCATAGGTGCAACACAGGAGGAATCTTATAATAAATTATAATACTATTAGTACCAATAGCGTATTTTACAGGTTTATTTTTGTGTCTCTTCCATTATTGCAAATCCATGCTTCTTAATGCAAATACGTTCTTTTTCTCCTTTACCTTTAATAATGAAGCCGACTCAGGGTTCCTCTTGCACACAGGCTGCATGCTTCAAGGGTTGCAAAATCCATTATTCAAAGCTGAATTTATGCAGAATTCTCCCCAGTGGGTCATGAGTTCTCCAGATCCTGCAAGGCAATCCATCACTGCACTGCAAGGGCATACTCATGAGCAGGTTAGTTGCTAGTTTCAGAGATATATCCTTCCACATATCTGAGCAAGAGTGCAAAGATGGCCTGAGGGTTACTGTAATCTCTCATTACAGAAAAACATGGTCTTTATTTATATTTCCACTTCACTGTTGAGACGTAGCTATTCAGATGAGAACAAACCTTTGAGTGGCGTTTTTAAAGCTTATCTACTTGTAGAGTTTATCATATTTAAATTTCCATTGAAGATAAATACACTTACCAGTCCAACTTTGTTGTTTTATATGCATAATCTGGGTGTTCATTATACCAGGATTCTCACATAAGAAGTATGTATGTACATGAATGTAAGTGGCAAGTTATCAGTTACGTCACAAGTAAGGCACTTGAAGGTTAGGTCTCAACATATAACATTCAAATACTGTAATTGTACTCAAACACATAATATCTGCCCTTCAACCCCTTCTTTATTTTTCAGTTGTTCTTAACTGGTAGGGGATACTGAGCAGCTCAAGCCTGATTTTAAGAGCAAAAGTCTGCCTCAAATTTCACTCTTATATTTGGCCTTCCCCTCTTGTCTACAGCTTGGTATTCTTTGGCTTCTTCTGACATTTAGATACTTAAAGTTGTAGCCAAGATTTGCAACTTTTTTCCCCACAGTCAATGCAAAAGTCCCACACTGCCACCACCCAAATAAGAGATCCATATAAATATTGATATTCCTTTAGTGAAATCTAGATTTCATTTCCACTGGAAACTTCAGCAATGATAGTTCATAAAATTGTTGTGCATGTCAAGTTTAACACTCAGATTGTGCTAAATCCAAAGTTTTTTAATGCTGTAATATAACTGTGCCAAATCAGAAAGCAGGACTGGAGTGTCATGGTTATTAAGCTATCACCACCTTTCATTTTTCCATAGAACATAAAAGCATCCTTCAATGAAAGATCACAGAAGAAAAAACATGTGTGAAATGGTACCACAGTTTTCATTTGTGACAGGGATATGATATATTCTTGTCTTGCAGGTATATGTGTTAATAAAATCCCTCAATTCCACATGAAAGTTTGTAAAAGCCTTTCAAATGCCTGCGATCTTCAGAAAGTACTGAGCTCACCTGCTGAAACTCTTGCCTCTTTTTGACATCTAAAGACACGCAACTAAAACGAAATGAACCTAGAATCACCAATTTTCTTCTGACTACTGAGGCCATATAATCAGCAAATTTGTAGGTGTAAAGACAAAATATGAAAATTGTAGCAACTCCAGGGATTTGAAGACAGACACAATTCAACTAAACTTTCTAAGATAGTTCTGCTGTAAAAGTCAGGAATGGTCAAGAAGAGAAAAAAACATCACTTCCAGGTCATGGAGTTGGCAAGTGCCAGATAAAACAAACCAGCTTTGCTTTGACTTTTGCTCCCCAAAAGCTTGTGGAGTTTCTTATATTGCTGCACATGTTTTTAAGACTGCCTTCACCTCTCATCAGACTTGTTTGATGACCTCACCCAAGAATCTGTAGCTGCAGTGTGACCAAGCCACGTGCCAGCACAATGTGACTGAAGCAGGAACACTGTTTCCTTGCCCAGGGGTCAAAAAGGGAAACGTTTCACTGTACAAGAACCGTCAGACATTGTAAACTGAACTACAATAGCTAAATCTTCCGAGAGCTGACATCATTTAAAAAGAGGACATGGACTGGAGAATTGGGCGACCAGATATTCAGGAGACTGTGGGCAATATAAATACAGGCCAAACTCTAAAGGAAAGCTTCACTTCAGTTTTTAGTAAAGATAGGGACATGCAAGAGAATAATGTTAGGGTACCTAAGGCAGCAAGTACAGAGAAGTAGAAATCACAGCTTTTCAGGAGCCCAGACATGAGCTGTTCCTGCTGATCTCTGTGACAGAACATTGAAAGAGCCAGAACAAAAAAAGTCAGTCCTGTAGCAGTGATTTTTAAATATGCTGTCAGTTCAAATATGAATCTCAGAACAAGTAGAGTACCAAAGTGCCAGGGTAAAAGTGATAGAAGTAGGTACAACGCCTGTGGAATTGACAACAGCTCTAAGGACTATCTCACACAGATTACGTCAAATTGCACTCTGCAGTGCCCAGATTATGTGGGTGGCAAGTTCAAGCAGGAGGAATAGCACCTGCTCTTACCTTTGTCAGGGGAGGTGATACTCAGCCACAGACTGGTGCCTGGCTAGCTGACCACCTCTGTCTCTGGTTTAGCTCCAAATTACTCCTCCTGGTTAACTCATCTGTTTGGGTTAGTCAGGAATAAAGTTGAGGAGGAACCCCCAAACAGCACTGCCTCTCATAACCCCTCCGCATCAAATTAAAATCCAAACTCAGTCCTACTTGGGTGTGGTGTTCCCCTCCAGTACTACAAGCCATGCAGGCCCTAGATTAGAACATAGTCCTGGCTTAGGATATGAGTGGATGGGAACTAGGGAGGAGACTCTAGGCTGAGGGTGCAGTGTAGATATCCAAAGAAATTAAGCCTGAGTCCCCAGAGTAGAGTGAAATGCAACATGGATTTATCAAAAGTAAATCATATCATCCTAGTTGCTATCTTTCTTTGACTGGATAACTAGCTCCACAGACCAGAAGAATTTAGTAGACACAGTACCGAGTGGCAGATCACTATTTTTAAATATTATTTACAATGTGATTAAACTTTCAAAATATTTACATTATTTTAAAATCATTGTATTAAAATAGAGAGGACAAAAATACGTATGAGTATAAAGGGGAGACTTTAACAGGTTGTGTTCAAAGAAAAATTGTGAAAATGGAAAAAGAATCCATCACATAAATGATAGTTTTTCATAACAATAGTGTTCCTCATGGATTGCTATTCAGGACATGGTTTATTGGGCATGGTGGTGTTGGGTTGACGGTTGGACTCGATGATCTTAAAGGTCTTTTCCAACCTAAACGATTCTAAGATTCTGTGATGTCCACTATGCTTAATATTTAATAGTAGGGAGAGCTGAAGTTCCAGAACAACCTGGCTACTTACGAAATTTGCAGATAAGCCAAAGCTGGAGGGTATGACTAATACCGGTAATGGCTACTTTATCATTCAGGAAGGATTAGATGACAACGTAGTCTAGGCAGATTAATGTCCTGTCTGTACAGAATCTAATTATCAAATACACTAGCACTAACCTGTGTGCTCGTCACTGATCCCAGTGGTTGTTATGAGAAAGAAGAGCATGCCAAATGACAGCCTCTCCCAAAGCTCTGCCTCAGTGGTCCCAAAAATACCATGCACACAGCAGCCTCCTCTCCCCTCCATTAACTGCTGGAGTCAGTCCTCTGGTGTGGGGCAAAGCTAGCTGTCATGTTCTCTCTTTATTATATGCCTTCAGCATCAAACTACATCCCCAGAGAAAACCCAGGGAAACCACTTCTACTGCTCTGTTCCCTACCTTCGTCCTTCTCAGCAGAGGGGCTCCTTATTTGTTACAGCTCTCCTACAACTTAGTGCCACTTCCTTTTCCTTGTCCTTCATTATGATATGAATAGAAAGCTTTCCATAAAAAAGAAAGAGAAAGAAACCCCAAAGAATCAAGTTATTTGGCAACATCCAATTCAAGCTGATTTTTTAACACTTCTAGCTGTATTCTAGTCTTCCTGACCTCTTCGCTAAAAAGGGAATTGCCCCCACAGCCTCTTGCATCCTGCTTAGGAAGCAGTAAAGGCAACCTGGTCTAGACTACATAATTTAATAACTATTTGTAGAAAATATTGGGAAACACAAACCCTTCATTTTCAGCATATTCCACAACCCTAAACACCAGCATTCAATAATAAAGCTATTTATAGATTTAGCCTCATTTCATAAGCTTGCCTTTCTCATGAAACATCAACCCTCTGAATAGTCAGCATACATGACTTGGAAAGGCTGAAGCTCGTGGATACAACTTGTATTTTAAGCTGTATGTATTGTAAGCTGTCCCTTATCAGAAGGAAGTAAAAGCTATTTAATAATACCTGATAAAAATAATAGCATAGCAACTACCTTTAACAGGTGATTGGGTTTTTTAGGTGAAAGGTTGTACTTGGCAGATGAGAAAGAAATTAAGAGCCTCTGCTTACCATGCTTCTACATCTTTATTTTTGACAACAGTGAACCATATGTACTTTTTTCCTATTGTTACTATAACAAAGCAGCACTCTGTTAAATATTAAACATGTACATGGATTAAGCACTCACATGCTGTGCTGCAGGAGTCTGTGCAAATCAGACTATGTGAATGACAAATCTCTTGGTTTGTGCATTTTAAAAATTCAAAGTAGCAATCCTGAACTACAGACACACATCAAAAGCCCTGTTACCTTACACATTATACCAAATCCTAGTCACATAAATGCATTAACTGCATGAGCACAGGGATCCATCTGAATCCCACTGCTAGATCGAAAACCTCTCATGTTCAAACATTTCTCTATTTTAATCTCAGCTTAAAAATAATCTAAAATACCAAACTCAATGTTTTTGCTCCAGCTGAAACCTCTAAATGGTAATCTCCAGCACATCTTGTAGCCTGCCTGCCCATGCTGCCCTTATTCAACACATTCACCTTTATATAATACCCAATTCTGTCCTGGTTAGATACCTAAGTGTTTTGTCCCAACATTAAACATTTCTCCTGCAACTCTGAGAAACAGACAGTCCTTATCATTTTTTTAATTTATTTATTTTCTCTCCTCTAAAATGCACAGGAGAAGATCTACACTGGATTTAAATTAGATACTTATTTGTTTCAAAGCTATATTCCCCATTAAATGGGAAGCAATTAGTAAGAATAGAACAGCCAGTCCTCACTTTAAAAACCAAGGACTGACAAACATGGAAGATATCTCCTCCTCCTCTGAACTGAAGAAAAACATTTTGTGCTCTTTCATAGAGAAGCTGGAGTCAGCACAGAGACACACAGCCTCCAAGCAAAATTGAACTCGTGAGCTGGCAAACTCTGTGGTGAGACAGTGCTCTCCAGTGAGGGTCAAGGCAGCTGAGCACACATAAGCAGGCTACAATTGCCCACATAAGACACATTCTCTGTACTTGTCCGTTTTCACTTTATGAGAAGAGATATGATATGAGCACAACAAATACTTGCTGTTACAGCAACTAGCAGACCAGGTTCCATATTCAGCGTTTTAGTATAACAGCACAAGAGTAACATGCAAACCATGACTGTGGTGTTGAAATTGATCTGCAATGAGATTTCTTCCCTGTAGAGGCTGTGGGGCCTGTAAAACTGATAGTTGCTACCAGAAAATTCCCAGGACTAAACCTGGAAACTTGAGATTTTTATGTACAAAGTACAGAGCCAGTGAGTAGACATAGCTTTGATGAACTAAATTTTGCTAACACCCTACTTCTGAAACTTGTCACCAGCATGAAAGGGAACCCACCTCCAGTCTCTAACAGAGTTCAGAAAGATCCTTCCACTATCCTAAACTTCATATGAATGCTGTATGTGTACCTCTGCCATTAAAATGGCCAAATCTGAAGATGACACTACTTCTCTTGAGAACAAGAAAAATATATGAAATCAGTGGAGTCATAATGATTTCCATGACACAACGATTTGACCCATAACCACATCAAATTTTATCTACTTTGAGAATATACAGTTTGAGAAAAGACATTTTAAATTGAAACACTCTCCAAGGTAGAGAACAAAATGTTCCTTGGCACTTAAGTACTTAAGGTAGTAGGCACTGAAGCTTTCTGTCACCCAAATCCATTAACTCTAGCTGGCATTTGTCAACATAGGTATTGTCTGATAGAACTAACATCACCTGATTTCCAATTTCATTATAACAAGACAATCTGTAGGAATAGATGTATGTATTGCCTAATGCCCTCAGGCAGCTGCTTTTACCACTGAGGTAGAAGTTATGCAGGAAGGAAAACAGTGAGCAGATGGGTATGTTTACTAGGAAGTTAAACTGTGTGCAGAAGCACCACTTACAATATTTCTGGGAATTGGTGTAGTCAGGAAAGGATAAAAGAATATTATAATTAATAATGGCATCAGTCAGCTCAAGCATAAATGAGTTTTTCAGGCTGTGATTGGAAAAATAAAATTTTTCCAATTTTTATCTTTCATAGTTAATGCTATTAAGCTGTATAAAAATACTTTTTTTCACTTAAAAATGTTTTGAAAAACACTTCTTTTTACTGAATATTTAAGAAGCACTAATAATATATAACCATACAATGCTAGGCTAGGATCTAAAATAGGTCAAACTCCAAAATACAACCCATTTAGGTACTATAAAGACAAGAGATGGATACTTAGAAACATACACTTGCAACATTTTAGAATTTACTTTTTTTTTTTAATGAAAGAAAATGAGCGTTCAGATTACGCAGAAATTGGAAAACTTCAGTGGATGCAGAAAAATTATCTTGAAAATTACATTTGGCACATAAGTTACTTTATGTTCTCAGATGAAAAAAAAAAAAAATTCCAGTTGTATGATTCTTAGTACCTAACCTGAAAAAAGGTAGATGGATTCTTTCTGAGATTTTCTTCTTTAGCATAGAGTGATGAAGATCAGCTCTGAACAGGACTTAAGTTTAAAGTTTTCCCACTTGAAGAGGACTAGGTCACACAGATTGTGTCCAAAGTGCACAGCTAACTTGACTGTCAGCCAGTGCAGAACATCAGAGAAACTCCATAATTAGCTGCAAAGCAAACCCCAGCTCATAATCCTGTTGTTTAAATTGAGATCAAAAAAGAGCCATTTGAAAGTAGGCCATATTGACCTACCATTGTTAGTCCTAAGGCTGGTTCAGAAATTAACCTTGTTGCAAAACCCTTGGCAAACTTTGTGCTCATATGGGTAAAGGCAAGTAATAACTTAGGAGGGTAAACAATAGCTCTGCAACTGCAATGAAATTTTCAGAAGGAAGTGTTGAAGCAGGAAACCGCAAAGGGCCTGCTTAGAGCTCTGTAGTTCCTTAAAACTAGCTAAACAGGCCTTATCCTCTCTTCCAGGTAATGTCCTTTGTTCAGTGAACCCTGGCACTGGCAATCCATAGGTTGCTAAAGTCGTCTATTACAGACAGGCCTTTACCAAAAGGAAACAACTCCTCTTTCAAACACCTGATGAAAAATTAACAAATGCAATTCTTTTCTTTGTTGGACACACACTTTGATTACACACTGTACTAACTTTATGGCTTCATAAACTGGTGAACTAAGCCAGTATAATTGGTAACACATGATCTAATCTCAGCTGGCATTTTGGTTTGATTATAATAGTGTTCATTTTGAGTTTACAGTAGTTGAGCCTATTTGATGTGCTTCTGTGATGCTAATATTTACCTTTCTCATTTAAAATAATAAAATAAGAAAAAGCACACAGAACTAGATTATGCCTTCATATTTAAGAGCCCTTTGCGGGTCTCTCATGTAACACAAGTTAGGGCTTTTGAGAACAAAGGCCTTTATTAGAGTAGGTCACCCCTTGTCAAGAAAGATGAATTAAAATGTATCCACTAGCGTGATTAGAGAACAGGTGAGCTTATTTTACAGAGAAGAATAGAAGAACTTGGCTTGATTAGCCTAGCAAATTGAAGGGTGATGGGGATACAGCTTTTCTTCATAGTGGTCACTAAATGTTATAGGGGAAGACCTAGTGAGGCCAGTGGTGGCAGAGATTGACCCTGGTTGAAGATAAGAATCATATGCATCCAGAGTGAGGCTCTAGACAAGCTTTATAATAGGAGAAGACCTAGAAAACTGCAAAAATGGGAGTTGTCAACAACCCAGTTCCAAATTTTTACATTTCTGGTCTTTCTGAAAAACAGTTTCTCTTTAGCAATGTATTTTTCCTCTATTGATTGTATCTGTGTTGCGCACCTGGTAATCTGATTTGCAATTTTTACAGCCATAAATTTCCCTGGAAATACTAGATAAATTGCCATGCTTTCTCTGCAACCAAGAAAGATTAAAAACTGTTTCTTTTCCCAGGAAGCAGATCAAAGGCTTTTGTGAAAGAAAGGGAATATTTCCTGAATGCTTGAAGTGCATAACAACATGATGTAATTCATAACATAAGTGCAATTTATTAACATTCCTCTTATTCTGAAGCTTGGCAGGAACTGTACTTCACTGGCAATTGGTAAGAAACGTACAACTACTATGAATGGAATAAGTTCCTTTAAAAAGAGGCAGTGCTTAGACTAACCCGTGAGTAAGATTTTTAAGTGGCATGACTGACGTGGTAAGTCTTTAAAGTAAGATATTTTTACATGTTTTCAATATAGAAGGATGACCACAAGTGCCGGATGTGCTAATTGTTTTTGACCAAGGAGCATAGGCACAGAAGAGCCATGAGGCATGACAGAAAATGGAACATGGTAATTCCAAGCAATCTGCTTTCCAGTCTTCCAGTCATCAGCTGAGCACTGAGAATTGTGTGACCCTGACAACTTCATATATTTCAGTTTATAGATACGTTTCAAAAGTTAGTGCCTCTGGACACTACCATTTGAGACAGTTCTTCTGACCAAGTCCCTGTACAGACCCTCATGTAGGACTCTTCTTGACCTCCTCCTCCACTATAGAGCCTCACCCATTTGTAACAGTTTTCAGTATAACATTTTATTTCATGAGGCATATTGTATATACCATTTCCTCAATGAACCCTGTAGACGCTCTAGCAGATTTTTTACTTTAGATGCATTTGGGGTTTTTTATTAGTTCTTATGGCTTCCTTTTTGGGGAAGTTAATTCTAAAACCAAAACTTATGCTCTTCTCTGTTTTTGTGATTTGGATGCAATTTTTTTGGAGGATGTTTGTTCACTTCAACAAGGCTCCCTTTCCTGTTTAGCCATACCACTTTCTTTGTGATTTGGTCCTTTTGAAAGCATGTTAGATAGGGGTGCATACATCCAAGTCTCTGATAAGATTTCTTTAAATGCTCTCTGCACAGGTTAAATTAAATTTCCTTTTAGCAAGCCTCCTCATTTGTCTGCCCTCATGTATTACTGTAGTGAATCTGGTTTTTGCTACAAGGTTGATATTTGAGCACACGATAGTCTCTGCTGCAAATCACAATTCATTCATTGTTACGTATCTTGCACTCTGGTTCAGAGTATGTCGGGACTGATTTCTCATCCTGTGGGTCTCTGACTACTTGAAGAATGAAGCAATTATTCTGCCCTGTGTGCCAGCATGGCATTTACTCAATATGTCCAGGCAGTTTGAGTTTCTCAGTCTCACATCTGTTATCACTTCATGGTTGCCATTCAGATTTTATGACGGATGACATTACCTCAACACCCCTCACTCCAAGCATAGCATTTCAATTCATAGGATTTCAGTATTGACATACATAGCGTTAAAAAAACAAAACAAGCCACCAAAAATAAAAAAAAAGGCTTACCAGTTTTTATAACATGAAACTAGTGTTTGAAATATTTGGCATAGACTCTTCTTACATGCTTATTAATGCCTAGCAGGTTTGTAACATTCTCTGATTGCCTTTCCTTCACTGTGAGCTCACATTTGTCCTGGAGTTGCAGTGCTTAGCCATGAAAACTTTCTGTCCTCTGCTCCATCAGGAGTGCTAGGTGTGCACTTTCCTGGAAGATACTTACAAATAACTCTTTTGCTGACGCAAACAGAAACTGTCCAGTACCAGGTATTTTAGACCCTGATAAATAGAGCTGTCTCAATATTAGACAATTGAGAGAATTAATTTTGGCCTTCACTAATGATGCCCTGAAATGGTTTCTGTGCAGTCATACCTAATCCAAGCTATGGGCTTTTAGCTCTGTGCCAACAAAGGAGGGGCAAGGGGTGGTGGTGGTGGTGCCAGATTTCGCAGACCAACCTGCTCAGGACACAACCACAGAAATGCAGACTTCATGGAAGTACCTCCTCCTTTTGTCCCAGCTCTCCGTAATCTCAAGCTCTGTTTTGCATAGCACAGCAGCATAATCCTCACTCAGGCTTCTGAGAAAACCACCCTGTTGTGAGAAAGACCTTTGAGACAGTACGTCAGCTAGAGCTGGACAAAATAAGAAACATAAAAGACACAGGCACAGGCAAGATTGTTGAGATGGGAAGGTCACTTCGTGGAAAGGCATAAAGCCCTAAGGAAAAAACAGAATCAAGGGTAGCAACTCCGAGGTTGAGCCTGTCCCAGGGAACAAGGGAGGCCCACGGTTGTCCCTCCCTCACTGCCAGGTGTCTGCCAGCTCTCCTTAGCCTGGGAACTTGTTAGTCCCACCTATCAACTGTGTGCATAAGGCAATAAATAATTGCTTTGTACCTTGAAGGTGTGTATATCCTGCTTGCAGCGTCTCTTTGTACACGTTCAGAGTTGCCAAAGCCAAATGACATAGAGAAGAAAGAGGGCGCCTCCAGTATGCCAATAATGCCAGCATGGAGATGCTGCCTGACAGGTGTCTTTCCCTGAATGACAGTTCATACCCTGCATACAAGCAAGGAAAAAAACTGTTGGCGCTTTGTTACTTGCAGACAGATTGCCACTAGATGGAAAAAGCAAAATCTGTTCACTTGTAGCAAATGTTGTGGGGAAAGAAAAGAAAAAAACAAAACAAAACAAAAGAAACATCTGATCACCATTTACATCTATTTCTGTCTGAGTATCAAGCTTTATGGCCTACCAGTTTATTAGGGCCACTGCCAGGAAGACACCCCATCCTCATAGCTGGCAGCACAGGACATAGAAGCACATCCCAGGAATCCTACTGATGCTCAGCAGTCACAAGGTTAGACTGATAGCTGCTGTTTTGAAGCATGATACAACTTTTTAAAGAGTAGCACTCTTATTTGCTTGCTTTATCTGTAAGGCTCCTTAAGTTACCTGTGTGGCTGTGGAAAGTTTGTCACATTTATCCACAAGCCAAAAGGAAGTAGAGATTGATCTTTCATGTCAGACAGAATCTGAATCACTGCCTAAACCAACGTAAACTAACTACTCTATAATCTCTCAGTAAATTAGTTTTACTTTTTCGTGGCATGAGGAAATGCCAATAAGCTTAGAAACAGGAAGCTGAAAATAAGGCACCAGCAAAATTATATAATTTGTTTAACATAGTAGGGGGTAAAATTCAAGAAATATTGGCAGCCATAATGTAATCATTTTTCCTTCACCTTCTTCCATAATTTGGATTTGAGAAGTTCTTAAATGAATGCATGTTACCTGCAAGCATTCATTGCTAACAAGCAGTGTTCATCAGATTACCTCTGACTCTAAGTGACTTTACCCAGGCTGCCTCTGCCCACCCACCCCCAGCACTTTGACCAACTATCTCCCTCTCCCAGTATCATTCAGAAATAACTTAGGAAACTTCTGCTCCAGGAAAGATCTGGATGCTTCCTGCTACGGTAGCAATCATGCTATGGTAAATACTATTCTTTTGAAATAGCTTGGTTTAGAACTTAACTTTCAGAAAACACACATTAAAAAAAAATAAATAAATTCTATTGACCTGGGATATTTTATCCTCAAAACCAATAAACTGGTTTTGCTGCTTGAGAAACTGTTGCTATTGTTTGTTTTCTTACCTTGACCAGTACAGCTACAGTCCCTCCCAAATCTCCATTGCTTTGCCTCTTCTCCTAGTTTGACTCTCTTCCCTGTTCCTCTTCTCTTCTTTCGTCTTCTCAAAGCCCCAGCTCTTTGAGCTGTTTTCCTGCTGACTCCTTGGCCAGCTGGGCTGGTCCCACCGAGCCACCACCATCTTACCAGCGTCATTACCCACTCCTGCAGAGGGCTGCCACGTCCTGCTAGCTCCCTGAGGTCACCCCTCCCTCCCCTTGGCCTTCACTCCTTCTTCTCATACATCCATTAAGTATAGCAGGAGGATCAATGTAAGCATAAAAAAGACAAGCTCTGTGCTGGGACCAGAGCGGCTTTGATGGGAAAAGTCTGACTCCACTTACATGCATGGGCTGAAGCAGGCTTAATTACTCTTTAGAGTTCGTGCACACACAGCTTGATCAGAAACAAGAAAAATTAATTTTATCAAGCATGCACGAAACAGATAAGACATACCAAGATCTTAGCAACTAAGATCTAAGTCTGCATGGAGCATGTGCAAATTACGACTCATCAAAGCTTTCTAGCTTGCATGAGAACATCAAGAGGTCTATCCCTCCTGCAAGGGCCATGCCAATGCTGTATTTGAATCATTTTTCCAAGCCTTTGGAGACAAGAATTAATAACCAAGATCTCATTCCTAAACTCAGTCCTTAGAGAAGGCTGTGCCTTTTGATCAATGTTTCTCACTAAAACACAGCCAGAGGTTAACGTTCAGATTAGAAAACATGAGACCAAACACTTATAATTTGATAAAGTTACAAATGACTGAAATGCAGCTCCAATGACAAGAAGCGTAAAGCAGCCTGGATAACCAGCGTTATGAGCTATAATTGTAATTGGCTTCCTAATGCTTCTGGTACCTGTGTATTACCTGTACTGCTCTGGAGCCATTTTTCAAGAAAAGTTATAAAAAGAATCTGTTTTCATAGGTTATTTTTACACAGCTGTTTAGAGCATTATATGTTCACTTGGTGAAAGGACATTAAATCACCTTCACAAATATTTAATCAAGCTGTAGCACAGCCTAACTTTACTTCTCTCTTTCTGTAGAGAGCTAATAGCTGTGCCTGGTGGTTGCTGTAGTTACCCCTTACTGGAAAAGCAACCAGGCTGTTTGTCCCTTTGGGTCTAAGACTTCCTTCCTGGAGCTCCATGTCAACTAAAATGCTAACTATAGCTTTTTAGAGAGTAAATCTACTATAGCAAGGCTGTTTCACTGGCTTTCTGAAAGGGTGGGTTTGGTTTTTTGGAGGTTTGAGGTGGGATGGGGTGTTGGTTTTGGGTCAGGGTTTTGGGTGGGGTTTTTTTGGTTGGTTAGTTGTTTTTGGTTTTGTTTTGTGTTTTTTTTTACAGAATGCTATTCCAGAGTGCTGGAGTAACAACTCTGTGAAGTTCATATTTATTGTAGTATATCCACTGAAATGAAAGTTCACAGACTATGTAATGGGAGAAAGAGTTGTCCCTTTTTTTTTCTTGTTGTGTAAATTCTGTTAAAGCTGGTCAAAAACAAATCAGAAGAAATTTAAGCACTGCATGTTGTTCCTGAAAGAGCTTTCCTAAGGCTTTCCCAGAAATGCTGTGGTTTTTTTTAATTCCAGCAATGACCACCAAAAGAGGGATGATTAGTTGTTTTTTAGGTCGTAGGTATCAGGTTTCTCCTCTTGTTCAGGCTTAATTAGATTGTTGAATATGGGTGGCTGGGAATTTGCATTAGCATGACTGAAAATAACCTCTCTTCTCCAACAGACAGTGGTATTTCAGCACGGAGGCTGTGTTTCACTGCCATGCAGTGCCAGCCCTGTAACACTGAAAATGTGCCAGACTTGGAAATAAAAGGGACCTTGTTCTACTTCAACCTCCGTCTTGTCCAGTATCACACGGTGACCCTTGGAGGTCCTCCGAGAATGCATGTCACAGGCCCGGCTAGTGCAGATACCAAAATAGCATAACTACTACACAGCTTTGTGCTGTAATAAAGCTACTCCCAAGCATGCATGTTTAGAAAGTTACTACTGAATAATGAAAGGACATTTGAAAATATCTCTATCCAAAGACAAATGTGAAATGCATGTTGTGGTGGTTTTTTCTGCTACTAAATTTAAGTGAAGAATATAATAGAAGAAGTAGCAGAAGATGAAATTTGCTTTAGGAGAGTACCAAGGAAGAAGGAAAAGGTAAGCAGTATCTAATAGACATGACATGCTCATCAAGCTGTTTGAAACAGCTACTCTACTTCACTAAGCCTTACCATACCTCTTCTTCTGTGTCACTCCAGAAGCTACGATCAGCATCTCCTAAACAGGTCTCAGGTGGCTGGAGACCCTCCGCTGAAATGCAGCCATGATACTCCAGCTCCAGGGCCAACACATTACCTGCTGCAGAAGTTTATATGGAAATGACTGAAATAGGTAAGTAACATACTGATGAGGTAATAGAGGAAAAAGTGATAAACATAGGTACAAAAACTCCTTCCATATCAGAAATGGCATAGAATTCCTCAGGCCGCAAAACACATCAGATGATAGAATAGACTTCTAAAATCACAGGTGACACAAAGAAAGTGAATAGGGAACAATCGCTCAGCGTTTCTTCCAATGCAAGACCTACAGATCATCAAATGAAGATATGTAGGTCTTGCATTGGAAGAAACGCTGAGCGATTGTTCCCTATTCACTTTCTTTGTGTCACCTGTGATTTTAGCAAGTTCAAAAGAAGGGGAGACACTTGTTCACATAACACACAGCTAAGGTATGAAAAACTTTGCTATAAGGATGAACGTTTACATCAATTCCAAAAGCTCTGCAACAAATTCTTAGAAGAGAAACCTGTCAGGCGCTATTAAACACAATGAAAGGGGCTGCAGGTCAGGAAGCCCCAAAGCACCCTCAGCTCTGTACTCTGGGCTGCATCACCCAAGCTGCTCTCAAACCCCTTCTTTGCCAGTCACTATTGCAATGTCCTGCATCAACACAACAATGCACTAGAGGACCTTTGGGTTTCACCAGGTATATGGCCATTCCTGTTTTCTGGCACAGAGGCCTTGACTGCAGGACCATAACCTGACAGCAGCGTCTGTGGGCCATGCAGCTGCTTCAGTGGGCAGTATGGTGGGCAGAGCACAGCACCACTGTGCATTTGTGTTCCTTGTATGGTGGAAGTTAGCTTGCTTTGAGCCCACAACATCTATAAAGACAGAGAGCCATTTCACTCTACTGCTATGTTTATTTATAGTAATTTGCTCAAACATAGACTTTCACCATTAAAACATAACAGCATGAATATGCAAATAGTAAATCCCAGTCAAAAAGTAGATTAGCAAGATGCCAGGTACCTTATCTCTCCTCTTCAGTTACATCATGACTTATCACAGTTGACATTTCAGTAAGGCTGCAGTAGCAGATCTGAATTTGAACATTCATAAGGAGAAGATGCAATACACCAGCTTTGATGTCAATAGAATGTCAGTCTCTATTTCGTTCAGACTGAACTTAATTGCAGGAACTGCATTAATAGTCAACAGAAGCCATCTGTTTAAACATGTGTGTTTTGAAAAGAACTGCCATGTACGATAAACATACTCAACTGTAATGACTCACATATCTGTTTATGTGAAATGGGGATTCGGCAATTTCCCCCACAAAAACATTAAATTACAGGTTAAAAGCTGTTTTATATCAAGTTCATTTGTTTACATGGCAGGTCCAATGGTCCAACAGTTTTGATGCAGTCTGGGAAGTATGTTAACTGCAGAGCTGCTGAACCAAACTGTTTTGCCAACCTTCCCTCAAGAACCTGTTTGGTAAGTCAAAGCTGCGCCAAGAAACATCAGCAGTTCATGGAATTAAGTGGCTGACAGGCACATAGTTACAGTTGCAAAGTGTTCTTCAATACGTTTGACCAGGGAGCACATGGAGGCAGGATACTGCATCCCAGGTGTGATGCAACAGTTAATTCCAAAACATCCCAAGTAAGTCTGGTGGTGCTGGCGTCTGGCTAGGTGATGTCTGTAATCACCATGTACTCATGAGTGAGTGCCATGGTTTAACCCCAGCCAGCAACTAAGCACCACGCAGCCGCTCACTCACTCCCCCCCACACCCAGTGGGATGGGGGAGAGAATCAGAAGGAAAAAGGTAAAACTCGTGGGTTGAGGTAAGAACGATTTAATAGAACAGAAAAGAAGAAACTAATAATGATAACACTAATAAAATGACAACAGTAATAATAAAAAGATTGGAATGTACAAATTATGCACAATGCAATTGCTCACCACCCGCCGATCAATGCCCAGTTAGTCCCCGAGCAGTGATTCCCCCGCCCTCACTCCCCCCAGTTTCTATACTAGATGTGACATCACACGGTATGGAATACCCCCTTGGCCACTTTGGGTCAGCTGCCCTGGCTGTGTCCTGTGCCAACTTCTTGTGTCCCTCCAGCTTTCTCGCTGGCTGGGCATCAGAAGCTGAAAAATCCTTGACCTGAGACTAAACATTACTTAGCAACAACTGAAAACATCAGTGTTATCAACATTCTTCTCATACTGAACTCAAAATATAGCACTGTACCAGCTACTAGGAAAACAATTAACTCTATCCCCGCTGAAACCAGGACAATGAGATAAGCAGTCATTCTGATTATACATTTTACTGATCTTCAATCACTGCTCTTGCATGGGGGTAAGAAGTTACCCTCTTCTTTGCAGGCCAGCGCTGCTTCAAGCAGCTGACACAACACCTGAGCAATTATGTATCAATGTGGGAAAAGGCAGAAATATGCAACCTCCCATTTTACCTGTCAGACTGACTCAGAAAAACAGGCTTTCATTTCTTTGTTCTTCCTTAAAAGTAACATCTAATATGCACTTACAAAAGTGAAACAACATGCCTTTTGCTATCACTTGTAGTGTCACATGTAAGTAAGTTTTGTTGAATTAATCATGACAATGCACTGGTGCCTGGACTTATTCAGCAGCAGCATAAATTATGAATCTGCTTTCATACGCACTGAGCAGGGATGCAGAGCCTGACTGCATGCTTCCCAGTCACATGTACAGACTAGAGTTCTGTTACATTTCTCAGTCCTTAATATGCAAAACATTTATGGGTGCCGGTATAGAGAGGCTCAGAAACTGAAGGGGGGGGGGGGAACAGGCACATCATGAGTCAGCAACTCCACCACCTTTCTTCACCTGGAAAGTTAGCTTGACATCAGTATGGCCTTGGGTTCTTTGTTGGTTGATTATTTTTTTTCTATAACCATTTTAAATTCATGGGAGATATAAGGAGGCCTCATTTTATCTCCTAAACTTTTCTACTGCACAGACTGCTTGTTCCAGTGAGGTGCAATGCTTCATTAATTTTGGAGGTCAATAATTGTGTTTTAAGATATACTTCATTATCACCAGTTTCCTCATTAAATATTTTCTGCTTCATATACTTTAGTGAGTCCTACTCAGCCAGTGGATTTTGTTAATGTTTATATTTGTGTGACTTTGAAGCAGACATGGTATAGAAGAAACCTGTAGGACTAGAGTTTTGCATGATATGCTGGATCTCTCTCCTTTCCATTTACATCTTATTATGTCTCCTTCTTTTGTAGTTTACAGAAATTCAGGCCTGTGTTAGTTTAACCATATTTATGTAGCTAACAAGTCTCCTAGCACCTACCACTACTCAATGTATAAAAGTACCACTAACGAGCCAAGCTGCAGTATGTTGCCAGCTCTTTCAAAGCAGACAGTTGTTACCCACGTTTTCAAAATCAGCCACCAGGGCAATGTGAGGCACTTATGTGACAGTTCAGTAGTGTCGCAGGGCCCCAAATGCTCATGTCATTAAACGTGAACTAAACTGGGGTTGATCCCCAGCTTTCCTTATGATGTATCCACTAGAAAATGATCTTTTTCTCATTAGCTGTTTTATAAAATTGTTCCCAAGTATTTTACTTGGGGATACTTGATGTTTTGTTTCAAGGCCCAAGCCTCCCTTCAACAGACCCAGATTTCTGTTGTTGCTGCTATTACACCTACATTTTCCTGGGAGACCTATGGCACTGCTACTTTCCCTTTTTCTTATGTCTCACAATCTGTACAACATGATAGATGAAAACAGCATAGTTTTCAGGTTACTCAGCCAGATTTATCCACTTAAGTCTACATACACAGATGTGAACTCGAGATTACTCTGTTTTTCTGCATATAGCCCACATTTAAAGTGTCCAGCACCCTCAAATAACCCTCACATAACAAAATGGGGATGAAGAGGAGGGCACAGTGAGGCAGATGGAGAAGCCTGTACAATAATCATAGGAAGAGGGGCTGATGGAAAGCAGAGAGAAAGGGTAAACTTCCTCTCCTGTCACACATAGGAATATAGTTCTTACTGCCACTACCACTAACTCAGTTCTGCCTTTTTTTTTTCTTTTTTTTTTTAAGTTACTCACATGGTAGCTATAGGACTGGTATATTTGAGAGCATGGTAAAAAGAATTTTCTCTTCTGATGTATCCTGGGCAAAAGCTTCTCTTCAGACTTTACTGTATCACATATACAATATAATAATGTATGTTTATCTAGTAAATTGCTTTGCAATAAGGGTTCAGAGTCACTCTTCAGAAAAGACATTAAACACTTGTCTTCACTTTTAAACTGCTGTCACTCTGGGTTATGCATTTGGAACTACCTTGAAGAAAGAAACTGAATTTAGGAAAGTGCTGAAGAAAATAAACTAAAAAGCCAAAAAACAGCAATGACTTTTCTGTTCTTGCATCTGACAGACAAGAACCTAATTACAGAACCCTCAAATAAAACACAAAACATGCTGACCCATTTAACAGGTTCTAGCTACAGAAGAGCTCAAAATCAAGAGGAGACTTTTTTATAAGTTGCTTCTCAAGGTCTTATTGCAAATTAAACTCAATAACCAGGATCATAAACAGCACCATGATTACAAGGAAAACTGTTTCTTCTCCACTATAATGGAATTAAGAAAATAAGGAAGTGAGATTTTTAAAAATGGGGTTTATCCCCCTCAACCTTTCAAAGGACAGTCACTTTTGGTCACTTTATATTTAAAAAAAAGAACAATCCAACTTCTCATCCCATTCTTTATATACATCAGCATTTTTATATCCTTCTTGCTTTGAAACTGATTATATTCTATTTAGACAGCAATGGTCACTAAGTGCAGGTAAGACATGGGTTAATTTTTTTTATATATCCCACTTTAACTGAGATATGTTTTTATCACATACTGCAAGTCTTTTCATCCTTTTAGCCCTTAATCCTGCAGCCTATGCAGTCAAAAATCTTGTTAATTTAAGTGTAATGAGCAGAGAAATGGACCATGGCTGAATCACATGCTATGCACTGGTAATTTATCAGAAAGACAAGCCTTCAGCCTTGCCAAATTATTTTTGTCCAAGTACTTTAAAGAGGGGAGATGCCAGACTTGGAGATGCTGGGAGTCAAAAGGTCCATTAGGAAAGAGTCCATCTCTTATCTTTACAACTAAAACACAACATAAGCTGCAACATCAAAGATGAATACTCAAGTACTGGATCTGGAAATAGTTAATAGATTCAAAGCTAGCTGAAGGCATAGGCAAAGTAGACATGTGCCTATAACAGTAGCAGGCTGCCTGCTCTGGCAGCATGTGGCGCGGGGGGAGACCAAAAAAATCTGACTGGACATGGTCCTGAGCAACCTGCTGTAGCTGACCCTGCTTTGAGCACGGGGTTGGACTAGGTGATCTCTGGGTCCCTGCCAGCCTCCACTATTCTGTGATTCTGAAGCTGACAAAAAGTCATGGGCCAATGCCATAACAAGGACTGGTTTTCTTTAGAAAAAAAGTTCTTATCAAGAAAAAGTGAACTATGAGTAGTACCCAGTCTTCAAATAGTATTTGTTTACAACACAAACACTGAGTGGAAATACAAATAAGTGGAGCAGATTAGCTCCATACTGATACTCCTAGTCCCATGTTTTGGTTTTCTACTTTATCAGTTCTTCTGCTAGTAACTTCCCTGCAAGTATGCTGCATTTTGACCTTTAAAAAGGTCCCACAGATTAAATATCCCTTTGTTTCCCTTCATATTCATGCAATTTTTAAGTGTTCTGTTCCCATGGGCCCTTCGACATTAAAGCCTCATCTTCTCCTGTGCCCATGTAGTAACTTCCAAGGGTGACAAATCATTCCTGGCAGCTGGACATGTCTGTTTTCCCTAACTTCCATCTAGTCCCATCCCTGAGGCAACCTTAACTCATTCATTCCTAGTAAAGTATCTTTAAAGCAGAAGGCTAAAGGAAGCCATGTGCATTTTTAGAACAATACAAAAATATTCCAGATGCTTCACATACCTCCTTGTCTACATTTACTAGATGTGCCCATTCCTTTCCAATAGCAATATTTAGCATGAGTCTTAGGAAACTCACTATTGAATTAGATTTGTGCTTAAGTTTTATGCAGACTTGGATAATGTCAAATGCCCCCAGTGGGTTAGCAATAGCTCTCAGTTTTACTAACTTTTTCATACTAGTGGTTTTGTTTCAGATTCCTCTGGATGAAGTACATACCCCAGCAAAGCATCCTGCTACAAAGGCAGCTGGGTTAATAAGCAACAAAGCTGTAGAATAGTTTAGGAACTTTTCTGAACAGAAATCAGAAGTTTTATCTTAAAAGTAAAAATGCAAAATGATTTCTCAGATGCATTGCATCCTCTGTCAGGGCACAGGGATAATCACCCTAACTGAGGAGATGTTTCTGGAGCCAGTTGCACCTACTTGGATATTCTCCTTTGCAGCACCCCACTTGACAACACCTCCACTACCAACCCAGGTGTCCTCTGTCACTGATGGAGCACACATGGCAGACAAACACTTACCCCCAGATGTCCCAAGTACTTTGTTGTCTTAGTTGACAAGATCAGCTATTGCTCCACAGCTCTTTCATAGGTACAAGAAGACTGGTTACCTCTGGGTAAGGAGAGAGGAAAGACGTGTTTACCTGGGAACTTGGTAATTAGGAAGCACAGTTTAAGTTCTGGTGTGTATACACCCCTTTCTCAGCAATCCCACTGCATGCAGCTTCTCATAAATTAATGCTAATTTCCTAACAATGTTTCTAACCGTAGTCAGACTTTGACCTGTACTGTTAACGAAAACTAATTTCAAAAAGTCAGTTACCCAATTCACACTAGTTCAGGAAATCACATCATTTGACAGATACAAACAGGACAAACACAGCCACTGCGCAAACTCACAGTATATCAGAGCCCTGTAAACACACCTTGCAGTTAGGTTATATTTCACTCTAACCTTGTTTTGAGAACAAGGTTAGTCAGGTCTTGTGTTTGGGAAAATTCAGGACACAAATCTTGCAGGTGACACCTTCTGAGCCCCTCAGAAAGGGACACTCCCTGCTGGAGATGGCATTCACTTCTACCAGCCCTATGGCCTGAGAGCAGACAATGGGTGCAAGTCCCAAGGACCACTCACTTGTAGCATCAAATGAGGCAATCTTGCACTGCTGAGCTACTCGCGCAAAAACAACTCTCCTTACACACAGCAATAAGCCAAGAGACCATTTGACACTGACCAAGTACTATCACCATGAATTTGAGGGTACAGCCCAATGAGGGGCAGGGTGTATCACCATGCACTTTGCTGTTCTGTGCTTTCTCTGCCTGTTAGGATCTCTCCCTGCCCTGCTCTCCACAAAGGATGAACTCAAAGTCTGCTTAGCTGCTTCAAGATCTGAGGCAATGAATATCAGGAACAGAGTTGGGCTAACCAAGCTTAGATCGCATCTCTGAAAAGCCTCAGCTATGATTTGAGACAATTTTTCTTATCCATTAAAAATCACCTGTGGAGGCTTGACTCTCCTCCTTCCCCCACAGACCAACTGATCCAAGACTGCACAGCTGAATTACTGGCTAGAATCAGCTTTGACAGCAAGCTAATTACAGGTGTGAAAGTCAGCATTTACCACAGTCGCTTTTTCATCATTGGCAACATTGCTTTTGCCAACAATCAGCATGAGCTATTTGCCTTTAACAAGCTTTACTAGGTGATCCCCCACCACCCCCTGCCCCCCCACCCTGACTTCAACTCCAGAATTTAGTCTCAGCTTCAGCACAGCAGTCCCTACGGGCTGGGCAGCAGATTATGCTGAGCCTGTCTTTAACACCAAAGCTTTGTCACGCTGTTCAAGTACAAGCAGGAGCAGAGCTGGGGCCTCCAGCTCAGCTGTAGCTCTGGCATTCAGCACTGCAAAACCCAGCTGTGCCCAGTGCCCAACTCGTTCTGCAAAATTTAATGACTGGGATCTCAGAAGAAAGCAATTCTGGCAGGTACAGCTCTGTTATGGGCACTGGGCTGCCAGAAGGGGTCAAATAACACATGCTTACAACCGGGGTATCTTCTAGAATCACAATTACATAAATTAAATAATCTGGTGAAATCAGAGAAACCTCACACAAACAAAAGTTGGCTCTGGCATTTCAAGAAAGCATCTGTTACTGCTATTATATTTACTGGTATGGTAATGTCAGGTTTATTGCTCACTGGAAACAGCTAATGGTTAGCACAGGAAGGTTTGACAAAAAAAAAAAAACAAAAAAAACACAACACCAAAACCAGAGCAAAGATTGAAGTTAAATGGTTTCAGCTTCTGGAACTGTGCACTTTCATAAAGGGACGATAGAAATAATCATGAGAATTCATGCAGTGCCATTCTAAGCTACCTCATCTCATCCTTTGCCTCTGCATGTGAGAAAATGAGCACCTTTAACATAAGCCTCTTACCTGAATGATTTTCTCAATGTCTTTCTTACCTATTATGTCAAGACAGGGAAGAGCTCTTCCTTACAGGCAGCTGAGGAACATGGTGAGACATAGCCATACAAAATCCACAGCACGCAGGGATGCAAGCATTGGAACACTAAACTTGTGTGACCTCCTGTACTTCACAGCAACAGTTTAAACAGATGGGCTGTCACTTGCTTCCCTGTACATGCCTCTTCAACATAGCAATGTAATGAAGACCCAGAACTTTGGCTGGCCCTCTCACTAAAAAGAACCAGCTCTGAGGTTTTTTCAGCCAGCTTTCTCTCTCACCTTGTGCTCCTTCAAATGCTTCCTGATTTTGCACTAAAGAGGCTGAGAAATGCAAGTAGAAAAATCATTAAGATTTAACAGAAAGGAAGCAAGCTGGAAAATCTTGTTCAGTGCTTTCCTGTCTAGTACACGCAATGCTTGACAAGGTCAGGTTCTCACTGTACAACTCAAGATAGCTAATTTTGCAGCATTAGAACATTTATAGCCAGCAATAGAAAAGTAATAGCAGAAGGAATAACTAAATCAGAAAACAGAGCTCTCTGGTCACCTGTGGTGCTATCTAGGCAAAAGAAGTTGTTAATTCTTTTCACTCCTGTTTGTTGGACCCTTCCTCTCATCACTGGGACTCTGCTCAATTCCTGATACCTCACCCAATTGTCATATACCACCAGCAACCTCAGCTGTAGCCATTTCTGTTCCTGACAGGAGCAAAAAACTACTGGAAGCTCTTTTCCTCTCATAAGGATCCCCTAAATGCAAAGAACCAGCAGCATAAAACACATTACTTGCTTAGCCTGCAACGGGCCAATAGACCAAGAAGAACGTAGCCCTTTTCCCTACTCTGCAGCAGCATGATGCTGTGCACAGACCAGGCTGAGTTTCGGGCATCTGTAGCTTTGTCCCCTCCTGCCACCTGTGTTTTATATCAATCACCTTGATGCAAACTAGGTTAGTTCACAGACACTCTGCAACATCAGACTTCATTTTACCCCCACTATGAGGACAGATCATTCAGCGTAATTTTAGTCTTTTCTTCTAAGACACTATTAATAATGATATTAGAGTACATTTCAGTGACAGTCATCAACATTAAGTCTGTATTGAAATGCCATCTCATTTAAATATGCAGATTAATCTTACATGCATTTTTTTGTTCAGAGCACATAGTAATGGAAAACAGATAGCATCTAATTATGCCATTCATTTTGTGAGCGTAACGCTACTGTTTGTTTTAGTCAAACATCCTGCTGCAAAAAGCTATCAATAGATGTGACTCATTACCTTTCCTACCTTGGCCAAATACCATGCCCAACAATTCAGCCACCTATGCAAGCACAGAAGATCTCTAACGTAGGTGCAGGACAACTGCCCATCTCCAAAGCAGGCAGCAGTCACTGGAGAGCATGGGGACAGCCCAGCAAGCACACAGCCTGTGGCATGCCCTCCCCAGCAGTCCTGCAGAGAGGTCCTTATGCTGGGAAATCCCATTTACATAGATTTCTCCAACGCAACTTCCCCAGCCTAGGGGAAGTAGCTTGGCAACCCAAAAATAGGCTTTTGACAGATTTAGACATTCAGCCAGCTGTTCTTTCCTCAGTTCTCTGAGGAAGCTAAAAAGTTACCCAAGCAATTAATAGTCAGACTAAAACCTAGAATTTTTGCCCATTAGGCCTCATCATATATTCAGTCTTTCACCATGGTCACTATGGCTGACTGAAAAGCCAAGCAGCAGGAACAGAAGTACCAGCTTCCCCAAAGAGCCCCCTCAGAGAAGGCACTTGGTGGTGGTGCAGGTATCGTTTTCAGCAGTACCTCTCCAGAGCCAGCCTGAGAAATGGGAGCAGCTTAGAACAAGCGGTGCAATAAATGGAATTTGATACTGCAGACACTGTGCTGCCTAATCCCCAGTCTACGCATCTGTCCTGTTAGGCTTTTTAGGTCATAGTTATTTGCTTCCCTTGGTATTATTCCTGAACTTTACCTGAAAAGCAGCACAGTTATGGGAACTGAATTTTACTCTACTGTACTGCAGTACATTGCACCACAAATTATATTTGAGTATGACCTGCGTGGATTTCTGGGAAGAAAAACATAAGACTTGCTTTACAGTAACATTTGTCCAGAATTGAAGAGGCACACTTATAATAACTGGGTTTGAAAAGGCCAGCACAAGCAGTACTTCCAGTGCAGCTGAAACAAATAATGTTTGCTTAGCAAAACACAAGTCCAAGATCTTGGCAGAAAGACCTTCTTTTTCTCAAACAATTGTCAGGGTTTTTTTAAAAATGAAATTAAGAGGTGATCTTCCAACCAGTAAACACTCTTGAGCACAGCTGATCAGGCTACCCCAAACCAGGAGTTTTGCTTGAGAGAGTCATTTATGCTACCATATTTTTGTGGTATTTTAGGAATTCAGAAAACTTCTGAAGAGAGTATTTCTTGACTCTGAGTAGCTGTTTGCTAGTGCCAGGAGGTGGATTTATTTTCCTTGCTGTTGACTCTCATATAAGCATTGAAGCATCATGAGTTTTTCCAGGCCGAAGTATCCAGTTGCCTTCTTGTTTGCTTATGCAGGTGTTTTACGTAATAGCCCCAATAAAGCTGACGCTTTCGGAGAGCAGCTGCAGCATAGGCAGTATTGTAGGAGTTCACCACTTAAAGCATAGTTGACCTCTAAGAGCACAAGAAAACAAGTCCTATGCCCTCTAACATTCAAACAAATGGAAGTGTTCAAATTGTATCATGGCTTTGCATTGCTAATAAAAACAACACCCTGATAAGCAACAGCCTAAAGCTTGAAAGGGATCAAATACCCCAAATTGTAAAAAGATACACTAAAATGCATTCACATGGACCAAAACTGTTTTCCATCTAGTGTTACAGTCATACTTAGTCCTGAGTCTGACTAATGTAGCTGAATAGGTACTTAATTCAAAGTTCTCATATTAAAGAAGAAAATTATCCAGAAAACCCCGAAGTTAGATTATTTACCAGAGAAACATAGGCAAAGTCCGGCTGTCTTTCCCAGGCTTAAACTCTGCCTTTGAATCAGGCATGCAAGTCTTCTGCTGCTTTCAGCTGAAGGAGCAAGTCACCCTCTAGCATACAAGCCTGTCACCAAACTTCTGTAGGGAGACTTTCTCAGAAAGAAGTAATTGTTTAAAGAGCCTCAAAACCAGCTCAGTTTTCACCTCTTTAAATACCTGTCTAAGTGAGCCCAGCTGGAAACCTATTCTCCTACAAAAGGAAGGGAGAACTTTCTCCAAGGACTTAACTCCTTCCCTGCCTGATGAAGGGTGAGACTTTACAAGCACTTCTCTTTTATGCCAGTAACTACACTATGCCCATTAGCCCGTGGAAGAGAAGGCTCAGGGAAGATCTCATTGATGTGTATGAATATCTGATGGGAGGTTGTGAAGAGGATGGAGCCAGGGTCTTCTCAGGGGTATCCAGTAACAGGACAAGAGGCAACGAGCGCAAACTGAAATACAGGAAATTCCACTTGTGCAGAAAGAAAAACTTTTTTACTGTTAGGGTGGTAAAACACTGGAGTAGCATTCCCAAGCAGACTGTGGACTCTCTGTCCTTGGAGATGCTCTAAACCCAACTGGTGGTCCTGAGCAACCTGCTGGAGCTGACCCTGCTTTCAGCAGGAGTCAGGCGATACAGTCTCCAGATGCCCCTTCCCACCTCAGCCGTTCTGTCATTCTGTGTCCCTGCAGTACTGCACTGGCATGGCATGTTATCACAGGGCAGATGATAGATATCCACTGTAGTGTGACTGTATGTGATCCTCTGACACATGTAATTCTTCCCTTCTGTATTATCTCGGCGTCCTTCTCCATGTGGGTATACCTGTGAAGAGACCTAAGTCCCAAGAACTAAAAATGTGATGGTGGATGAGTGATGAGCCTGAAGAGGGAGCCTCTGCCTTCTTTCAGGAGACCCCATGCAATAATCAATGCAATGTGCTTAATTTTTTGCAGCATTATTGACTCTTCCTTGAAGTAACTTATTTTAATTTCCCTTCTCCTCACTTTCTTTAGGTTTTCCCTTATAGTCAGTTTGCCCAGATTGAAGGATACAAGGCTTAGTGCATCACCTACAGCTGCACAGTGCATCAGTACATTTAATTCTTTCCTTTAGCACAAAGGGATTATTATTCCATGTGATTTTAATCAGCTTCTGGGAATATACACAGCCATTCTCCTATGCAAGTTGTCCTTTGTATGAGGATTCTGCTTTTAGAAGCAACTCACATGAGCTGGATCAAGGATTAGCAGTGGGCATTTCTGAGCACTCATGGTCACAGTTAACATCCTTTGGACTTTTTCTACCATCAGAAGGAAAAACATCCTTCCTGGGGTACTTAAGTCTGAAATAGAATCAAATGATTCAGTGGCCAAGCAATGCCAGAACCTCCCATGATTTGCAGGCAGTTATACTCTTGCTAGAACAGGGCAGAGGGAGGATCTGCTAGAAATCTTTTTGGAAGAGCTTTTAAGCTGTAGATTTGGCACAAGCAAGGCCCTGTTTCTACAGCCTCACAGAGAACACAGAAGAAAACCTTCCTTTTCTGTGCCCTGTGCCTGGGTGGATTGCTCCCCCATTAAGGCTTATCTACCCTCACATAACAAAGCCTGCAACTTAATCGGGAGACAGCAACAGGCCTGGACTTTCAAGACAGAGTTTCTGCCTCCTCCCACGTGCACAGCAGCAGTTTGTATGAGTTTATCCGTTTTACCTAGCTTCCAGTCCACCTCAGCAGGAAAAAAAAAAAGGTGGCCTCAAGCATGTAGGAGCTCTGCACCTTTGTGTTTCTCATGGTGCTAAAGCAAGTGCCTCAGCCACTCGCTGTTTGCTGGTACAGGACAGAGAAAGATTATCCTAATTTTATCACGGTGACTTAAACAAGGCATGCACCAAGTCATTAGCTGAAGCAGGAATTCAACCCAGAGATCCCAAACTATCCTTTGCCCTTGTCATATTGATATCTTACCCATTCTGCTTCAGTTTCAGAAAGGGTTTGATAGCTGAATTGCTGAGGGTTATACCTCCAAGGTACATTCCTGACCAAAATAAAATTACCTGGCAACTTCATCCTGACAGCTGTGAAATCAATCATTGAAAGGAAAGGTAAATGAAGATGCTAACTTTGCTGCAGCAACCACCCACTCCATTGTGACTCCAGGCAGGAGCCACCTCACTGTTCAGTGTCTATAGTATAGGTCTGTGGAGAGAAAGCAAGCCCCACCTGCAGCAGCTTTTAGCTGCTGCTCAGAAGCTGATCTTGTTATCCTCAACACAAACCTACACCTGCTTTGGGTGTCCAAATCCTCCACCCCCATTGTAGGAGAAGGGCTGATTCCCAAACAAACTATGTATCTCTCTCTCCCCCTTCCCACATACAGGACACATTAAAACATTCATTTCTGTAAATATGAGTGCTGTCAAAATGGCCTATTTAACTGATGTAGTACCCGGGAGCTGCAACAGAATTCAGTGCCTGCTGTATGCACAAGCTGTATACCTGCTTAGGGACCAGAGTGAGTGAAAAACAACCCTTCCACACCCTGAAAGCCATAAACAAGAACAGCTTTGACTTGGTAACCACCTAATCCTTTAGGATAAAGGGAAACTAGCCCTTGTCTCCTACTCTACAGGCAGAAGGTCTGCTCCACAGCCACCTTTTAGTTTAACAGCAAATACCTCACAGAGTTTGAAGTGTTAAGCAGCATGATAAGGCACAACAGCATGAGAGTAATACCAAGCAACACAGTGCTTTAAAGTATTCTTTTAAAAAACAAAGTCAACCCAAAACTTTATTTCATAGAAAACTTTCAGGAGACAAAATTAGTCTGTCAGAATATTTGAAGTATTACACTGACAACATACTCATTAAAGACAACTCCCGTTCTCCTAAGGTGTAATCCCGTTTCATACTGCACCCTTTATTCATTGCTTTCATCCTTACAGAAATGCTATAAAGCTCCTCTTCTGCAATGCCATCAAAAAAGAAGTCCTCATTGAAGATGGGGTTTCTGCTTTTCTTTATAACAGTGCTCCTCTGCTTCTGTGTTTTCCCTGGCACCAGAGAGAAGGTGATACAGCAGTTTATGTTTTTGGGCTCTACAGAGTCATCATATAAACCCTCTGCACTGATCAGGCGGATCCGCAGCCTCTCATTCTCTGAGCAGTATTCAGTCGATAGCCTCAACATGCCGCCCTTGTCCATTACCACAGTACTCTCTCCCACTAGTCTCTCCCGGCTGTGGGTCAGGTCCAGGGGAAAGATGGGAGAACAGGACATGCTAAAGCTCCGCACGGCAAGCAGCCCCTCCGAGGCCCGCCTGATGGCACTGGGGCTGTTATCAGTGGAGCTGCTCTCCTCTGTAGAGAAGGAATTGTTCCTGGCCATGCTGGATTTGTTCTTGGCTTTCAGCGCTCGGCAGAGCAATCCCTCCTGACTTCGTGTTTTGATGAGGGAGCAGAATCTGGGAGATGACCTGCTGAGAAGTGGAGAACTGAAAGGAGACGAATCACTGGAGGAGGCAGTATCACTGTCACAGGCGCCTTGCCTGTGCAGAGAGAGATGCTTGGGAGGCAGCCTCACAGAAGCAAAGCTGATAGCAATGGGATTAGACATACTCCCTTTGCCACTGAATGTGTTAGCTCTGGATCGAGACAGCATCAGGCTGGGCAGAGCACTATGTGGATCACCATGGAAGATGGACTCCTTTCTCCTGGTGTGGGGACTCTCCAGCAAAGTGCAGAATCCATAGGAAGTGGGGGCTCTGGGAAAGTGAGGCAGGGAGAGCGCTGCTTGGGACTGCGGGTCTGAGTTGGTACTTTCTTCCTCCAGAGCTGGGATCTCTTCAGCGCTTTCCACCTGAATGAGGTGTGGCAAAGAAGAGCTGGGGCTGTAGTCAGAAGAATTAAGATCTGTGTCCTCTGAACGGCCATCCTGGTAAGAGCCAGTGCCCTTAACAGGGCCAGAGCTGGTCAGCCTGGGAGGAATGCAGAATTCAGGGATTCTGTCAGGGGTGAGGACATTAGGAAAAGCAGCAGCCCCCGGTCGAGCTTTTTCAGGCAGGTTTTGGCCAGGTGGCAGTCCCAGGAAGGAGCTGGGTAGGTTGCTGTTTTCATGTGATGCTCTGATCTTTTCCAAGAACCACATCCCTATAACTGGGCAGGAGGTCCTCAAAGGGGAGAAGCTTTAAGTACAAATCCACCTGCAGACACACAGAGATGCAGAAGTACATGAACATCCTTCTCGGACACACTACAGCCAAGCAAGACACGGAGCATGCTATTCCAGGCAGGACTGGCACAAGCCCAGCCAATCCACAGGTTCAAAACAGCCTCTGCCCAGCACACTATCTTTAGCGAAGTCGAAGGGATTTCGCCGCAAGAACAGAACTAAACCACTAAAGAGATAAAACGGTATCGAGTCACTACCAGGGGAAAACGTCCCTCTCTGATACCCCCCCCCCCGCCCCCTCCCATACTTCTCGCCTAGCAGAGGACGTACCTTGCCAAGTGCCAGCCACTTGCTCCTTCCAGCAGCGCTCACTCTCTCGCTGCTAACAGCCCCCAGGGTACACAGCCAGCCCTTTTCTAGCCCCGCCGGGCGCCTCCCACCCGCGCCACCGCCACCGCCGGAGGAGGAGGAGGAGGAGGAGGAGGAGGAGGGATGCCGCGCTGAGTGCCGGGGACGTCCCTAGGGAGGGATCTCGCCAAACGAGTCTTTCGCGGGATAAGCGCTTTTTGATGAACGCCCGGCGCTTGGCACCCGCCCGCCAGCGCGGCGGGACGGGGCTGCCCTCGCCCGGCTCCGCGCTCTCAGGGGTGGCCAAAGGCAGCCGTACGGCAAGCAGCCCCCGCTCCTTCCAGTTTCTTTTTCGATTAACGTCTTTACGGAGGCGTCCCGAGGTGTTTCGAGACCCAGGACAAAAGAGGAATTGTCTCGGTGCTGCTTTTCTTCTCGAGATCTTGGCAGGTTTCCCGCATCAGAGCAGTAGGAAGCGGGGATTGCAGTTTTTCAAGCTCGTTTGAAAAGAACTTCGCTGTTTTTCTGCATCTGAAAGTGTGCCCCCGCCCCATTGTCCACAAAGAACATGAGACAACCGAGCCCTGACCCGGTGTCCTGTCGCTGATTCTGAGCAACAACAGAAACAGGAATGCAGATGCAGCGAGGAGAAAAACGAGGCAGAAAATGCTTTGGCAAATCACCTTGAAATGGAGTATGTCAACAGCACAGGCATGCGTGACGCTTAACAGACAGTGCACAGAGCCAGGTGGGATCCATGAACTTTCTCACCGCAGTTGTGCAATGCAGCAGAACTTGGATGGACCTCTGCAAACTCTATTCTGCAAGCTGCAAGTAGGAATCTTAACTGCAAAGCCAGGAAGGCCTGCCAAACAGGTTGGCTAAATACTCAGTTGAAGCTGTACGCCTGTAACATGGCGATAGTAGACAAGTGATTTTCTGTCTTTCCTTTTCCCGCTAAAGAGCTAAAGTTCCTGTTTACAGAGTGCTTGAAATAGACAAGGTGTGCTCAGAGAAAACAAAGTGGGTTACAGGGGCAGGGGACATTTTGAACCTGCTGAAAGATTTAGCTGGGAACATGCATGTTCTGGGTCTGAGCCTTGCCTCTCTCCTGCTTGTTTTACACCAGTTAAGCTTCACTTTGATCATAATCCTCTAGTGATTCAAATCAGAGAAAATTCTTTCTGCCATGCTTTGTAAAAAGGTTTAGGACACCCCAAATGTCTTAGTAACGTCAGTTACTCAGTTACTACATCAGTTACTTCAGGTGTCAGTGCTTTTGCAGTTTACTTAGATGGACTTACTTGCTATGGGTGTGCTTCAAATAATCCCCAATCTGATTCAGAGGCTTCCAGAGAGGGTTTGAGCTTTCCCCAGCTAATGACAATTTTCAGCAGCATAGAAGTGGAGCTATTGGAGACACTGGGATGCTCTCCTTTGGGAAGCAGAACGTGTGCCACATAGCTGTTACACACTCAGACCAGGCAGTACAGTACTAGACATTGCACATCATATATCCTGTAGCTTCCAAAGAGTAAGTGAGCTTCGTTCCAATATATACACCTCTGCCTTTAATACCAAAGAAAGATTTGAGTCTAAAACCAGAGAAAAATGAAGGAAATGGAGCTTTTTAGTGGGAACCTTATTACCTCCAGTAACAGTTTGCAGAAGTACTTCAGATATGGCAATTAGCCTCAGGTGTACCAAGTCCACAGCTAGCATCAGGCAGTGGTGAAATAAAGTAGCCACCCTGGTTTAGATACTTAATTTCCATTTAGTCTCTTCAGGCTTTCTCTGCACTTAGTGAAAAGAGCTAGGGTTTTTCCAGAGGGTGACTCAGAGTTTCCTGATCTCAGCTGCTTCTCTCCCTCAGGTGACTGCAAAGGGAGCAGGTGCCTAACACTGGGTGGTACATATCCTCCCCTTCCTCATAAAGCCTGCACTTTATAGCCATTTAACAGATTGCTGATGTGCTGGGAGTTCAGGAACACTTAAGTACTTGTACATCCCCCGTGGAAATAGGCACTCAAACGTATGATTAGCTGTTTAGCTTCCTGTGTTCAAAACGTTTTCTCTTTCCTTGATTAGCTTCAGAGCATAATTAAAATATGCTGCCAACAAGGCTTCCTGTTGCTATAAAAAAAATGGGTCTGCCATAAACCACTTTTAAACCGGAAAGGATGTAATTTGCGGCAAGGCTTTATTACGACTCCTCTGCCAGTAACAGGTGAAACCCTGGGATCTGGCCAGGGGCTGGAAAAGCTGTGGCAGAAGGAAATCTCCTACCCGAGTAACACGGGACGAAGTCTGGGGTTTTTGCCTTCACGTGTCGCACCGATTTTATTTCTGTACTGTCCTTTATGACTTCACTCGCCATAACGACCCGGCTCAGGAAACGTCCGACCGTGCCCGCGCCGTCTCCCTTCGGGCGGGGCCGGGGCGGGGCCGGCCCCACCGCGGGCCCCGGGCACCCCCTGTCGGCCGCCAGCCGAGGAGGCCAGCCCCGCGGTGCGGAGGGGGAGTGTTGATGTTGACAACAGATGGGCATCGGCCAAAACACGTTTGAAACCTAGCCCACCAGAGCCCTAGATGCAAAAGCTTGCCGTTCTTGTTTAACTGAGCTGATTTAAGTTTTTAATTCAGCACCTAGTTTACAAATTGTTTCATTCTCCCGCAAACAATAGCAATGTCCCGGTTATTGATAGAAAAAAGCAGTAGTTCTACAAGATCTTGAGCGTGGGGATGTTGTGTGTACACACACACGAACTACCGCAGCATATTTCTGTAAAGGGAGGAGAGCATTGTTACCCTGTACACTTGCAAGACCCATCCAGTGCAGCTGTTATGGTAAAAGACATCTCTGCCTGAAATAATTACACAAATTCAGACCTGTTTTCTAGGTCTTCATCAATGGCACTGACTGGTTCAAGGGCCTGGAAGTGCAAAAGGAAACCTTTCACTCTGGTCAGTCGTTTACAGTGGGTAGAGGCAGGAGTTCTTCAGGAGCTGACAGCCTCTGGATGATGTGCACCAGGGGAGGTGGAGCCTTCCTTGTCCAGCCAAGATGAGTGGGAAGATAAAAAAGAAAAACTTCTGGCCCTGCTGTGAAAGGGGGAGGCGTGGAAGACAGGCGTGGATGAGACAGCACATAACAGCTTGCCATTCTTAAAGCAACAGAAATGGGTCAGTGCATTATACCACCCAAATTCACAAAATTTCCACAGGCTTCTGGGAGAGTAAATAACCCTGTTCAGTTTTATTTTTGTAGGGAAAGCAGCAGCAATTCAGCTGTAGTTACTTGAAAAAAAACCTCAACCAAGAGGGACTTAGATTTTTTTTTTTTTATTAGAGATTGATATCATGAGCAAATTTATAGCACATTGATTCATTCCTGCCATTTTGACAAAGGTCAAAGATATCTATTAGCACTCTGCCCAGCACTTCTGGCCTAAATCAGGTCATTCTGCATCACCTGTATAGTAATACAAAGTAGTTACTGAAATTCAGCAAATCTAATCTGAAAACTTTATCTTTCTTCTCTAATTTTGTATCATATAGTAGCTTATATTCTACCTCATCAGCAAAGACAAATTTCTGCATAGCTTTATGAGAAGTGTCCATGCTCCTTTAAATGAACAAATGAAAGAACAGATGCCTGAGTGCTGCTTGGCAGCAAGAGCACAGGAGTGGCAGGGCCCTTCAGGTACTTTGGGACTTTATGCAAAATATCTCAAGTACCTTGTGTCACAGCAGTATGAACTGTAAAAATCTAAAGGTACGAACTAAAGAATTCATTCTTTCTAGCATATTACATGGTCCTGTGATGAGAAGCTGACATTTGCCATGCAAAATCCAAGAAAGTTATGCTGTCCCTAATTCTACTGCCACTGAAGTCAGCAAAAAAAATCTCTCAGTCTGAAGTTTGGGACTGTACAGGGATCTAACTGCATTTGCCTTTACATGCCTTTCCATGTTTACAATGGAAAAACACCCATTTCCATGCAGTATCTACTTTATGTCTCTTTCAAATCTGAAAACATATTTTCATTATTTTGTCTACATGATGTTAAATTTCTTTTCCCTGCATGCTTCCATGTTTTAAAACCCCATGATGCAAAACCCAGCTTCCAGCATGAAACATACTTCAGAAAAAGAATGGTGTCCAAGGCCAATAAGATTCAGATTCTATTTATGGAAAACCCAGTCTAGCATTTTAATCAATTAAAGAAATATTTTCCCCTGCAACAATTTGGTGCCCAGGAGTAGATGAGCTGCTCCAGTCCATTTTCTCTGTCACATATTGTAACATGAAGGTAGAGTCTAACTTTCACAAACAGCAATTCCCATGCTCAGCTGTGTAAAGGAACCCTCTAGGCAGACATAAATATGTATAAAGGTGGGAGAAAAGAGGTAAAATGAATAGGGGATAATGAAAAGGGGAATTAAGTCTTTCTTGTATTTTCTGTGTTCAAGCAACCTACTAGTAATGACTAACGTCCTTTCTGAAACTGCTCATCTCCTTTAAAGCTTAAATGCCATCAGATGGGAAACATTTTATTCCATTCTCTCAAACACATACAAGAGTTTGTCTATAAACATTCACTAGTAAATAATATACATTTCTGATTAGCTTCACTCCTTATTTCCTACCCAATCAGCTTGTTTGATTACATTGCTGCTAGTGTATGAGAGATTGTTTAGTACTGATTTTACCTTGAATGATAAAAAATACTCAACACCTCCCCTAAAATACACCTAATTCGTTTATCAGCAGTTAGTAATTCTAAACATCCATCATAAATATTTTGCCTAGATTTTATTCTACTTGTGAAGCATAAAAAACAATTACTATTTTATTGTGGAAATTTAGTTTCTATAACCATCACTAACAAGGGAGCACATTCTGGCATAAAGCAAGTTCTATTATAAAAAAGGAGCAGGTCATAAAGAAGAGCAGATCATTGGCTTTGATTGCATTGACTGAATACTGAAGGTAACTTCACTGGATAACAAAATTAATTCTTGCTTATCATTGCCCTTCCCTTAGGAAAAGATTTGAAAGTTTTTACTTAAATGAACATCACTGATTTAAGTGCCTACAGTCAACAGAGCCTGGGGAACAGGGTGACTTTTGAGGGTGAATAGGTTTTTCAGTATTCCCTATGTATCTACAAGTCAGTACAAATTCAGACCAACAGGATAAGCAGATTCTAGATTCTCTTCTGTGGGTCAGTTGTATACTTCTTACAACAGTCAGATGAGTTGACACCTGAATCCAGGTAAAACACAAAGAAATAGAAGGTTTCAGGGTTATAGAGAACACAGACATCATAGAAAGCATTATACATATGTAACAGCTTCATTGATTTTACTCAGGAACAAATCAAAATTTAATGCCAAATATTCAATGAACTGGAGCAATATGCTTATGCAATGTAGCAGGTTATCAGGCTTGTCTTTGTCCAGTGAAAGTGAAAAATGATATCTCATGGGAAAATCTTTATGAAATATTACTGGTGAGGGCTGGAAACACTGAATAGTCTCATAAAATGCCAATAAGAAACTGAAACTCAGCTTGAAGTGTACCAGTATTGCTGAGAAAAAGCCTCAACATTTTTTCTAGAATACAATGCTGGAACTGTCTTACCTTAGGATCTACAGAATTACTTAGATTCAAATGGGTTCTTGTTGTTCAAGTCTTTTTTTTAATAATGTTTTAATTTTCTGTTGTTTTAATGACAGCGTTTCTAATTGGATTGATAGGATTTTTTTCTGCTCACTGTTCAGCTGTAGTTATAATGCTGTGGGCCAACATGGTACTGATAAGCAGTACAATGGACTAGAGAGCTGTTACGTACAAAGCTCACTTCAGACATTAATGGAAAAACAGATGCATCTTTCACAACAGTGGTGTATAGAGAACTCAAGACTGCCAATAACTTTGTCAAGCAGACTTGTAACACTGTAGGAGAGAATGGAACCAGAAAATATTTTAAAGGCTATCAGGATCATGAAATATACCACACAACAGGTAATTCATTATCTACATTTCCCATGCTTGCAGAGAAATGAGCTCCACTGCTCAGTTCAGCCAATTACCTGGAAAAGCAAGCTTCTGCACACAGATAACCGGGATGAAATTCAACAGCAGAGCAGAGTGGATTTCCTAGCAACTTCAGAGGGTTTAACAGACACTCGATTAGCCTGGGCAGTTTAGGTAAGCTGATGAAAGGATCCTAAAGAAGGCTGGAACTGGCTTGAGAAAGGAATAAAATAGAAGAGAGGGAGATTATTTAATTGAAAGAAATATGATGGGCAGAATAACTCTGCTTGTACTGCTTGCTCTGAAAAAAAACGGGGACTGTGAGCTCTGTTACCTGGAAGTAAGAAGAATGTGTGAGTCTCAGTCAAGGCCTGGCAAATTGCTGCCCTGTCAGTGACTTTCTGTGATTAAATCTTAAACTTCAAAAGGGAAAAGGACTGAGGGACTTAAAAGGAGTCTGCTGGTGTCTCTGTATCTGCAAGGCCACCATTCTTAACGGTGACAGGAAAGCATCTGATCTTCCTCCAGTGAATTAATATTATCAGTATGGTTAAAGGATATCTGATCAGGAAGATAATTTCATAGTTTTGTTGCTATGGACGTACACTCACTCTGACAGGCCAGTTGTAAGATCACAGCCAGGTTATGCAGACACAGACATAAAGAATGGAAATTGAATTTCCTCTAAACAAAGATTTACATTCCATAGATTACTCTGCAAGTGCCCTTAATCTACATTCTTGAAGCCATGGCAGTAGCAGAGGTGTGTAGGTTGGCCATGCATTCAGGCTGTCAGACCCTGGAACACCAAAGCCAGAGATGAACAGTGAGAAGACAAGGATATGTTGTCAGGAGAGACAGAGCATTCTGGGTTATGCTATGGTGGTTCTTCTAGCAGTGATAGTTTAACATCAGTAGCTAGAGCTAGGGAGGACAAATAAGTCACACTGTTGCAGTGGTTTAGGATGAAGCAGCTTACCTTAAATAGGCAATGCTGCCATGAACTGGCAGCCCTGAAACCAAGCATGAAATGCTTTTTTCTGTTCTGTCTGGTAGGACTTAGGGTACAAATGATTCTCACAAACAGAGTCTTCACAGCTTCTCCAACTTTTTAAATGACCTTCTGGTGTATTCTGTCAATGCAGAACTGGAGAAAAAAAAAAAAAAAAGATGGTGATTTGGCATCAAGCAAATATAATTGTGACAAGGACTTAAACACTCTGCCTAAAGGGTAGATATGTTTTATCTTGAAAATGGAAGAAAGCCAAGTGATTTCTCCCCAAATCTGACTCTTCTGAACAGCATTAGAGGACAACCACCTGTGGGTGGGAGCAAATCTTGCAGCAAGACAGAAGGAACACATATCCAAGGGACTGGTGTATAAACTGCCTTGTTAGTAGATGTTTCACATAAGTTTTATAGGGCTGAACATGATGAAAACCTAAAAATTCCCATGATGTGTCCCAGGGGTTGCAGCTCTGTATTGCACACTCTGGGTTTCTTTGAAGAATTCTGGGATATGGTGAAACCAGACCCAGAACTGCCCCCAGACTGATGTGTTCAGGTCACTCCTCTGTTGCGGAAGATTGACTTTTTATTTGTGCAAATAGCCTGGGCTTTCACCCACCAGGCTAGGTCTGTAAGACAGGAACATTTCATGATTTCCGGAAGCAGAAACCTGACATGAGTGGGAGAGCTCATGCTGTAGGCCACCCCATTGTCATGTCGTATCTCCAAGTGACTGCAAGGTGATCAATATCTCTAAATGTGATAAAAGAGCTTTTCTTCCTGAAACCTAGATTCCTTGTCTTGCACTGAGTTCAGCTTTGGGTTTTTTGTTCCCTCAGTACATATATCTAGCCTCAATTCAGGGCAGGCTTCTCTCCACTAGGCCAGGTAAATGCTTCTAAGGATTTCCCCCCAAAAAAGTCCATCAAACTGATCAGCTCTTTTCACAGAGATGTGCTGTGTTACAGCAGTAACGACTACTATTCATCTTACGGCTTTGTAGTTACTATGCTGTGGCTTGTAGCAGGATAAACCCCAGTTAATGAAATTTGAGAATTATAGCTTATATTTTCCTCAGGGTAAAAAAAAAAAAAATCAGGCAGTGCAACTTTATAAATTATAGAGTAGCATATTTCAGTTGTAAGGGACCTACAATGATGATTGAGTCCAACTGCCTGACCAATTCAGGGCTGGTCAAAAGTTAAAGCATGTTATTAAGGGCCTTATCCAAATGCCTCTTTCTTAAACACTGACAGGCTTGGGGCATCAACCACCTCTCTAGGAAGCCTGTTCCAGAGTTTGACCACCCTCTCAGTAAAGAAATGCTTCCTAATGTCAAGTCTGAACCCCCCCTGACACAGCTTTGAACCATTCACACTGGATACAAGGGAGAAGAGATCAGCACCTCCCTCTCCCCTTCCCCTCCTCAGGAAGCTGTAGAGAGCAATGAGGTCGCTTCTCAGCCTCATTTTCTCCAAACTAGGTAAACCCAAAGTCCTTAGCTGCTCTTTATCTACAAAGAATTGTTCATTTCAGATTCCCTGCTTAGAAACAACAGCATAATTATCAAAGCACTTCATGCAACAATCTCTGTTCTGGTAGCCTTGATAGAAGAATATTTTCTGCACTTTGGTCCCACGCTTAATGTAGTCTAATTTCATGGTAATTCTCATGTATCCTAAATTAATTCATTGCATATAAAAGTTATATCGACCTCTAAGGTGAATAACACACATACTGAGAAAAGCTATTCTCTGTATCCTCTTTGTGCTCTAAGTAAATTTAAATAGGAAAGATTAAAAATAAACATAATTTTTATTTTCAAATAAAAATGAGGCTTTGTAAAGCAAAGTTTCCACAAAACTCAAATTCAGTAAGGATCACTTCTATCAAGGTTAAAGAGAGAAGAAAACAAATTTAATTCCCTCATACACAGTCCTGGCACTATACTTGTTCACAGAAGGAACGTATTTCAGCCATTGATAAAATACATTTACATCCGTTGCAAAAAGTAAAATTTGAGAAAAGCTATGGATCTATGTGCCCATTTTTTGTCATTTTGTACATTGTTTTATTCCTCAAAAAAAAATTCTATGAGTCATCACATGGATAATTAACTACTACTACCACCTTAACCGGGCATTACAATGTCACTAGTTATTCTTTGGAAGAATAACTCCTAGGATTTATCTGCTTGTCATTTTCATTCAAGACACAAGGCTAAAACTGTCAAGTTAGACACCATATGCCATGGCCCATGACTTGCACTAATAGCAATAGTGGGAGTTTCCTCTATAACTGTGCCATACCATGGTCTGATAGTCATGCAGAAACCTGCAACAAGGTGATTTTGATTTCCAAAAGTGTGGCAGCATTGATCTATGCACTGCAGAACACTTACTGGCAGGTTTTATTAAACAAGTAGTTCTTAATAACATTTCCCCCCACCCAGACAGGCATGCAAGAGAGTCCTTCCCCAAAGAGCACAGACCAGAAACAATCTTAAACTGAAAAGAGAGGAAGGACTAGTGCTCTAATGCACCTGAAATACATGTTCTTGGGGCTTCCTAGCTGGTTGCAGCATGTGCCGCAGGTACAGTACGTATGAAGCTTAAATGTGCCAGATGATGTTGCTCTGTTGAAGCAGCAACCTGCTAGTACAAACAAGGCTCATGAGAATGAATGAGGCAGCGAGCCAAGGGCATTTCAAAAAGGATAATTCACCTTGTCAAAACATGCTAGATCTTGATTCAGAGTGTTTAAAAACAGGTGTGTTGGCAGACATCATTTCCCTGTATTTCCCATGCCATGAGCTACAAAGACTGAGGTGTCACTGGAGGAGGAGTTTCTAGGTTCAGCCCTGATAACAACACACACAGTTGCCTGCAGGCCACACTGTCATACTGCCACAGGCTGTGAGAGCCCGTGAGCTTAAGACAGCTCCAAGGAGCCGCATGTGGAGGCTCTCTGGGTGTTCCTCCCTTGGCCCCCCAGCCCCATTCCCAGGCAGACACTGCAACAGGGGGTAGGAGGGAGCCATTCTCCAGTTCTAGGTGGGGAATTCTGCAGCGGGAGCTGCCAGGTAGAGGGATCTTATGCTGCACACGCAGGGATGTGTGAAGCACATAAGAACAGCGGCCTCTGGCTGACTTCCTCCTCTCCAGATCAACACACACTGAATCTCTAGTTGTTTCTATCAGCTTTCACCTAGACTTTATGTGACTTAAGATTTGACTTGGAAATGTTCCTGTTTTGAAGAAAGTTAAGACAGACAGCCAGTTCAGCAGCTTCACCTAGTCCTTGCAGATTAAATACTAAAAAGAAAAGTCACAAATAACAGAAGACTATCATCTGAGTAGTAAAATTTAGTTGAACATTTCTTCTACAGGAAGGTGGCACACTGATGGGTTTGGCCTCAACATCTTGATGGGTAGGACATGTAATTGTGAGAGTTACATCTTTAAGTAGAACACATTTCAGAGTGGTATCACTAATCAGCAGCACCTAATTAAGAAACAGATGTTGCTTTTGGTACACTGAAATACATTTGAAGCAAAGCTCAAAGCTAGACCCTTCATCCTTAGACTCTGTCCTCAGCATTTCTGCATACAGAAGAAGCACAGCTCTTTCTAAAATTTCATTTTAGAAGGACCCAGCATTTCAGAAGCTAGGCTGTAGTTTTCTCTCCACTAAGTCGGTGTGATTTTGCAGAAGTATTTTCTGAAATGAGGAAGTGTTCTACATTTTTACTCTCCATTTAAAAAACAAAGCCTGCTACGGCCCAGACCCTGCAAAGCTTCATACAGAAGATCTGTGATTACCTGCCTTATCTCAGAGCTCCTTATGCCCAAAGAATATTCAGAGAACAAAAGTAATTTGGAATATCGGGGGGGGGGGGAAGAAATCTGTTAATGAAACTGATAGCAGTAAGAAGAATCTGATTCCAGGAGCCAATGTAAATAGCCCTGTAGACTTCAGGCAACTTTGGGAAAAGGCTCAAGACTTTGCAGAAGTGCTGTTTTTGGTCTTGGGGAGCAGAAAGAAAGGATGAAAACAGACAGTGACAATTTTGTTATCAGGAGGAAACTGAATGACTGAAATTTCATTTAAAAGAAAATTAGAAGAAAAGTCACAGGATACTGTAATTATACCCTGGAATAAAGATGAAGCTTTGGGGGATTTTGTGGATCGACCCTCCCCCAGCATTAAATATCTGCCATTAATGGTTTACAACCAGAGAAGTGTAGCAAACTAGGTTAAAAGTGCTTGGAGAACAACACTGGCTCACAGCAGCAGGCAGGAAGAGTATGAGAAAAGCAAGGATTTTCTTTGACAAAATTCCTTCCAAGTCAGGGAATCCTTGGCATGAGAAAACAAACACTTTAACTACTGCTCCTAAACACAAAGAGTTTAAACATATGGCCAGATATTACTATATAAAGAAAAACAATTTTAAGTTATTGCTGTCACACACATATTCCCACTGGGAAAAGTAGAAATGGGCTCACGTGACCATAACAGATTCTCTGGCACTTTGTAAAAATTGTTACATGGTGAGGAGAATGAAATTAAACCCTTTATTGTTTAGCTATCTCATCCTCTCTCATTCCCTTAGGCAAGCTTTAAGTTTGAATCCAGCCTCAGCCCCCCTCCCTCCCACATCCCCCAGGGCCAGCAGCTTCCCACTGGAGCAGCCAATGTGGAACACATGGCACTTGTATGCTGGGAACCTCCTCCACCCCAAACACTTAAGAGAAAACAGGCTGCAATTTACTTGCAGCACATGTTTCACTTGAGGCTTTGCTCTACCCGAAAGCATGGCAGGACCTAATACTGCAGCTGTTGGGACACTTGTGGGTTTTTTGCTACCCACACATGTAAAGTAAAAGATGCTTTCCTCTGTTTTCTAGCACTTAAAAATATCTTTTGTCACTTAATTTGTCTCAAAATAACAAATATAATGAAAGTTCTGGAAAATGCTTCTTCTAGCACCAGTCTTATAAGGACCTGCATGGACAAGTCATTGAAAAGGAAGAAGGGATATCAGGGAATACCTTTTCCAGGCCATAGGTGTGGGAAGCACAGGTCTTCCCATGATCAGCAGCACCATCCTCAGAGCTGAGTATGAAACCAGCCACGTGATCCAGCAGGGTCTGTATTTTCCTCTCACCTGAATAAATGATAAAAGAAACTTCCTAGGCAGCAGTCTTGTTCTATCCTTCATCCATTTATATGCAGACGATCAGTCCTGTAAACACAGGGAGGGCAGGGGCCAGCCCCTCCCAAATGTCTCTGGGGCTAAAAATACCTGAAAACTGTTGTTTTGCTTTCATGGAGAAAATCCCATCTCTGGTCTCCAGGACAGAGATTGCTTTTCCTTTCCGTGCCAGAGCAGTGTCTGCCTCATCAGCACTCCTCAGACAGTAGGGCCAGGATCAGAAAGCCGTCAACTTATTCCTGCTGCTTTTAATTAAGCAGAACTCATCAGCAAACTGAAGGCCACCAAATGGCATAGGAACTAATAAGCATAGTACTCTGGCTTCTGATATTCCTAGTATTGAGCTATGTAGCAGCAGCACCCTCACTCTCTGTGCTGTTTGCCCTTATTTGCTATTTACTGTGATCAGCTGAAGTTGGGAAGAACAACTGATCTTAAGTAATTAAAATATTATACTCAGCAATTTACTGCTCAGCAACTTTCCTAAAGCAATGAAGTGATAGCATTCAACAGCAACCAAACTGGCAGTCAGACCAGAGGAGCTTCAGCCCCCAGATACTTAATCCACATTGTCCATTCAAAGATCAGCTGTGTCAGGCAGGCTGAAAGTCATTAACAACTGCCCCACTTCACCTGTAAACAATTTGACCTCCTCTAAGAATATAATTCAAATCTCTTTTGCTTTCTGTTAGATCTGAGTTAAATGTCCTTGGAAGTTGTAGAGAACCTGAGCAACCCTGGGCTTGAGTCAGTTTTCTAAAAGAAACTTGCAAAATGAATTCCAGGTCTCTAGATTTTTTAAAATTTTTTTTTTTTTTAAGTATTGCACTGGTATCAGGGAACTGTTACAACAGTTACAGTGATACAAGCCCTTGAAGGATGGTTTCAGTGGTATGTGATCTTATTGGGATCATGAGCACATTTGACTCCCTGAAGAGAGTGGCAGACAAGGGAAAAGAGCACTCTTGGACTTGTGCTATTACGCTGAATGCTCTGATTTTAAATATTTTTGAAAACCATTTCATAAATCAGTTTAAGTTAGCAGCACTTCATGTCCTCCAGGCAAAGAAATCCTTTATGGTTTGTCTATGTGGCAAGATAGCATTAAAAGAAAGAATTAACTGAGGACTGCTATTAGTGAATGACTGACAGTAAGATGGAAGATTGATTTGATCACAGGAAATGCAAACAAATTATACCTTTGGGGGGTCAGTGAAAAGCTCAGCATTAAAATAAATCACCATCAGACCCTAGACATGGGGCAGCTGGGAAGGGGCTAGTCCTTCCTCCTCTCAGTTTTGCTGGCTTTACCTCTGTGTGATCCTGCTGACTTCAGGCTTTCACTGCACAAGTGAGAACAGAATCACATACCATATATATGCCCTGCTATCTTTCACCTAACTTTGCAATTGTAACTCCAGAGTTTCCAACATTAATGTTTCTATACATCCTGAACATCCTTTTCACTGGGGCGCTTGAGCTCCACACAAAAAAATACAGTGCTTTAAGAAAGGTCTTTTATGAGGGAATTGCTGGTATATTCTTGTTCATTTCTTTTATGCTTCTCTTGAATCAACGTCTCACTTAAAATCTGTAATGTCAAGAACAGTAGCAATTTCCTTCTTCAGAGCTCCCAAAGCAGATTTCATGTCTTTTTCATTTTTACTAGATTTTTTTCAATACTGATCCTTTTATAGAGTGCGGTTCCCTTGCCACCCCTTTATTTCTCCATCGATACTGGTGCTAGTCAGAATACAAATCCATTTATCATAGTTCTTCTCAATCCCATTTCTATGCAACTGAAACACCATAAAATATTGACCAAAGAAAGCTAATATAGCAGACTTGGAATATTGCATCTCATAAAAGCTTATTAAAACATTTAGTAGATAGCATTGCATCATTCCAATTTGTTTCATCTTTTATCTTTTGTCCTGCTGTAGATTACACTTTACTCCAAAACTCCATTTTCCTTCTCTCCTAGAAGTCAAGCGCCCATCAGGTTTCTGCCATCTCCAAATTCAGCTTGTCTTAATGTAACAAATCAATTTTCTAAACCCATTCTTGCAGATGTTTGAAGCAGAAACAGCAGCCAAGTCAAGATAAGGCTTTGGCTGTGTACAACTGATATGGAGATCCCTCTCCTGTTACCAGCAACTACTGTTGGTATTGGAGTTTCTCTCTGAAGCCCAGACTATTTATACAAGGCAAGTCTGCAGATTATGCCATTTTTGGACAAGGAATGCAGGGCTGGAAGAGGCCTCCTGTCTCTGAGCATGATCCCTCTCTATTGCAAACATTGCATTATCCAATTCCCCATCATCATCTTATCCTGCTGCATCATGAAAGTAAGTCAAGTTTCAGCTCAACTTCTCGCAGAGGAAAGCTGTTCTAGATCCCAATCACTGCTGCAAACCCTTCCAGGCTAAATTTATTCATGGCCAGTCCAGGCTCGTCTGTCCTTACACCAATGTTTTCCTGAACCTCACACAATTCTTTCCCTTCTTCCTTCCCACCAGTGTTCACCCTCCAATGCTCTACAGAGGACAGTTATTTCAGCCTGTCTGCAGATAAAAATCACAGTCTTTTAGTCTTCTCTTGTAGAAGGCAACAGTCCTACCCTTGCCTGTGACAGGAGATCTCACTAGTGCTTTGTATAAAAGCAGGAATATTTCTTGTATCTGAGGGACACAGATCCAAAACATGTCTTTTTCAGGACTGCTTATGGTGATCTCATGATTGACTACTAAGTCTAAGCCACCCCCCCGCAATGGCTCACTCTTTGGTGCAGAGGGTTTTGTTCTTGCTCCTAATTGCAAGACCATGCATTTTGCAGCTCTGAATTTCTTCTGATTTCTTTTACTTCAGACCTCAAGGAGGACAGGTTTTTTTTCCTTGTCTTAAAGGAGGAATTTTTCTCTGCCCTCATCCAAATTCTTCCACACAGTGTTTCAAGCAAAGCATTTCTTTATGTTAGAGGGGAGAGGCAGAATACTTTTATTTTGGTCATCAACAGAAACCCAAATAAATTATATTTTCTGGACAGAGGCTGCAGAAAGCTGTGTGGAAACAGTCCATTCATACTGTTGAAATGAATTGCCATCAGGACTTTGCAAATGAAAATATATGTTCACATCACTGATCCTTCAAAGGGTAGGTGTGAGCAGAGACATAAAGATGCACTGTATGTGAAAGGAGCCCCAGAAGCACACACACCACTGCTTTGCATGAGTCTCTGAACCATGAGCTGCAATGTCACCTGACAAAGTCCATCAGGTTTACTTATACTGAGCCCCATACTGGACAGGCCATCCTTTCACCAGTATGCTTGGCATCTATAGCCAGTTTCTCTAGATAGTGACTAGTCAGGAGGAAACATTTCAAAAAAGAGAGAGAATATCATGACTCACTGCTCCTAGTTACACTCATTACTCTCCTCTATAAAGATGCTAATTTTCTGGGCCAAAACTTTTTCTCTCTCTTTCCCATTCTCTTTGCTCTCTTTCTTTGCCTGAATCACAATCAAAATCCTCACTATTTGGTAACTGGCTAGCAGATAGTTAGATTGCAATTAGACATACATACATGGTACCACCTGCTACGTGCTTTTTATTTCTTTTTGGCTCTGGAACAGCTGTTGGTTTCAATTTTTGCAAATTCAGAGTGAAGGAGAGGAGGGTTGTTTTTTTTTCTTCACATACTTTATTTCTTCTGCAGGATATCAGGGCACGTAACAAACTCAGAAGAAAATTTAAGATATAGGTAATCATAATGTTTTACATAAGTTTTGTCAGTGAAACAGTAGACATTTAATGAGTTTACTTAAGGAGTCCAAAAAATTATATAGGCCCACAACCACATCTGTTTGTCCCTAGGTTGTTTTGGGGTTTTTTTGAACCTTCTTCTGATTTTAACAACATGCACAAAGTAAGCCAAACATCTGGAAGTTTTATAAACCAGTAGATAGGATATGAAATGATAAAGCAACCAATGCATCAAAAACCTGCCAAAAAGCGAGACAGAAAAATCTCATTGCTTTATCTTGAATACCTCGTTTAAAACTGGGGGAGATGAAGATATACAGTGCATGATTTCCATGTTTTTCAATTCACTGACCCGTAAGTTAATCCTTGAATTTATCAATAATAGGGTATAATTTTTTGAAAAGCATTGATACATGTCAACTTAATTTTAATATTTTTTGTCTAGTCACCTGTAAAAATGCAGGTAACAATCATAACTTCCTACTACTTGATGTTGTGACAAACACAATTCTGAGTTATCTGGGGGAAATTAATCATGCTACTGCAAAAGATGCTCACTGAAGTAATGGCTCTTTCCTCTTGGGGACACACACTGAAATATACAGGCTTACTTGAGGTGTACAAACTGGGGTCTGGTAGCAGAATCTAGTCTGCACCACTGTATTAAAATCTTCACAAAAACTTGAGAGCTGCTCACTGTTGACACGGTTCCAACTAGTAAGTATAAACAAAAAGCATCTTACTTCATGGGATTTGTTTGGTTTTATTTTGGGATTGTTTTCCCCTCAAACATTCTACATTAAAAAACCAGAGTTGGTGATAAGCATAGGTTCCCTGTTAGAAGGGTTCTACTTTAGCATTGGGTAGGAGAATACTTACTATTCCCTCATCCAATTGCTGGGCAGAAGTAGTGTTTAAACACACAAGAAACATCTGTAAAACCTGTCTAAGAGCCAGAAAGGGATTTTGAGTTGTGAGGCTGGTAGGCACTGTTGCCCTGTGGCCAAGTTTTCTGAAGCAGTATAAATTTCCTTGCAAAACTATAAAGTTGTAACTGACTCCCTCCACCGTCGCTAATGCATAGAAAATCCAATGCCATGCTCTCCCTTTCCTTTTTTCCCCTTGCCTAATATCTTTGCTATTCCAAACTGTAACCAGTTCATAGCTCTTTTCCCAGCACTCACTGCTGCTGCACATCTCCAGTCACATACAACTGGAAAGCACCCTGTGATGAGCAGGCTGTACCTGTGCTACAATGCTGGACCTCTATCCCTGCAGTGAGACAACCTGGCTGGCACCAGGGATGAGGTTCTGACACCTGAGTGGACTCTAAGCTGATTGGGATTTTTGCCCTGCTTCAGTAAGATTTAAGCCATATAGCTCAATGACAAGTGCTTACGGTTGTTTTCAAGGAGGCAAAGTACAAAAGAAATAAGTGTGTAGTGACAGAGTTGCAGATGTATTTAGGCACTCAGTGATGTGAACAGACTTGATAGACACTCTTTAAATGTGATTTTAAACAGCATCTAAATTATGTAGCTTGCACTTATAGCTCAGGTGCTTTTGCAGTCTGCACTACTTAAGTCTATCTATATAGGCAGTTACATGCCTTCCTGAATTCAGCCCCTTAATTCACCTCTCACTAAAATCTATAGCAAAACATACGCCAATTTCAGTCACACGCCATGCCCTCAGCTACATCTAGTCAAATAGCCAGTTATCTCCAACCCCTTCCCCTGACTTCTAGACAGAGGTGCACCTCACCCAACCTCTTCTGAGTATTGTAATGTGAACATCAGTACTTACTGAAAAGACACCAAAATGTCCCACATAAGCTAGTGCCAACTCCAGCCATTGACCAGGAAGTATGGAAAGCCACAAAATCCTCAGCCCCATTGGTATATAAGCAGCATAACCTTTGAGACCTCATGATTCAGCTATGTGTTCGCATGCAGGGACTCTGGTGACTTAAGAGATTGAAAGGGGCAATCCCTGTCAAAGCCTTTTGCTTTACCACTGAAATGACAAGTGTTACAAGGTTAGGTTTTTTCCTTAAATTCCAGTAAGAAAACTCATTACTGACATGGAACATCACAGAGCTGAGCTAACATTGAACTTTGGGGTGAAATTATAAATTATTCTATTGATCAAGACTAAACAATTTATGTTAGTCGTTTCAGTTTCCATTAATTCTAATGCAGTGCAACAGGATGGCATCCTGGAATCCAATTTCCCCACTAACGCTAATCCTTCACATATTCAGAGGTATCTTGATTTTATTCAAGCACTTAAAGTCACTGCTGCATTTTCATTTGGCCTTCATTTCCCCTTTTTTCACTGGAAGAAGCACTTTTTTTCCATCTGGGTTGAGCTTGAAATCTGACTTGTGGCTTATCAACATTGTATTTTTGGTTTCTCAGATAACTGAAAAGCTAGTCACACTGGAGGCCTGATGTGCATCCTGGGTCTCTAGGATGGAGAATGAAGCAGTATATGATTTAAGATGACTGTATTGAGGGCATGCTACCTACCATACAAACAGAAAAGCGATAGTGATCCCTGCTTGTTTTATGAGGCAGGCTGAATGCTGGGTTGACCCCTTGCTGCATATTATTCTTAATTTTCTGACATTAAAATATTCAGTTAAGACTTGTGTATATACCCCTCCTGTCTGAGGGCAGCATTATTTCAACACTTTGGAATCATTTTTCCTATGCCCAGCAGTGCCTCAACATGAGGGCATTATGAACATGTAAACTCCTGGTTGCTCTTATTAGCTTACAACAGATTGCAGTCTCAGCCTTGGAGAGCTTTCAGCAGAGCAAATGGAAATCTGCCTTACCAAAGTGCAATGAAAAGAGGGGAAAACAGGGGTGAATATCAAGTGTAAGATGATTGCATATTGTAAGTCTTAAAACAAAAAGTCTGCTCCTGCTTACAGCTAACACGCTCAATTACTTGAGGAAGCTGGGTTCTAGAAGGAGACATGGCCATAACAGCTTACTTCTACAGTTACTCAGAAAAACTGGTAGAGCAAATACGAACTTCTATTTTCTGATTTTGGCAAATCCTCCAAGGCCAATATCTGCCTCACAAAAAGGAGATATAACCATTGCAACATATGCAAGAGATGCTGCTCAACCATGTCCAGTTCACAGTGTGTCACTGATGTCCCTTTTACTATCTCCTAGGCAAAGGGGCAGATGTCTCTTTTACTGTGTGGTTGGGGCACAAAGATCTGTGGTTACCACTACAGCACAGATCGCTCCACATTGCAGCTGCAAAGCTGCACTGCACAGCCTTCTCTCCTCTTCCCTCCCCTGTTCAACTCCCTGTGTCAAATCAATCTGTGCAACAGAACTGCAAAGACTACATTTTGTTAACAAGACTGTGGAAGGTAACTACAGCATCAAAATATTTACAAAATCGATTCCAGGTTCCTAAACCTGTAAATGAAATGCAGTTACAAATGCTTTCCCCACATCTGCTATTCTTGGGCTGCAGTAGATAATGATGAAAAAGTTCATTTTGGGCAGGTAACAAGTAGAGAAATTGCTCACATTTGTAGCGAATCATTACTTTCAACAACGGACTTAAGAATATCTGGTTTTTCCTTTCTACTTGCTCCCTACCCCCAACCATGCATGATACACAAGAAACTAAAGTCATAGTTCCTAGGGAAAGATTGAGATATCTGCAAAGATTGCATGCCAGCCTCTGAGGGCAAAGGCTGGCACTGACAGTGGAAAGCACGCCACAGAGCCTGTTCTGTTGCTGCAGGAGAGAAACTTCTTCCTCCCTAGGTGGTTAAGAGATATTCAACCATTTCAATTTTATGAGTATAAAGTAACACTAAGTAAAATGCAATTAGAACTACTAGGGTAAATTCATATTAGGATAAAATTGAATTAAAGTCTTAAGGGATACAAAACATTTATGAGCAAACTGTGTTTCTAATTTGTATGATATCTCTAGTTTGGCACTGTTACATGTTATTGAAGGAATGCTGAAATCATCCCTAAGGCCAAATGGTTAAATTTAATAGTACTGTCTAGTACTGCTTGCTGTACTACTGCAACTGCCTGACTCTGTAAAATTATCCTGGCAACCTCAGCAGCAGTGAACAGAATAGCCCAGCACATTGTGTCACATTGGTTACAGTTCCCAGCTCCCTAAAAAATACCTGATAAAACACAACCATTAATCCTGTGATATAGCTATTGCTTCAGCACCATGCCAGCCATTTTTAAGATTCCCTAAACATTTGCACAGAGAGAGTTGATGTCTGGCAGGCCAGGGGTCAGATACTATCATATCTTATGGCCTTAACTCAGCAACACCTTGAAATGCCTGCTTAGCCGCAAAACAGGGCTCTGCCTCATCACTTCACTGTGTACTTTGTCCTTGTCAGGAAAGCAAAGATGCTAGTGCTCATAAGCAAACTGTGGCAAGGCCTAACCCTGCCCCATGGACTTCAGCAGGACTTGGGCCATTAACTTCAATAGGTGCAAGATCAATCGGTAAAAGATAGATTTTTCACAGATAAGGGTGCAGATTAGCAGAACTTGTGCCGATTTTCAAAATTGTAACAAGGGTATCTCAGCCTTTTTAGGTGACAGGTAACTTTAGAAAACTAGTCCTTGCCCATTGAACTGTTTTTTTCCTCCAAGAAAAAGGATGCCACTATAGACCTAACTGATTTTACCTTCTCATTATTGCTGCATTCACAACTCTCAACTATGAAGCTCTTGCTGAGACATTCAATCCTGATGCTAGCTGCTGAATCTGGGCATAGAAAAAGAATCAATGACACAGAGTGCTTTGTTGGAGTGGTAGAAAGAGGCAATGCAAAGAAATCATGACAAACAGGAAAGGGATCCAGGGGCACCAATAGCTACTGAAACTCTAGGAGAAATACATTTAACAAAGTGGATTTTTTTTTAATCATTGTAACATGTAGATCAATTGACTACACATTTAATCACATGGAGGAGTTATCCCCAGATGCTGAGTGCTGTACATTGTGGCACTTCAGTGTCATTCCTCGAAGTGCGATAGTGAAAGAGAACTCATTTTTGCCTCTTGCATGGCAACATTCCTGCCAAATCCATCAATATTTGTCTCACATAGAGGTGGCTGCACCTAAAATTGTGCAAATAAACCACTCCTGTATTTATTTAGATATTTGGAAGAATCTGCTGTCTGGACTACACAGAAATGCAGATCTCCAGCCAGTTTAGTGGCCACAGAAGAGATCACGCTTCTGAGCAAGGGAAAAATATTCCATCTCATAAGGCCTGGAAGACAGAAATGGTTGGATGTGTGCCACTGGAGAAACTGTTTCATTGGACTCTGCAACAATTGGAGACATTATTACAGTTCTTTCTGGATAGAATTGTGGAAAAGTAAGAGCAACACTTATTAATGAGATGATTATTCATAGACTGTCTTTATCCCTCGCTTCCTCCACCAGTTCAGAATTGCCTGCTTCTAGGTCCCTTCACAAAGCCTCACGATAACATGAGTGCCTTATCTACAACTTTGACATCTGGAACAACTCTCCGGTATTTCTCCCTCTTGCCCCTTCTGTCTTCAGACCTCATAAGTCTACAGCTTGGTGCTCTGCTAGAACAGCTGAGTTTTTCCTCAGTTGTTCTGCTAATCTTTCATATTTAATTTCATGTAGGTCTAAGTATTTCTTCTGCCTATAAATATCCATGAATGTCTGCCACCACTCATAAAATATCTGAAGGTTGTTGTTTTTTTTTTAAAACAGTATCTGTTTGATTTATGTAAAGTGGCTAATGAGTAATTGTACATATTTTGTTTGGAAGACACAGTGAAGGCAAGCCAACCACAAGAGCTGGCTCAAAGCTGCTTATCAGCATAAGCAAACTAAGTTGTGCTGCCTTGAGGATGAAGTGCCTGGGTTACACCCAGAGCTGGCTTTTTCTGCCACAGAAAAGTGAACAGGATCCAGAAAAGGCTCATGTGCCCCATTTTTCCAAAGTAGCTGCTGTTTCACATATTCTCACCCCCCCTCCTGGCAGCAGCAGCTGCCAGTCTGGTTTTCAGGGCTCTGCCAGGGCCTCTTCTGCCTCCTTTGCCTGTGCCTAGGTCTAGCCCTGCCAAGCACCAAGATCTTAACCTCATTTGAAAGTAAAGAAAAATCCCAACCTCAGCTCTGCCCATGCTTTCTACCTAAGTCCGTACCTTCATCTCAATAGAAATTATTTATATATCAATAATCTTGCCTGCAAGATTGAAATAGAAAATTATATGCATCTTTGTATACGGTATGTGCCAGTTTCCACCTTGTCTAGACTTTAATTCTTAATAAAATCTACAGCATTATGTTAAAAAACCACCTCTGCCCAAATTGCCAAGGTCACTACTGCTAATTGCTTCTCTCCAGTAAATAAATTAAATAGGCGTGTACATGTACACACATGTTTGCACAGACACCTACTCCATTCAAAAGGGAATGTACTTGTTTTGTGCTTTATTTGAACGATCAAATTGCTGCGAAGGCACTTGGAAAAAAAATACAAACAATAAGGCCAGATATGCACATTACAGGGCGTAGAATGGTATGTAAGGGCCTAAATATGTGCCAAGTTCCCATTAGGATACATGCCCCAGTGAAGTCTAAGCACATGGTTCATGATTAAGAAAGGTTTACTGTACTTTAAAAATCCCACAACACACTTACTCCCTGAGCACAAGGCTGGAGTGATATAACAGACCTTGTACTGCTCCCCTGCTGTGGGATACCTTTTCTTCTTAGGAACTGACCATGAAATGCCTAATAGTTCACATTCATATGCAACATATTCCAGCAAGGAAAGCATCAGGGATTTATCCATACAAAAGTTGCAGAGCTGATGCTGTTGCTGTGCTCTCATTCCCCCTTCCTGCAAGATGAGGAGGGAGAGAATATAATACAGTGAAGATTAACCCATTCTGGAAGGAATGCAAGTCTGCCCTGAAACAGTGAATTTTGCCCTTGAAGTGATGAATACAATCAAAGAAGAACAAACTGTTTTGCAGAATTCATTACATCTGTGGAAAGAAATCCATGGGTCTGTTTTCCAGAGTTGGGACAAGCTGTCTCACATCCAGCCTCGCAAAGTGCTGGGTCAGCTCTGGAGAGGAAGGTGTGGCTTGGCAGAAATAGTAAAGCTGGTTATGGAGTAAGGGAAAACTGCCAAATCCACAAGTCCTGATTACAATTAGTAGATTTAATAGACTCTTCTGTTATGAAATCTTTAAAATGGAAAAGGAAAGATTAGAGAATGTTTAGCCCTGTTCTAAAGAATGTAGTTACATCCACGTGCATTAGCTCCCCCAGGGCACCCCACTGGATTTGCGTTACACAGGCAGCAGAAAAGGGATGGAAGTGGTCCCTTTCAGGGACTAATGTCCAGAGAAGGGGTTTCACGCAGCAGCACAGGGTTGGCAGTGTGGCTTTCTATAGAAATACAAGAGACATGCTTGAAACATAGAGGATGGGAGAAGGAGCAATGCCAGCCATCCTTAGTTCCCCACCACCCATCCTTAGTTCCCCACCACCCATCCTTAGTTCCCCACCACCCATCCTTAGTTCCCCACCACCCATCCTTAGTTCCCCACCACCCATCCGGAGGTAGGGCAACTGAACGTGTGAGGCCAACCCTGAATGCTTAAATGTCCCAAAACCCCAGGAAGTACAAAGGTGTCTCACAGCTGAGCATAAAATTAACAGAGTCAGGGCTGTTACATTTATGTTCCCTCCAGTCCTCAGGCATGCCAAAAGTAATACAGTTCTCATTAATAACTGCTGTTCTTAAAAAAAGGCTGTTAAATCATTATTGACCTAATATATCAACAAGAAATGACAACAGTCAAGAGATTTATCAATGAAGTCATAGAAAAGGCAGCTTACTTTTGAAGCAGCCTAAGATAAGGATATATAGGAAACAAAACAAAGGATGCACTGATCTATATTTTTATAAAATTTTTCCAAGTAATTTATATTTTTATTGTAATTATGGGCCGTCAGTGATTTCATGTGAAGAGTGTGAATTTTTCATTTTACTGAAGGAAGATCTAATTTGCTATTCCCATGGATGAAAAGCTGATTATGTATGAATTTGATAATCCAAAATGATTGATTACTTGATTAAGAATGTTAGTCTTATAAACCTGGTCGGGTGTGCACAAACAAGATGTGCTCTGATTAGAGAGGTAAGCAGAAACAACTGCACTAGCACAAATATCTATAAAATGCCTCTGCAAAAAAGAGTATCACAAGATCTAGACACCATTTAAAAAGTTAAATACAGGCCATCCCAATATGCACAAAGAACGTGCACACAGGCAGAGGTTGTTTGCTCAGTACTGACAGACAAGGACTCCACTTGCACATTTACCCTTAAGATAAGTTATGGAAAAGTTATGAGTTATGTATAATTATACTCTCCCACTTAGTGTCAGGAGTGGCTCTTTTCTTCCCACACAGTCCTTGTACAAGCTGATCTACTTCATAAGGTTTTTATAATATTGCATTCTTCACCCATTTGGATAGAGTTGGATAAATTGACTTAGGGCATTATCGTAGAAGACAGACTACAAAGAAGCTACTGCCCTCTTTACAGTAACTCCTTCTGTCCCCCCCAAGTTACTGACTGTCTAGTTCTATGCAGCCACTTGTTTGCGGAGCAAAATTCCATCCACATATTGGGATCTCTTTCAGAGCTCCTCAGCCTGTTCAAAGCATTGGCACCAGCAACGAGGAATAACTTCCCTTATCTTCCACCCCCCTTTTTCTCAGACATTAGGTGAATATTTGTCAGCAATACAGTAAGACACTGTTGAGCAAATACACTAGCATATTTCTGTCGCTCAATAACCTATGTTTGTATATAAGTATACTTCTTAAGAAAAAGAAAGATAACTTTCCCACTTCTCCTGTTTGAGGAGGCCTCAGGATTTGATGCACATGCTAAAAAACCTACAAGAGACACAACAGGAGTCCAAAGATCTAGGAAGAAATCCAACCAGATTCTCACAGGGTATGGGAATAGCTATTTTAAAAGCCCAGCAAACTGGTACAGCAGAAGTAAGCACTCGGTAGGGCTTCCTTCTTACTGTGGAAAAAGCCAGGATTGCAAGCCTTTGCAGAACATTACAAGCCCTCTTGCCCATGCTCACAGCTCCATGCTCAAGTTACACCCACTTACAGCACCCACTCAACTTGCTATGCATCAGGTAAGGTACAAGGATAAGGAAAAGAAACAAGAAAGAGAGAAATGGACTGAGGAATGAATGTAGGTGGCTTCCCATCAGCCAAGATGACTTACGTCTTCCTGTGCTCTGCCCTACCACGTGCCTCACCTTAGAGGTAACCATCCCAAGAGACAGCTCCATTTTCCTGTGATTTCATTCCTTGGCTGTCCAGCAGAGATCAATAACTGCAGCAGTGCTGGCTGCTTGCAGAATCCTGGGGCCATGCCATGGAAATCCCTGCGTGGCCATAAAGAGAACACAGCAACTGAACCGGAAGCACAGGAAGGAACAAAGCTTATCTAATACTTCAGCTCCACAAATGCAAAGTAGTGCTGAAGTAGGACATGGCCCCAAAACTGATACCCTGGGATGTTTTTCTTGAGTGAAAAGTTTGCAAATATGTATTGATTTTGAAGAGTTACACTGTTTGTACACATGAAGTTTACCCTGTGGGCCCAGATGTTAGTGCTTTATTAAACATACACATTAGAGAAGACTTGCAATAAAGAATAGTGTGACTGCCGCCAATTTTTCTTTGGCAAACGTCCAGCAGGAAATAATCCTGTGTCAACTATAGCTCTCTCCTTTGGTACCGCACAGACTCAGACAATGCATCTGTTGGATTCATTTAAATATATCCAAGTCTGTGTTTCATTGTTTTAAAGCATCAAAGACATTTGCTGTTATAAATCATAACAAATAATCAGTAATTCTGAACCATAAAACATGATAAAAATGAGGCACAGCTGTTGCCAGTCATTGAAGGAGATCGTAAAAGAGAAAAGAAACAGTTACATACATTATAGTGCATGTTATCTACATGATTTGAAGACAAGGTGCTAACAACCTCTCTCATTTTAAAGGTGAAGATTTTTCTATAACACTGAATCACCATAGTTAAAGAAATATAGTAAAAGTTACCTTTATTCCAGCAACAAACAATATATTGTAACATCTGGGGAGCCAGGGAAACAGCAATGTATTTCCTAAAGTACCTGGCATTGCTCCAGTGCTTTATCAGCATCCTTAAAATACAGGCAATTGAAAAAGCACCATTATTGCCACATGATATGAATTTCAGACAAAGCAAAAAGTTCAACATAATTCCATACAAGTCACATCTGATTTGGATCACTCTCTATAATACCCAAGCAGGTTAAAAGACTAAATCCTATTTTCAAAACTGCAATATAATATTTCCATGTGTACTTTGTGCAGCAAACTTTATGTTCTGTCTTTGGATACAGACAAGAAAATAATTAAAGGGCCAAACTTTTAAAAATAAATGCTAATTTAGTAGGTGTTTCTAAAAACAACCAGGGAAAGCATGCATACTTATATTCTGGACTATCTGGAACCCAAAGACTCTGTATTACTTACTGTTCATATTGAAAATTATCACTTAGCTAGACGCATGTGGGTTTGTGGACAGCAGTCCTCATGTTTACCTTCTGATTCTTCCCACAGCAGTTTTGAAAACCTGGAAGTGTTCAGCAGACCAGAATGTAGTTCAGCTGCAAATATTAATGTTAAAATATGTTTGTCAGAAGCCACAGCAGGCTTGTAATCAAAAGGCAACTTGGGTTGCCTTCTGAGAGAGAGCATTACAGAAAACACTGCTGTTTGGGAGCCAGAATTTTTCTGATGATACAAATACCATGCTTGAGGGCAGCCAGACTGATTGACTAGGGGATCAGTTTATGACCCTTCCACTCTGGGTACTATGTGGGATACAACTGAGAAGGATGCACTCTTGTTCTTAGTCTCCTGACCTCCCACATTGCCAAATCTGTGTTGCATTAACTTTGCCGGGACTGACATTTTCTGCGGGAACTAGATCTGAATTACAATCCTATTCTTCATTTGCTTTGAGCTCTTGAAACTGCTGTTCCCATTAAGATTAGATACCAAAACATCTCCTTTGTTTTCTGCAGTCTTGGTCTTGAGTATTCCCTACCAAAAATATTAACTCTGTAAACTCATTCTCTCATTTAGAAATGGCCGATTGATTTTCTGCAGATAAAACAACTACCACACAAGGGAAATTGTAATTTAGACTAATGTAACTACAGAGCTAAAAAAGAATTTTATAAGATCAGCTGATTCTGCATTAACAGACATCAGTCAGTGCCTTGTCTTTTCACCATGACTAAAATTAGCATAGCTGGGAAAAACTGGTAATGTCATGACAAGGTTGCTACAACTCCATAGATGACCTTAAATACTGTAAGCCTGCTAGCATAAGATGAGAAGGAGATGATCCCTTCAGTTACCTTATTTCTTTGTTAAGGGTAGCAGTTCAAGGAGTTTTTTTTCTATTAAATTAATTTCTGGAAGCTACTGTGCAAATCTGAAGATTAAGATGAGCAATGCTGCAATGTCTCTTTAGAATAAATTATTTCCTTATGGAATTGGATGTCTATATGTTAAGTGGGACCAGTGAGAAGTTTACTGGAAGGTGCAATTATTACGAGAATGAAAAAGCCAGTGCAAAATAAAAAACACAGTTGTTGTAATACAGTAATGCTGTGCTTTTCATATAGTGCAGTGGTATGGAATAGATAAGTAAGGTGGATGCAGTCAAATGAAAAACACAGGAGCAGTGCTCACACAAGGCAAGCAGTAAAATTGTTACCCAGAATTCCACTTTCCCCCTCACATACCCAAGATCTTCACTGAATGTGTTTAACATGAGATGTGGCATATGCTATCTTACACCTGCTGGTGGATACCTTGCACCTACAAGTGGAAGTGAATAATGGGGAAGAAAATCAGAACCACCCTCCTTTCTCTATGCCTTTTCCACCTGTAGCACAAGGGCCTTTTGCTGCCACTGCCTCTCAGCTCAGGGAGGTCTTGGGATGTTGTCCAAGGAAGGTGGGAAGAAGGCAGTGACTGTGATGAAGTCAAATGGCAGCAATGTGACCCAAGGTAGCAGAGATACTCAAGTAATCTTTGTAAAGCCCATGAACTGCCCACAATAGCAGGCACTATGGTATCAAAAAGATACCCTTTGTGTACTCTTCAAACTAGCAGAGGTAACCTTTGCAGTTTTAAAATACCTGTGAGTACTCTTGGTCTTAAGAATCCAGAATGATCAGAACATACTAAAGAAATGGCCCAATGTCAAGAAACTCAGTTAGTAGAGAGAGGTTCAAAGAGGAAGGAAACCAGAAAATAATCAGCTGCATATCAGAAGAACAGAAGTTATCTAAAAGGCTAATTTGATTCACAAATGAAAGCTAAAAAACCAATACAGAGAGCTGCAACAGATTTTGAAAGGTGTACATAAAGTCATAGTGATCCAGAGGAGTGTGCAGGAATCCCAAAGAAATCAGCAATCTTTTCAAGAACACCTAAATAGGTGTTAGTCAAGCAGAAGAAAGAAAAAAGTTGATTCTTCCTATTATTAAGTTATAACTTCAAGAAATATAAAGTCAGAATCATGATCCATTTGTTTACCATGACAAAAGACAGCAGTACAATAAGAAATCATCTGAATTAGCACCACAAATCTGGACTGGGTCCTTGAAGAAACTTCCTAATAAGGCTTGTGGAACACCAGAACCAACTACATAGAAATGCTGCAGCATCTCCTGGCCCAATAATTTTAATGAAGAGCTTAAGCAAACAGCAGTCCCAGAGGATCTACACACCTTGCCATTGTGCAGAAAGTTGGTTTCTTGGGTTTCTCTCAGCCCTACATTTTTATGACTGTACAATTCATTATCACCCTGCATGTTGTGAGGGACACCTCAGATATGCCTGAAGACTTTTACTTGGTCTCCTTCACATCTCCTCCAAGCTTTTCTTTACTATAGCACTTTAAAGCACAAGACAATAGTTTAGGCTGCTGATGTGTGGAAACAGAAATATGCAATGCTGGCCACTAACATCTCACTTGCACTCCCCACCTGTCTCATTCAATCTGCTGTTCCTTACAGCACAGTTAGGTAGTAAGCTCTTGAGGGAAAGGAGTGAGCTGTTATTCCATGTTCATTTAGTGCCTAGCAAAATTAGATCTTCTACAGTAATAACACAGACAATAGCAAGATTATTAGAACAATAAGGATTACATAAATAATATAACAGTTTGAGAAATCAGTTCGTACCATAGCCTGTATCTGCCAGGGAGCAGCAAGGCCTGGCTGCTTACCCCAGGACAGGAAATTGGGAGCCACATACAACAATACAGCCAGCAGAACAAAAGCCATCCTACAGTAGCCAAGCAAGGGTAGCAAGACAAGTATTGGGATAGCAGACAGGTTCAACCCAGAACCCAGCTCTTTGGAGAGGTTCACATCGATAAAGCAGATCCAAGGTGCAGCCAGGACATCAGTCCACAGGTCAGGATGATGCCTAGTGAAGGTAACCAGGACCAGACACAGTCTAGTGGTCTTCACAGCAGGTACCTATACAAGGCAGGTTGAAAGTCAGACCAGGAACTCAGTCTATAGATCAGAGACTGAATCAGCAGAGCCCACCACTAAAAACAGACAGTCAAACAACATAACTCACAGAAGAGCTAAAGGCCCAGGGCTGAGCTTATATGGAGCTCCTGGGCCCATGGGCAGAGGGTGTGGCAGAGGCCCCAGGTGAGGTTGGTCAGGGCAATTAAGGGCTATTAGTGCACTCAGAACCATTATAATACATACTACTGCCTGCTAATGCTAAAGTAATAATGATAGTGTTGCCTTTTGCCTAATGTTATTCATCAAGGATAAGTTTGACTTATTATAAATGCCATTTTTATAACTATGTGTCTTACATTTATTTTTCAAACCCTTCTAATGTAGTTATTAAAGTAGTCTGGTCACACACACACACAGAGAATCTAGTTTACTTGCTTGGGTATGATTTATGCTGCATTTTAATGGACCTGTTCTGAGACAGTGATTTAAAATGTATTTGAAATAACAGATGAGAAAACTGTTTATAGCATATGTCATTGAAGGCCCCTACACACTCCATTGACTAAGTTCTAGTTCACCTGAAACATCTGTAAATATGCCAGTATTGCCGTCATCCAAAGGCTATTTTAAGTACCAGAGCCCTAAAATAATGTCACTACAAAGATTAACAGAGGGCTACGAACAAGTAAGACAGCATTTATGGGTAGTTTGTTTAGATGTTTCATGCCTCTGTTTTGGGAGATTGCTTAACATCTGCCTCCTGAGCTGAAAAAAAAATGTCCCCAACCTTACTGTCCCAACTGGCAAACCACTAGAGAATGTCCCTGATCTTCACATGCCAGTCCCATTTTGCTTTGTAGAAGTGCATAAGGTTGTTGTAGTTCTGGCTCTGACAAAGCACACTTACCCTTAAAGCTCTGGGGTTTAGTAATTAGGAAATGGAAAGATAAAGTGTTAGAACAGCTGGGATGGAAGGAAAAAGTAACCTCAGAAGTGAAGTCAGATGCCAGATAGAATGTCTTAATTTTAAAATGTTCTCTGAATACAAATAAAGCCTAGAAAAGTTATATTCTTTTTAAAAAAATGTTATTTTTCCATCCAATCACAACAAATCATAAACATTACCTGTCACAGCTGGTAACTGCAACTGGAGTCTGATTTAATCTCGGGAGATTATTACACTATGCAGATACTAGTATCTCAAACTCTGCAGCTATGACCGGTAAAAACAGTTTAACAATACTCCAGGAAAACAGTAGCAGACTGAATAGAAAAGAAACGAAAGGCTAGAACTTCTGCAGAAATGCTAAAGAAGTTTTGATTATGCGAGTACATTGATGTAAGCACTTTCAGGTTCATCTATACTGTGACTTTTTTTTCAAGGGAAATGCACCCTTGAAATCTGCATATTTTGGTAAGTTGAAATACTGTAAAGGAACCAGGAATTTATACTTCTGTTCTCTATACCCACTGTACTGCAGCAAATATATGGGTATTTCTCATTAGTGAAATAACAGAAACTGGATCCTCAAATGATAGACTGACAGGGTACCTCATTTATTATTGTAACAGTAATATCATGGATTGTTACTGTAGAACCCAGGTGTGTGCTCAGGTGTGTTACCCTTGTATTTGGTATGATGCAAACAGGAAAAAAAAAAAAGAAAAAAAAAAAGCTGCTGGTTTGCACCCCAAAGCAAGTCTGCTAGCTGGGTACAAAGGGAGATAGTAAATGTGTCCAGACACACAGATGTATTGGGAGTAGCAAGACACAGAAGTGATACAGGGGAGCTTGGTCTTGCCATTGCACTCCATGTTGTGGTAAAATTTTGTTCTTTGGGATTGACATCGTGATAAAGGGATTTCAAAGGAGCAGTTTGGAGGGCAGTGCAGTACAGAGGTTTAAATGGCCTTCCTGTGAACTGAGAGGAAACAGGAGAACACAGAAATGACAAGAGCAATAGAGACCGGAATTGTGGCCTTGCACGTTATTACATGAGAGAACACATAGGCTAGGAAAAGGTTTAAGAGTGAAGCTTGTAAGGCAGAAAAAGCTAATGCAATGAAGTATATCAGTGGAGTAAAGGAAGTTTCTTTTGAAGCAGCATCGCAGCCAGAAAATAGGATAATACTGCATAAAGAGTAGAATGAAGTGATCATTACGTATTTTGTAAGAAGGGAGTTTAAGTTGTATGCTGAATAGGGAAAGCCATATTGTTGGAAGCTTATTATTGTGAGTAAAAGGCCAGAAAAAAAAAAAAAAAGCTGCTCTTTATGCAAATGTTATGGCTGTTCACAGGTAACTTACATCTGCAAAACTACCTCTAAACCACAAGAAATACTTCAGTTATCGCTTCTTTTAATAACAGACATGATAGTATCTCTTCAGTAACAAATATGATAACAATAATTCATTGTAAAACAGGTATATTGTCAAGTATTTGCAAGTTATAAAGCAAATGCTGTGTAGGGTCTATTTTAGTTAACAGGGCAGACACTTCTTGTTCCTTTGCTGAAGCTGGCACACCTCAGAGTGACTATTGCAGATGTTAACATTGCGATGCTTTTAATTCTGTACTGTGGGTGTATAAGACTGTGGGTGTTTTTGTAACTACAGACTTTCTTAAACATGCCCACCAAGAAGTGTGTTGATACAAGTATAACTATGTTGGGCTGTGCCACAACACAGTTGTACGCGAGTTCAGTGTCGATTAATTTGTTGGAACAAAATTACTCTTGAAAGCAAAACCAGCTGTAGAATGATGCAGCTCTTTAATCTGGTTACAAGTAAAAATATTTACCAATGGCTGTAGTTCAGCTAAATCAGGTTCAATTATTTTAACTGCATGATTTTTAACCGTTGCAGTTTTACTGATAGAGGCCCCCGTATATGTGAAACTAATTCACATAAGGGACTTAAGTTTCTGTAACTATTTCTTTTCTCATATATGGTATCAATATATTGGTATGGAAACGATGAACACAACTGTAATGGTAGTAGAACAGTTAAGGTGATGCAAGCTGCATAAGGGAAGTCCCGAGTTTCCTTTGCTGCTACAGCAGTCCATTTCTTGCTAGAGTTACCTGTAAATGCTAAATGCAACAAAATCCCAGGGCAGTTTGGACTGCCTTCAAAGCGTACCCGCTGTACCTACGTATTTTTGTGACTTTGAAATCACCTCTGCCCGCGGAATTTTGTTTGAAGCCTCTGGTCAAGGAGCAGGAGGTGCGCCTATCTGGGTAACGCTGACAGGGCCTGAGGGAGATGAGCGCATCCCGGGGGTTCGGGAGGGAAAACCGCCCGGCTCAGGGCGCAGGGGTGTGTGTGTGGGTGTGTGTGTGGGGGTGTGAGCCGAGGTTTGCTCCAAGCGAGCGTACAAGACTTCGGCACTTCGCTGTGGGCCCCCGGGGCGACCGTTAGCCTACGGCGGCGGGGAGCCCGCCGAACGCAGCGCCGGCGGCGGGAGGCGCGACGCCGCGCGCGCGCTGCCTCAGGGGCCGGGCGGGCGCCTCGCGCCTCCACAGCAGCCCTTGCGCAGTCAGCAGCAGTGGCGGCCGCCCGGGCGGTAGCCCCCCGCCCCGGGGCTCGCTGTGCCCTACAGCTTTGTTCTCTTTCTCGCGGTAAAAGATGCTGAGCTCCCCCGGCCTTCTTCCTCCTCCTCCTCCTTGAGGAGCCGCCGTGCCGCGTCCCCTCCTCCGCCGTTGACTGCGGTCCTGGACGGGTGGAGGGGGAGCGACGCTACCTCATCGCCTCAGCGAGGGCCGCGGCCAGCGGAGGTGCCTCGCCCTCACGCCCAGGTAAGGCGGGCCCTAAGCCCTCGGCCCGGCGAGCCAGCTCAGGCGGGGTTCCCCCTCCCGCCGGCCTCCGGGCGCAGCGGAGGGCTGGGCAAGGCGGGAGCCGCGGGTCGCTCGGGCTGGGCGGGTGGGCGTCCCGGGCTTCCCGCGCCGTGGGGCGGGCGGTGGCGGAGCAGAGCGGGCCGTGCCGGGCGAAGGGCGGTGGAGCGGTCCCGGAGTGATGACGCGCTTCCTGCCCTCCCCGGCGGGGGTCTGCGCCTGGAGTCCGCAGCGGCGGCAGCTGCGGGCGGCGGCGGAGCAGGCGGGAGCGGGCAGCAGGCGAGCGGGGGGGAAGGAAGCGAGCGAGCAGCGGGGCTTAGGCGCTTTGCAATGCTACAGTAACGCCTTTCCCGGTAGGAGCCCGCGAGGACCCCCTTGTCCTGCCCTGCCGTTGCACGTTGCATGGAGTGTCTTGGTCCGTGCTGAGCCGCCGAGAGGGGGAAGACTCCGCGCAGGGCTGAGCGGCGGGAGCGCGGAGCCGCTCCGTGCCTGCGGCGTTTCAGCTGCCGGTCGGTTTCGCATGTAGTAGGCGGCAGCTGCCGGTCGCCGGTCTGGCGGCGGGCGGCGGCAGGCGGGAGCTGCGCTCCGTCCGGCACAGCCTCGCCCGCGCGTAGCGCTGCCCGCCCAACAAGTTGCCGGTTCCAGGGAGGAGAGTGATAGCCTAGTCCAATGCCGTGCGGGGAGACGGCTTGCCGCGGCCCGGTAGGGCTCCGCCGCCGGGCGGGCTGAGCCCCAGGAAGGGGAAAGCGGCTCCGGCTCACCTTCCCTTCGTCAGGAGCCGGGCCGAGGTGGGAGGGAAACCGCGGTCCTTTGGGATTCCTCCCTGAGCCGTATAGGATTGGTATGGGAGGGAGGTGCTGGGGCGGCCGGCTCCTCGCAGCGCGTCTGGAGGAGCTTCGTGTGGCCGGGTCGAGGGGTGGGTTTGCTCGACCGACGGAGCTGTTCGCCGTTGGGCGCTACTGGCGACCGCGATCGAAAAAAAAAACAACCCCAAAACCAAAAAACCAACCCTTTTCGCAACACGTTGGGGAGCGACGACCTCCCAAGGACGATCGTGCCGCGTTTATACGCGTGTACTTATATCCATTTATCTGTGTCTATGTCCGCCTCTTCCCACCAGACCCGTGGGACGGCTCGGGTTGGAAGCGGGTCGCGGGCCGGTCCCGTGGAGCCATCCCGGAGGGCAGGGAAGGACGCGTCCGCCCCTGCGCAGCGCAGATGAGGATGGGTGGGCTGGTGAGCCGCGCCGTTCCGCGGCCTCCCGATTCCCCGGGCCGGCCTGGGAGCATGCAAGCGGCCAGCGGCTCTGGGCTACCTGCCCCGGTGCAGTAGGACTTCATGCCCGCGACTGGCTAAAGCACAACACCCCCCTGGTGCGAGGTGGCAGTGTGTGCTTGCGGAGGGCCTGTCCACGCTGTGGGCTGGGGTCCCCCTGCATGTCCTGGCAGCTCTCTTTCTTTCATGCCCCCCTAGCAGATGGCTGTGGGGTGCAGGGCACAGTCTTGCCTTCGGGTGACTAGAGGGCCCCGACACAGTGCCACTGCTTGGGCACTGCATGGGAACACCTGTCTGGGAACTGGTGCCTCCGCTGTCTTTGTGCTCACCTTCTGTAGTGCTTTTGTTTTGCTGACCAGCCGCTTCAGTTTATTGAGGCTCTACATTTTGTGTGCTAAAATGCTGCCGCAGTGTCTAGTTAGATTGTGGGAATGTTCATTGATTGGAAAAAACTCTGGCAGATTAAACAATTGCCTACTTCTCTCTGAATCTTTTAAAAGTTTATTTTGTAGACTTGTATTTTAGAACCAAGTTTGAGCCATAGTAAGTTTCAAACCAGAAGGCCAGTTCTGAGTTTGAAAGTATGTTGTTTAAAGGCATCAGGAGTTCTGCATCGTTGAGAGGGCCCAATAGCTATGGAAAAATGTCCGTATGATTAAAAAGCAAAGAAGCAACACGTTTCTGAGATTGCTCTTGCTTATGTAAAATGTCACTTACTTATATGCATATGGCAGTGTGTTGCAAGTGTGAGTGCAAGCTGCCAGTGTTAGTTATAAATACCTTACAAATTATACTATATGAAAAGCCTTCATACCTGTTTGAGATAATGGTCAGTCGTTCTTCTAACAGTACAGCTGTTAGCTAAGTTAACTATGAATTAAGTTGACTGAACTACCTTATCTGCTTTAATTTTCAAAACATTAAATTTTTAAGGCAATGCCTTCAGATTGAAGGTTATCACACAGCTGGGGGGGGAATCTCATGCCTCTAGGAAGTGCATTTCATGCGAGTTTCATGATGCCTCATTTAACTCGCAGGTCACTGCAGAACTAAAGGGTTAAGTGGAATTTTCATCTAGTTTATCTGTTGGTGGCAAAATTATTGAGCCTAAGTAAGATAAGAATACTTCTTGTTTCTGTTGCCCATCTAAGTCTCTGGGCTAACTGTGACAAATCTGGGCAATATTTAAGTTCTGAATCTCAGTATAAGATTTGATAAAGACTATAGCAATTTCATATAGGATACCCATTCATTTTACCATTCAGACTATAGCAGTTTACCCTGAATAATTGTCCTGTGTGTTCTTACAGTAACATCTGTTGCATGATATCATGTAATGGAATGTAGTACAGCCCAATTTAAGTCGATTTGAAATGTTGCCATTGCACTAGTAGTGCCTGAGAAGGCGAGGGTTTTTTTGGTGTATGTGTGATGGATAGATTGGTTAGGAGTAGATAATGTTAAGAAGAATGAACTTGCATTTGAACTGCAAAGGATTAAGTAATTTTACTCTGAGCCTGGTTTGTTATACAGTTTTACTTAGACTTCTTTCATCATTTGCCAGCTAATCTAATCACTGAATTCTGTTTACATTAGGAAATGCACCTATAGTTATAAATATAACTGATTAGTACAAAACACCACTACAGTAGATTCAAGGCTTTTATTTTGGAGCAGGAGGAGCGGGCTTGAAACAATTATCTGGCTGTGGCGTAGCTTGAGCTGCATAATCTTCATGAAAATTTTTGCTGTGAAAACCTTCTTTTACTTGGTATTGTTTCTACAAAGATTTGACTCTGCACAGCAAAGATGTTGTGAAGCATTAATATTTGGGTTGTATCACTTTTATATGCTTACTTATATAATAGATAAATATATTAAATCTGTGTAAATGCAAGGTCTAGGCAGCTTCCAAAAATGCCAGTACTTAATTAGTCACCACAACTAGACAGTAGACATCCACCTCCATTCCTTCTTGTGGCATCGTAGCTGTTGGGATATCAGTGTTGTATGTTCATGAAATGTGAGCAATACCATTTGCTGAAGCATCATTCCATTCCATAATTTTAGCATTAAAGTACTGAAAACACCATTTGAAATAATTCCTAGCTTCTAGTCCTGTCTGAACCTCAGAGATTTCAATAAACTGTCAAATGTGTAGGCATCGTGACTTTTTTAATTATTTTTTTTTAACATGCAGAGTTTCTTGCCAGGAAGTTCTTCTCCAGATACTGCCTTTGCACCAGGCTGTAATTAGGAAAGAAGTGTGAATGTGTTTACAGACCACTGTATCCAGCTTTCAATTCCCCCTCCCGCTCTTGAATCTTTAAAAGATTTGGCAAATCTGCTTATGCATGTTTCTGCAGACAATAGAATGCTGATGCAAATTGAGAACAGCAAACAAAATGGTTGGGTTTTGTTGCAAATGTGGGGAGGCTGTCTTAATAGGCAGTATTTTGCATATTAGGTTTCATTTGTTTACTTTTGGATTTTAGTGTGTCAGTTGGGTCAAATGTTACATATAGCTGGAAATTGTAATTTCTGGTAGTCCCGTCTGTTAGTACCTGAAGGGGAATGCAGGTTTTTGCTTCTGGGATTCTGCTTTTGACCACACGTGGTTATGAAGAGTATAAATTAAATTGAACTGAGGAACTTTTGGGGGCAGGGGAGATGCGAATGATAAAGCAGAGGTTTTTTTCAGAGTAGCCTGGCTCCCAAGTTCCAGAGGCTACATTAAGCAGAATAATACAGGCTTTTGCAAGTCTGTGGATGAGATCGTTATGTTTATGGACACCATGTTGTGTCATAAGGTCTTTTATGCCTTATTTTTATTGTTGTGATTAAACAATCAATTCTTTTTCAAAAAGAATGTCTGGTTGCCTTGAAGGTAGCCCAAGCTACTTAGATGCATAAGTGCTAGGCTGATCCACAGGGTGCTGAAATCCTGGGTTTGATCAATATTTAGAGAATTGTGGCCTTCTATCTCTGGGTGCAGTAAAGACGTGCCTTTTGAGTGAGACTGATGTGCTTGGGGATGAGATGGTGGCGAGGAGCCTGTGGTTAGTTTTGATGCCAGACTTGTAACTGTGAGCACTGAATTTTCTAGGTTACTGTCCCTGCTAATGCTGCTGAAAACTCATTTCACAGTAGTGCCAGAGAACCATTTCCCTGGGTGTGTTGTGTGCACACACGCTTATCTTGGAATTGAGTTTGAATTAGCCTGTGTACTTGAAGCAATTGTGATAACATTTTGATATTTTCCATTTCCAGTTGCAAGCTGGGATTCCATCCCCAGAGATCCACCCCCTCAATTCTCAAAGCTCCAGTGCCTTTTTACCCAAGCATCTTCATAAAGCTAGAAAATGCACTAACTGACCTCACAAGGTGAGGTTGACCATACAACAGTAAGTTTCATCTTAAAATATCTTTACAGTACTACAGTGCTGACTTCTTACTTGTAGTCCCTTTACTTGGCAGTGACCAGTTGAATTTTTGCCAAGATGGGTCAGGCTGGCACTTGAAACTGCCTTCCTTGCATTCTCAGTAGGTAGCTCATCTTTCTGTGTTTGGGCAGCAGGAAGAAAGTGTGAACTGAAGTGAATTGTAAATGAACCTTGTGTCTTTCTATCTGGCGACTTTTGTAAGGTTGAGATTTCTGATTTCCATGAAAAAGTGACTTGTAACCCAGGAATAAGCAGGAGGCTCTCAGTCTTCTAAATCACAGCAAATAACAGTTGAGGTGATAAAGAATCAATGGTACTACATGGGCTGTTTATTTTTTCAAGTCAAATAACAATTTATGTTTGTCAGCTGTGGTAGAGAGATTTGTTGCTATAGTATATCAAAGTCTTTAGTGTTGCTGAAGCGTTTGGCTTAGTGGTGTGAGGACCTTGTAAACAATAGGATTGCCTTCAGAGTTCTGTAATGCTTTTCTTATTACATATTCTTGTTTATTTTCATATAATGATCTCTCTTAGCTTTCTTGGGAGTTGATATCTGTAATATGGTAAATAACCCTTTGTTTCAGCTACTTCAAGTCTAGCTTACCCTGTGGTTTGTTTACAGTGGTGGTATGTACTAGTGGGAAAGTTGTGATTGTTCTGGAATGTGAAATTTAAAGTTCAGGTATAGATGACAAATATGTGAGCATAAAACAGTTTCAGAAACTTACTGATAGTAGAAATCAGGCTTGAATTTGTATTACGCCTTAAAGGCATTTATGACAAGTACCTTTTACTTTTGTTCAATTTAAATGTGCCAAATGCTGTGTAGCAGGAAACAGCATGGTGGCACTTGGCAGCAAGAATGGAAGCAGCAAAGGCAGGTTATGAATGTCTGATGGAAATGATAATCCCTGTTGGCTAAAAGACCTATGGTATTCTAATGGGAGGGATTGTGGCAGGAATGTGGTGGTGGTGTAGGACTGAAGCACATAATGCACAATAAAAATGTTGAAATATTAGGACAAAGCCAAAATTTAGCAAGGGGTCTACAAATGAATATCTGAATAAATGAGATCAGGAAGCCAAAATTGAATGCTCCAGTTCCTTGTAGCCTGCAAGTTCTGTAATTCTTCCTTATATTTTTCCCTCTTTTGACTAAAAGATTTTTAGATTCATTTTTGTTGCAGTATAAGGAAACATCTCCTGTTGGCAAGGAGGTATCTGAACTATCTGGGGAAAGGATCAAGTAAGAGCTACGACTGCGCAGCAGGCATGCAGGGTGAAGCAGAAGGAACCAGTGGCATGTCTTCTGAGTCAGGGTATCACTAAAGGCACTATTACAGGGAGGAAGAGATAAATGTCCAACTTGAGTTTAAAACAATGAAGGCTGTAGGAAATGAGATCACTCTGTTGTGATGTTTAAAGTTGGAAGTGTTATATGCAACAGCTGAGGATGTACAGACCCCAAGCAAGAACCCAAGATCTTATAGTATATACCAACAGTGAAAAATATTTGTTTGTTTTTTAATTTAAAAAAAATCCAGTGGCTGTGTTTGCAGTTGTCAGTAGGGTCCAGATCAGCCTGACTGTAGCTGGATTACCTGTTTAGCTGCACTGTGATACTAACCAGACTTAAAAGCAGCTGAGGAGAAGAGAAGCATAAGTGAATGTACGGAAGACTGAAACCTGTGAAGAAAGGGTAGTTAACTAAACTTTGCCTGGTGAGATGGACAGACCAGACTATGGATTAAGCACAGAACAAACCCAGACATGGAGAGAGGCGGGGTTGCAGCAGATCTAACGGGCGTTGTCGGAGGCCTTTGTATGTAGTGGACATGGATATGTAAGGGGTCAGTTCAAATGGGTTCACAGGTGCTGTATGGGTGAGTGACGTTTTGTCCTCTCTCTGTGCTTAGAGAGCCAAGAAGCCAAAGGCCAGGCTAAACGAACTTTTCCCAAGAGTGGGAAGATAGTCTGTTAGTGGTGCTACCTGCATCCATAGCTGCGGGTAGTTGGAGGACATAAGACACTTCAGTCTTTCTCCTCTCCTTTTGTACACTGCCTGTTGTTTTGTTCCAAATGGGCACCTCATTCCAGAACATGCAGATACTTACCTCTTGCAGGGAGATGCTTAGCCACTGCTGTGTGGCTGTTCCTGAAACAAAATGGTCCAATCTTGAAAAATCCCAGGGTAGCAGTCACAGCAAACCATCCAACATCAACACAAAGCCTTCTAGTAACATGGAAAATAATTGTTTGAAGCTTGATGATCTTGAGGAAAAGAACAGTTATGTTCAGCAGGTGATCACCTAGTGGCACAGTAGGGGTAGAAAGCCCAAGTATGCAAATTTCTTGGTAGTATTTTTGAGGAGGAAGGAGGAAGTGTCACTTTCGCTATCCTAACAACTTTTTTGCTGCTGCCTGGTTTGCAGCACAGGCCCATCCATCCCAATAGTTGGTGGCTGCCTGAGCTCTAAAGGAAATATTTCATGAGTGAAATTGCTCTGTGAGAGGATTTAGGAAAGTGCTATTTGTTCTCAGGTGACTTCTTGAACAGTACTCTTAAAATTCTAGTTCTTTACTTCTTGAATAGTTCTTGAAAGCAAAGGCTTTCAGCAGCCGTTTTGTATTAATTGCTGTTATGATCAAGGTGCTAGCCAAATTTTAATCTATTCTGCCTAACAAAAAGCAAGATATATGAAATAAGAAGCTATGGAATTCAAGTTTCACAATTCTCTTGTTTTCCTGTAAGGAAGCCCACAAGACAAAGCATTAAAATATTGGAAGGACCTGGGTAGAAAACATATTCTTAAAGATTTCATGTCAGAACTGTGGCTGACTTTGTAAGAACACTCCAACAGAATGGCAGGGCTTTAGTGGCAGAGATGAGGCAGAAAAATACTTTGATTGTGGTACAAGTGTGTGGTTAAGGTGAACTACTTATGCAGCAGTTGTTGGAGATTATTTAACACATATAAACAAAGCCTGCAACTAGTTAGAAGGGTAGATGTGCCCTGAGGAACCAAGCAAATCACTACTGAAACAACTGTAAGGCCAGCCTGTGAAAGTAACTCGGTAATGACTGTGAATATCTGTGCAGGAAAAATGTGTTCCTACCTAATGCTATTATCATTCCTTTTCAAAGATAAATTGAAGTTTGAAGCGTTAAAAATGCCATCTGCATATGAGGGCAAAATGCCCTGTTACTGTAGGCTGAAAACTAAAAATTAAAACCAAAACACTATGTTCCATGTGGATCTTATTACAATCAGCAATGGCCTTAATTTCTTCGGAATAGTATTACCAGCCTACCAGGTCATTTAAGGCAGTGGTTTCCAAAGATTTTTTTTGATTTGTCACCCTTGTCAGTAAAGATTTGTGAGCATGCACCCTCAAAAGACATATATTTATAAATTATACACATATACCGCTGTACTAATATTATGTACATTATAAAACATATGCAAAATAGAAATCAAGAAAGGATGAGATAAACACTATTTTAAAAATTTGTTTTATTTCTTAACAAAAACCCTTTTTGCTCTTGTTTAAAAAAAAATCTTGTAGTGAGAGCTATGTGATTGAATATGCTTCACTATTTATTTTTTTTTAAATCTTGGTTTAACACTTTGATACAGCTATTCAAAGGTCTGGTTCTAAGTTCAGTTTATTTCAGTACTTGGTTTTAATGGCTGTCATAGCTGAAAAGGACACCTCAGAAAGATACGTAGATCCAAATGGAAGAAGTGCATTGTTGGTTGTGTTTACTAAATCATGATACCAATTTTCCACTCCCATCCACTAATTATGCAAAAATTTTTCTTGGAATTCATCTATTAAATTTCCATCTTCCCTGATGTCAATCAGTTGTTCTTGCAAACTAATGGGAAGGTGTTGCATTCTTCTATTTTTAACAAATGCATTCAAACCCCCCTGAAACTCTTAGAATATTTTTAAACAGGTTAGGAAATAATGTTTCCAAGTCTTTTAAGTATACAGATTTCAGAGGTTTTTATAGGTGACACATCATTTTCAGCAACAAAACCACATAACAGTGGAAACATTTCCAAAAATCTGTTTTCAAAACAATCTCTGTAGAGTGAGTTTCTTTTGAAAAGCAGTTACTTTCTTGCTCACTGTTAAAATGTCAACTTCACCTTGAAGGGACACCTTAAGTGTGTTTTGTTTGTTTTTTTAAATATCTGCTAGGTAGCATTCTAATGACAGTCACTTGTCACAGAAAAGGTCAGCAAATTTTGAACAGTTGTCTTTGTGGAAAAAAACCTGCATAATGCATCTTTAAGTTTGACAACTCTTTTAACCACTTTGCCGCAAGATAACCAGCAAACCTCAGTGTAGAAGTATGATTTTCATGGTCACTCCCCATCTCATTAAAAGCTATTGTAAAGACTCTGCTATTTAAAGTTCTTGTTTTTATAAAATTAACCATATCAGTGACATCCTGTAGCACTTTGTGCACTTCTGGCTCCAACTTTGCTGCAGTAGCTTGCCTATGAATGGTGCAGTGAAAGAATTGTACATGTGGTTCTATCTGTAACACTTACACTGGAGTCCTTTTTTTTCTTTTTTTCTTTTAAATTCTGTTCAAAGATGCCACTCCAGTGATTACACTTGCAAAGTTTTTCCATAAAATGGTGTTTCTATTAAAGAAATAATTTACTGTTGAGAATACTTTGAGTCATCTCCAGTACATCTTACCTGTAGTGACTCGAAAAAAAGTAGTTCCTTGTGTATTTCATCACTGAAACTATCTAGCATATACCGTAAGCTGAGACATTGTAGAAACATCTGTAGCTTCAGCCAACAGTACAGCAAACCTCCCACACTGCACAATTTATTCTAATACTTGCTTCTTCAAATCTTTGGCTGTTTTCTATATGTCTTCCAGCAGTATTTGCTGATAAAGGAATGCCAGATTCTTTTCCATGTATTATTTCGGCCATTTTTTACTGCAGCAGGAAGAGCAAGTGCTTCCCCAATGGTATGTAGCTTTGTCTCTTTTGCTATTAAGTAAGAAACCTTAAAAGAGGCTTCTGAAGGTTTATCATTAAATTCAATAGTTTGGTTTTTTTCTTTTCTTTTTAAAGGACTATATTGAGTATCACATGACTTGAAACCAGTGCTGAAGAAATTGTAGAGATTTGTTGTCATGTTCTGGGTGCTTAGTTTTTAAATATCTTGCTAATCGTGATGGCTTCATACTATCATTAGCTAATACCTCAAGCCACAATGTACACTTAGGGTGAGGTTTATCATTAATGATAGCAGATGTAAATCCATATTTCAAATAGTCATCTTCATAATTTCAAATTCTTTTGGCCAGCTTTTTGTCAGATCTGATTGGATTATTGATTTTACCTCATAACAAGTCTGACAAGGACCTTGTACTGGGGGTAGAAGATCAGCTGATGCACATGGATGTTGAAGCAAAAGCAAAATCTGTCATGGCATCTGTCTACCTGACATAACATAACAGAACACTTCAACGTCTTCAGGGTCAGAGGTGATTTGAGAAAGATTGCAACTGTAGAGGGCCCTAAACCATTTGTGTATTTCCCTGGTCAGAATTCCTTGTCTTCACTTGCTTCTGCCCTGGTTGTATATTCTATTATTATTATAATTCCTTTTCTGTGCTATTAAACTGTCTTTATCTCAACCCATCCCTTGATGTGGGGTGAGGGGAGTGAGGGAGCGGCTGTGTGTTGCTTAGTTGCCAGCTGGGGTTAAACCACAACAGCCTTGCATTCTTGTACTTTAAAATACGGTATTGTTATGTGACCCAGGTGCGTTGTGACAGCATGCAAATTTTTATGAGCATGTCTTTGTGAATTGTGGCCTTAGGTCATGCCAGTTAAACTTTTAGAAATGAACATTCCTAAATGATTTAAGTTTTCTTAGTTTGGTTGGTTTTTTTTCCGTCTGGGACTTCTAAGAAGGGACAGCAATTCTTACTCAGTTTGTTTAGCAGCCAACACAATGTAGTTCTCATCCTGCCTGAGGCCACAGTGTCTTCCCTTAAAGATAAATTTCAAGTACCTGCTAAACATCTGATGTCAGGCACCAGTACTGTCTTGGTACCTACCCAATAAGTGTATCTCCTCATGTACAGCTCGGCTTTCTGTAGCTGTCATGTGAGTTTTAAGGAATGAAGTACAACTTTAGCCGCTGAGGAAGATGCAAAAGCAAGGTGGGGTTGCAGATAACAGTCGTTTGGGCAAAAACAGAAGATAAAGCAGGGAGTTGCTTTTTGAAAGTTGTTTACAAGGCATTTAAAATGAAAGGAAAGAGAAATGTAGAATGAAGACAGAAAATAATAAAAAGAAAAATGAGAAAAGCATTTTTTTAAAAAACTGTAGTTACAGCTTTGTAAAGGCTGAAGATTTGCAGTTGTGTGGTATTGACTAATTTTGTTTTTTCCTGGACTACATACTCATTTCAAATTTCTTGTTTAAGGTGTACCTTTCATTATTTAAACCAAAATTGCATTACTACCTGTGAAATAGTCTCTGTACTACCATAATCAGATATAGAAAGCAGCCATCTCTTCATAGCAACAGACTTTCTAGAACAGTTGTATTTGGTACCAACACTTATTTCTGATGTGTTTAATGTAATATTTTTTTTCTTCTTGAGTTATGTTGTTCTGTAAAAAGAGTCTCCAATTCAGCTTTCTTTTATTTGGGTTGAATTTCTTTACATTTATTCTATGGGACCTAATTCTCCCATGACGTATGAAAAGTGAATCAGGATGCTGGAGACTTGTGGAAATGAAATTTATCTTCCTTTTGGGCCTCTAGTGTTTAGTAGAAGTCAGTTGTTTTCTTTCTTCAGTCAATCTATAGATGTTTGAAATTACTTGTGCTTGTTGGGAATTTGCCATTTGAAATGTAAGCAATTCAGACTTAAGATATCTCCAAGTAGCTTGGAATTAGAAATGCTTTCTTCTGACATTCAGGTGATATTCAGCAAAGCAATAGGAAGATGCTTCTTTATAAGTAATAAGCTAGTGAAAACCTAGTATTTGTATAATCAAGCTTGCCTAAGGAGTATGACTGTCTTGTTAGTAGCTAGTGGAATGCAGTCTTTTGACAGCATTGGTTGACAATCATATATCTTGATCAGTGTGAGTGTATTGGTGACCATTAGCTAGTGAAACAACTGCACATATGATAGAGGAGCTGCAGCAAGTAGGACAGAGACTAGCTTTTGCTTCTATTTAATGTTCCTTCTTGTTTAGAGTCATGGAATGCTTGCATGAAACCAGCTCATTCTCCAGAATGCAGCTGATACTTCAGTTTGGACCCATTTTGTATTTGCAGAAAAAATTTTAAATGGTAAGGCTTGGTGAAGAATGCAAACAAGTTAATCTGGGTTATTGTTAGGCATACTCTGGTTGGATAATGAATGTCTTGGGAACAAAAAAATGAAACTCAAGTGGTATGTGGTATCTTGGTGTAAGTCCCATAGTCCAGAAATTCAAGGGATTGTAACAAGGAATCTGGGTTCTGCAAAAAAGCTTTAGTGTCATGTGGAAGACAGAAGTCCTGACTAGTAGTTAAATAATGAGTGGATTTAGAGCAGAACTTTGAAGCTGAAAATGTGCATTTCCAGTGTCCCTTCGTTTCCATTGAAGGCTTGTGCTTATTCAAGAAACAAAGTAGGGATCAAACACGCCATCAACAAGCATTGACCTCAGAGTTAAGTCTGGTGTCAGGGGACATGGATGGCTCCAGATTGCAGTTTATGTGGTTAGATATGTAGAGGTTATAGGGCTTGTTGCTACATATTCGGATATACCTACTTTGAAAGGCTTTTTTGGCACACAGAAGGGAAGAGCTTGCCATCTCTTTTGCAGTGGAACACATGAATCAGTGTGGTGCTCTAAAGCTACCTATCAAGATCCTTTGTGTAAAGAGAATACCCTTATGAGGGTTTTGATAATAATAGCTGCTTTGTCAAAGAAGACTTCTCTATTATGCAAAGCTTTAAATTATCTGTCCAATATACAGTGGACAGTGGCTGCTATCTCCACTCAAGGGAGATGAAGACAGAGCATACTTAAGGTTCTCTAACCTAGATGTTACACTGCAAATGAATGATACAGTGCTGTATCTTCCTCATGGAATGAATAAACAATTAAAGCACTGGAAACAAGTATTTACTTTAGAAGAGTCTGATTTTTGAGCTGGAAGAAATAATCTGATAGGTTAAACTATTCTGAGAATCTCTGGAAAAGTCTGCAGGGTGCTGCAACTTACAAGTATAATAAACCTTAATTTCAGTTTGTTTATACTGGTAGCTAGTGGTTTCTAAATGTCTGTTCTTGGCTTGTTTGGGGGCAAGTCTTGCAATAGTTGTTTCCTGCAACTGAACAAAGAAGCAGTGTTTCTTAAGAATTTGAGAGAAAATAATATATAGGCAAAAGGCAATGCTTACCAGGTAGTGGAGAAAAGGAGCTTCTCAGTAATCCAGCTTTGAAATCCTTGAATCAGAAAAAAAATCTTGTTTTCCCACATGTGCTCCTTCTCCCATACACGCTCTGTTGTCCTGCTTTAGTGTCTGCTGCTTAATGATTCCAAATACATAGAAGCTTGTGTTTAGTCCTACATAAAACAAAGTGTAGACAGGAAGAGGTTTGCACACTTCTAGATCTGTATGAAGTGTGTGTTAATGTTGATACCTTCTCACATTGAACCGGATGGTTGCACCTTTCGAGCTGCTGCTTCAAGTTCTTGTCCCACTGAGATACCTATGCTTTGACTGCACTTAGTGGTTTGGGTTTTTTTAAGGTGTTGTTAACAATCATATAACCTTGAAATGCAAAATAGATATAGCTGCTGTTTAGGTCTCCATGGTGACCATGGGATCCTGAAAATTAAGGAAAATATTTGACTTCCTAGGGCCCTAGGTACATCTAGGCCCTATGGGTTTAGGCTTAAAACTTAGAAAAGTGCTTCTTCAGGCAATGTAGAAAACTGTACATACAATATAAAACATTAAACACAGTTTGTAATTGTAAGAGAGGAGGTCTGTGGTAGTGTTAAAGAAAGGTTTTCTGTTGGGTTTTGAGGTTTATAGAGATGAATTAAACTTTATAAATTACTCCAAAAACATTTTATAAGTAGTAGTTTGGGCTGCCTCCATAAAGTGTCAAAAGAATAACCTTGCTGTATGAACAGTTACTGCAGTTGAAGACAATGTAAGTTATTAATGAGATGGTGAAGTTGTGCTTTCTGTTGCATATACATGGTATTTTCTAATCTACTGAACACAAGTTTTCAATTGTACACAGAGGCACGAGTCAAAGCCTTTGAAGCACTGTGGAAATCTGTGTACATGAGAATAATGGCTCTGAGGGAATGTGTGTGTAAAATAAGCATGTATATGATGTGTTGAATCTGTCTAAATGGGCACCAGTATACCTTGTGGCCTTGGCAGTTGACTGCTTAAGATATTTCAACCCACATATCAAAATAAATCCACCTAATTAGTGTTCATGATCAGAAGGAACTATATATTAATTTATTGTGAAGAATGGAAGTAATCTAACTTTAAGATGATTTGTTTGACTTCTTAAGGATAAATAGAAGGTCTCAGGAGTACATGGTATTGATTTTGAATGCTTTAATATGGTTATTGTAAGTCAGAGGCAAGGACCAGTCTTTGTGCTTAAGTTGCTGAAGTGTCTAGACATGAATTGAAATCTGGAACTATTTTTGCAGCATTCTCTTACATAGAATGATGTATCATACCCTGTATCAATGAATTACTGGTATCCATTTTTGGTTTCTGCATTCTCTCTTAGAGAAAAGTGGGTTTGATAGTTTAAGGCAAAATTCTACTGTCATCTGATACTTCATTCTCTTCACACAGCATGTAGCCAATCTGTTGACTCTGGAACTTTTGGGCATCAGAGCTGAGTAGCCATATGGGCAGGGTTGATGTGGTTATGCATGCTACAATACAAGTCCTCAACTTCAACCACAAACAGTACAATTTAAGTTGATAGCCTAGGGGGAACAATTTTTTCCTTGCATTGCATATATAGAGTTGGTTGAGTGATCAGGATTTTACCCTTCTCAGAAGCATTACAGGCATGCAATTGCTCTGTCAAAGGGCAAAGCAGAGACCTTGATGCGCAAGGGGGAAGTCATAGCAAATTGAGTTCCAGAGCCCAAATGTCAGGTTTGGATTTGAAAATTTAATTTGAAATACTGCCTTTCAGGCATATTTTGACCTATGGCTTGAGTTTGAAGCTTTATTAGACTTGCATCCCTCTATCCCTTCTTTCACATCCCATTCTCCAGTAATATTTCATATACTGACTGAGCATGATGGAAATAACATCTGAACTGCTGTATTCTGATGATACTTGAGAAACTTGGAGAGTAGAATTTGCACATTAGTGTTAATAGTGTTGAAAGTTTTTTCCTAATTTGCAAAAGTATGCACTTTTTCAGGAAACCTAATATGTTCAAATTGTTGCATTATTTAAAAAAAATAAAAAATTGGCAGCTTCTGGAGGTGGCCCATTGGACGTCTAGCTGATTGATAGATGCTACTTATTGCCTAACCTTATTGTTGTAGGGGTTTTGTTTCCTGTACAGGTGATACTCAGAATCTAGTGGTGGTGTTTATAGTATTACTGAACAGGAATTACCCAAAATTATGATTAAAATTTAGCAACTTTTTTTTCCTGAAATTATTAGTTAGTGGGATAAAAATTAACAAACAATATAGTGAACAAAGATATTATATTTAATACTATGTTTTAGGATAAGAATGTGTGAAGCATGTCCTTTATTATAAGCTTGGATATCCAAGGTACTGGCATAATAATCTGAAAACCACTTCTGAAAACACTTGCGTCAGTACTTTTTTGACAATGCTGTACAGTGACAAATTCAGTTATTTTTGATAATGAAAGTGCACCTTTTGTCCTTGATGAATGAATTGCCATCTCTTACAGTGAATATTAGAAATAAAACCTAATGTTTTTGAGCTAGGTTACATACCTAATGATATTTTGTCTTGAGATAGTCAGCAATTCAGGAAAGGTTAAAAGTGTTTTATCCATTTGGCCTGGGGATATATTTCTCTTTTTGTACTCAAAGTGATGTAACTGACCCCATCTTGCAGTGACATGTAACTTACAGTTTATTCCAGCTTCCCGAGCATTAATGCTACTTTGGCTGAAGAACTTGTAAGGAGGTTTTTTTGCATCTGGCTTGCTCTCTACTTGTGCCTTGTTTAGGATTTTGTATGTTACAAGTTTGGTTAAAATTTAAAATTAAGATGAACTGTTAAGTGTGTGCTCTTAAGTTTCTTGCTTGTTTCTAATGGTAAAATAGAGGAAATGGTAAGATCTTGCTAACCTTGTCTTGTACCTGGAATGTGAGCAGCCCGTTTTTGGTACTCTGTAAATACTATGTATAGTTAATGTAAAAGTGGATCCATTCTCAGTTACCCTCTGTTACTATTTATCCCAAAACTCAAAAATAAGTTTCTTGGATTTTAGTTGTTGGATTTTGGTTCTTAAATTCCCCCTCCGCCCTGGTTTTTGGGCATTTTTTTTTCCCCCAACTGCTGCTGTGGTAAGCACTACTGAAATACTTAGTAGCTACATATTGGAGTGCAGCCTGTGACAGTAAAGGGGTTATTCCTTGGAAGATGAGTGTCTGCCTTCATAGCAAGCACTCATTGTTCTATACATTGCCAGAATTAGTATCCTATGTTTCTATTTTGGAAAGAGCCAACCCTATTTTATTAAAACTAAGACTTTGGAAAAATGTCTCTTCAACTAGGTTTGAGTTTCAACACTTAAGATGAATGGCATAAAAATAATTTCCTTTGTCCAGTTACTGAGGATGGACCACTTGGCCTCTGTAAGAAGCAGTTCTTTCTCTGAAGGATTGACGGACCACAGGACAGATGCTTGTTCTTATGTGGTTCTTCCTTAGCCACTCTTAATAGGGAACATCTATTCCAGTTGCCTGGTTCTGACACTAAACACAGTCCTTGTTTTTATATGTTGCATGTGTTTAGCAACAAATATCCCATTCCAAATCTTTGTAAGAAATGCTTGTTGTCAAGTTGCTCCAGCATCACAGAGGTGCACCATCCATGCTGAACAATTGTCATTAATGCCATTTTCTTCTCAGCTATATTCTGTGTAAAGATAGGGTCCTTATTAATGGATTGATGTGTATTGAATCTTGCAGAAATGCTGCTGTCAAATCACCACATTAAGGGGTGAGATTTAGGCATGCAATGGTTGGTTGCGAACTAGTGAGGAATCTAACCTTGCTGTGGAGGTAACACATTGTGTGTGGTAGTGCACACAGGAAGTACAGTGAAGCTGGAGATGCTTACGTTATGTGAATAACGGTGACTTGTCATCTTTTTCTTGAATATAGTTTTTGAAAGATTGAGCATGTTAAATCCACACATGATGATGTTGATTCAACCAGTGTAAATCTTCATGGTCCCTTAATCTGGGTTCTACTTTTTGAGCTATGTTTTAATCTCATCAACACTTAGTATAATTTCATGCATGATTTTCTCTGGAAGCCCTTTTGTTTCAGTTCAAGGAAGGTTATATTGGTTTGCTGTTGGTACCAGTTTGTGATAGCTGCTTATCAGAAGGCATGAAACTTTTTGTGCCAACTTTGAAGAACAGAATTCTGAACAGTGTTCTGTATTAAGTACTCTGGTAAACGTGGTTCCAAAGGCTACTTCCTGCTTCAGGTGAGCAAAGAGAATGCAGAACTCTATGCTGATTATTGTGGTTGTGAAGAATTTGTGACCCTTCCTATACTGCAACAAACTGATTTACAGTCTCTTGTGTGCAGAAATATCTACAAACGAGCTTCCTGATGTGATTAGCTACACTGCTGACCACCACTCAGTTTTTCCAGAAATTAGTAGCATAAATGGACTGTAGTACAATACCTAGCTTCTTGATGTAGAGGGGGCAGAAAAATATTTGGGCAGTGTATTGACAGAAGACTTAGTTGACTTCCAATGTGCTTGGTGACAGTGTTAAGACAGATTCTGCCTGACAGTAGGACAGAAATCTTGATCAACAGTGTGCTTTGATATTTTTGTTATGGGGAAACAATGTTGTATTTAATCTTACACACTGTTTCTGGGTTGAGTTAGAAGCTGGAGATTCCCTTTGGAAGAAGTTGTTTCCAAAGATCAAAGTCTGCTTTATAAAGCAGACTTGCAGCCAAACCAATTTTTCAAATGAGCCCAACCGATGCAAAATCTGAAAAGCCGTAAGAAAGCTAGTATTAGTTTTCCTTATTTACTCCTCATTTCAGTGCCAGATACTTCCAAGTTCACTGCACTTGTCATTAAGATAAGTCATACACAGAATGCTAAATGTTGACTTTGACTCGTTCGTGTTGTAGAAATGGTCAAACTGTTTCTTGCTGGCTTATGAACCTTTCAAATCACTGCCTTAGACTGTTGTGATTGAAATACTTGTACCTTTCGTTTCTTTTTCCCTCCCCTGCAGAAGAAGTTACTTTGAGAACTGAGTGTTAAATTGGAAATGACCTTACTTGCCTTCAATTATAAATGGTAGCAATAAGGAAGGTGATTCCCCTGCTGCCAACCCCCCATTCATGGCTTTCTGTTTTGGTTCAAACCATGTCTTACAGCGTACTTTGATTTCCAGCCCTCAACATGCTGCAACAAATTTGGTTGTATTCCAAAAGCTATGTACTTGAGATCATGAGCAGGTAAAGTTGCTGTGATACAATACTTTGTTGTTGTTGTTGTTGTCGTCTGGGAGTTAGTCGAATTAGAGATGCCACAACATTTATTGAAACAATGCCCTTTTCATATCCACCGCCATGTGCTTTTTTGTGTGCTTCATGCATTGATCTGGGCTATGTTGAACCATGAGTTAAGAAGCTGTTAATGGTGAAACACTACTGTGTCTGAAACTTGAAGAAAATAAGTCTTGTATATGTGATAGCTTGAGAGGACAACACTGTTTCTTTGTTCATATGGCTTTCTCTTATGGGACTGCGGTTCTTGTACTGTAGCTGTTATGGAAGCTAAGTACTTGAAATAAATGGTAAAATAACTTAGTAATGTTTTGTTGTGTGCTCTTTCTTAAGAGAACGTATATAAACCTCTTCTAAAAAAATCTGTTATGAAGCATTAGTAAAAATACAAAAATATTAAATAAGGTAATTAAACATTAATAGTGCTAACTGTTCTCAACCATTTAAGTACATATATTGGGTGGCTGACTAGCTGATCAATTGTCTTACTAAAATACATCTTTGGCCAAATGTAGGTTGGTACTGGTATTCAGTTTACACCTCACCTTCAAGTTATACTGTTTATAGCTCAAACTTCGCAATGCAGTAAGCGTTGGTGTGTTGGGAGGGAGCAATTGATTATTTAAAATGTGATTGTATGGTTGATACTTGGTCTTGAAAGTAATGCTACTGGGACAATGTGATTTCTAATTCACTGATTTCTAGTGGGGTGAATGAAAAACGCCTGATTTCTGTAACACAGTGTAAAATGCTCTGTATCTGTTAGGTGCATGATAGAGCAGAATTAGTGGTATACCATTATTTTGTACATCACTATGATTTAATTTTGAAGGCAAAATGAAGTTAAGCTTGGCTTCAGACTTAATTGAAGGGCTGGTTAAATTGATTTGACATTAGTATTAGTTTTATGTCATTTCCCAAATCAAGACGGCAAAACTGTGGGAGCAGGTAAAATTGGTATGAAAAACGTGAGCTGCAGATAGGCTCATGTCAAGCCTTTTCCATCCTTTTGCTCCTGTCATACAAACTAAAACCAGATTTGTCTGGTTCAGCCTCTCCATGATTGACACAAGTAGGTTATGAGTGGTGATTGTTTCTTCACAGCATGTCTCTCACTTGTGTTTCCCCTCTGCCCATTTGTTCATTGTATTGTAATTCTCCTCTAGAGATTGGACGTTTTATAATTTAACAGCTTTGGATTTTTGTGATGTATGTCATTTAATTCAAAATGCTGGAGGTAAGACTGCTGAAACAGTTAATCATGAACCAGTCTTTCAGATGTGTTCCTTGTTTCACACCTTCTTTTCTGCTGTCTTCAGTACTCATTTAACAACAGCCACTCCTCTTCCAATATATACTTGTGTTCAGCAACATTTGTTGCTGGGTTCAAGTATAAACTGGGAGAGGAGTGGCTGGAGAGCAGCCTTCCATAAAGGGATCTGGGAGTGCTGGTCGACAGCAGGCTCAATACCAGTCAGCAGTGGGCCCTGGCAGCCAAGAGGGCAAACTGCATCCTGGGGTGCATTAAACACCGTATAACCAGCCAGTCAAAAGGGGTGATTATCCTGCTATATTCAGCGTTGGTGCAGCCTCGCCTGGAGCACCGTGTGGAGTTCTGGGCCTCACAACTTAAGAAGGATTGGAAGGTCCTCGAACAGGTCTAGAGGGCAACAAAGCTGGTGGAAGGGCTGGAAGGAACATCCTGTGAGGAGTGGCTAAGGACTTGGGGTTTACCTAGTTCAGAGAAAAGAAGGCTGAGAGGCGACCTCATTGCTCTCTACAGCTTCCTGAAGAGGAGAAGTGGAGAGGGAGGTGCTGATCTCTTCTGCCTGGTATCCAGTGATAGGGCATGTGGGAATGGTTCAAAACTGTGTCAGGGGATGTTCAAACTTTACATTAGGAAGCATTTCTTTACTGAGAGGGAGGTCAAACACTGGAACAGGCTTCCTAGAGAGGTGATCAATGCCCCAAGCCTGTCAGTGTTCAAGGCCCTTAATAACATGCTTTAACTTTTGGTCAGCCCTGGATTGGCGAGGCAGTTGGACTAGATGATCATTGTAGGTCCCTTCCAACTGAAATATTCCACTCTATTCTCATTCCTTGGCTCAACCTGCAGAATAGTTTCTTGATTTTCATGCTGTCAGTGATAAATAGCAAGAATAATTTTTTCCCAAAGGTATGCTGGCAGTAACTTCTGTTGGTGCTTCTGCTTCTAGGGGACAACGCTTACTCAAAATTAGTTACTGTTTTATTTCTGTGTCAGTTGAGAAAACTGCCTCCTAGTAGTGAGATGACTCCATCAGTTTATTAGGCTTAAAACTTGCCTTTTTTTGTATGTTCTTGTTGTTCTGTTTGATAGTCTAACTCATTTTTCTTGTATTTTGAGTAACACTGAGGGAATGCCATTTTTGTGGAGCCCTAAGATGGTGCAGTCAGCTTCAAAAGAATTTCAGCATGTAAAAAGGCGTTAGTGTGGCAAAAGCTAGAATTTTCATTTTTCAGGTCTTGCTAATGAGCGTATCTTCTGTTTTGAGCAGATGAGTTCTCATTAAGTCTGGCTTTCGGCTTCAGTTCAGTTTGACTGGGAAAAACTGTGTGTACTGGAAGTGCCTATCTAGCATAATGTATGATACCCTGATGACTTTCCTAAGCAAAGTTATTTTAAAGGCAGCAAGGTAGGCAGTATCTCTGCAGGTTTTACTGTACATGTATTGTTTGTGAAACATAATTTGTAGCAATAAGTTTCTCAGTGGAGAGACTATAACTAGCAGGAGCCCCGAATCTTTCATGTTACTGTTTCTTGGATTTTACTCCAACTATACATAGTCTTCATCAATCACTGATGCCTCATGCAGGCAGCTGCTTGACCAGTATAACTCCTTTGAAAACTGAAAAGAAATTAAAGAGTTTACAACTAGTTGATTTTTTTTTAAAGGAATACATTCTTAAATGCCTCCTGGAAAATGTGTTCTGCTTAATTAAAAAAACTTCCAAACACTTGCTGAGCATAGTTCTAAGACAAATTGTAGAATCTTTCTGGTTAGGACCCAAACAGACCTGCCCAGAAAGCATACAACCCTTAATAGCTTTAGCTTTGAGTATCTCTGTGGGCATTATTTTGTAACTTGCTAGGCAACATGCTGTTAAAATCCTGCTAATACTTTAGTTAACTTGATATCAGCTCAATTGTAAGTGACTGAAACCCAAAAGACTGGTTTTGTTGTTGGCTGTTCTCTTCCAGAATAACTTCCGCCAGTTCTGGTGCCTATGTCCAGAGTCATGTGTAATGCATCTGCAGCATGGTCATTGCAGTTTGAAGAACTTTAGCTTCTTTGTGCATCAGCCATTGGTTTGAAGACTGAGTAATTTTCCCAGAATGAGAAACTCTTGCTGCATAATTGAAAGTATAATGGGAAAAACCTTAAGTAGTTCAAGTGGCTTGAGAAGTCCATGTCCCTGTTTTCCTGATCCTTAAGGTCAGAGGAGATATGTTTGCAATTTTCCCTTACACATGTGTGCATGCACACAGCTGGTCTCTAATAACCAATTGCTTGATCTTCTGACTGCTGTTACACTGAAGTTGTAGGCTGTAACTGTAGAAATTCCTGTGAAAGAGCTAGGTTAGTTTGACAAACTGGATCTACTTGCTCCTCCTGTTTTTTCTCTGGGCATTACCAGGCTCCCCTGATGATGTCAGGATGGTCAGTGTAATACTCTAACTCAAGTTTGGCACTTATTTGGTAGCTATGCAATTGTCTTTGCTCACAGGAGTGTTTCTTGAGTGTGTGAATGAAGGTGGAAACACTGTATACTCAGAGCTGTGTAACAGGAGAAGTTTGTGGTTGGGGTTTTTTTTTGTGTCCTAAAGACAGAAGTGTAAGGAATTAAAAGTCAGTGGTGTTGTGTAATGAGAAGGAAGAAGCTGCTCTTGGCAAAAGTTACTTCAAAAGTGGAGGTTTACATTTTCCTCCTTGCATGCACTTGGATTCCTATCTGCTGTGGGTAAGGTATGAACCAAAGCACAGAAGGCATCTGTGGTTAAGAGTGCAATGAGAAAAGAGGCTGCTCAGACTTATGTGTCTGAGAGAGGAGAGGGGAACAATGTGGGAAAGTGACATGCAGTGTGAGGTGAACGGGGCTGTTAAATGAGAAGTCTAAAGCACTGACAAGGAAGGCACTTCTGGGGGGAGATGGCATTACCTAAATAATAAGCAGGGATTATGGTGGCAGGTGTGAGACCAACTTTTATACCCACTGGTAAAACTACAAAATCAGCAGAGTGATCTTGTTGGAAATGTTTTATATTTTTGGTCAGAGGTATCATCGGGCCGGGTCACAGCATCAAGCAGTGCCAGATAGCAGTCTTAGTAATTAGTCCAGGGTTTTGATGTACAGGTCACCAGTGGAAGATGAGGTCCGATGCCTGTTTCACCTGAGTTGTCACCTCAAGTTTAAATGCTTGGAATGTGGGAAAAATACAGACAAATGGGACAACTTTGATATAAATTTGTCTTGTGGTTATGAACTTTTCTGGATTTACAATGGTGGCTTTTGGACTTAAACTTAGATGAATGAAATATTAAATGTTGGGTGGGGTTTTTTTGTCAAATAGCAGTTTTTGTTTTTGAAGAAGTATTGCAGAGATTTGAATCACCCACATAGCCCTCAACAGAAAGATTGTTAGACACTCAAAACTCTCTTTCAAGGTCAAATTCTCCTCACTTTTTTTCTCTTACCATGTGCAGCCCATGTTTACATAGATGTTTCCCATTAAGCCAGGGCTGTTATTTTAACTTGCCACTTCCCAGCTCTGTTAGTTGCTGAATGAAACTGATCTGTTGTCTTTTCACCCTTCTCCTAAGCCAATTCTTTGCTCTATCCCATGAGATCTTGGCTCTTTATCTTTCCAAGAAAGGGTTATGGATTTTAAAGGTATTATGTACATGAAGAGGAGAGCGTTTACCCTGTGGTGGCTATGCACAAGAATCCAGGCATGTTTCTTGGTTGAAGAAGAGCAAGTGTCTTAAAGGTAAAAGATAGTGAGTGGGGAGCCTGGGGAGTTTACAGTTGTCTATGTTTTGAGCCATAAAATTACAGCATAGGTTAGCTCCTGCAAGTTGGACAGCAGAGCAGCTGTTCCTGCTTAATACAGCTACAATTCCATTGGCTACCTTTTCCCACCTTCTAAGTGGTTTTTGAAATCATAGAGCTAAGCTTAAAATAAGCTTTATTTCAAAACAGCAGAATTGGAGAAGTGGTGGTGCTGCATGCAGGTGGTATTAGCTCAGCATGATGGGATGGCTTTTTGCAGTGCTGAGTGCAAATATTAATTAAGTAAATGAACTGCTGTGTTGGTCGCCTTGTTGCTCTTCTCCCATCTCTGTTGGTGATTGCTGCCCTACTTTCAGCTTATTTATACTGACATTTTCCTTTAAAGAAAGGAGATTAACAAATGTGAGTGTAAAATGGCTTGATAAAGAAGCCCTGAACCCATATGTCTTGTATGAGGAAAATAAGAAAAGGTCAAAAGTCATTATCTTCTCCTTAGTGAAATATGTTTGAGTGTGACACTTCTGTAAAATTGAGGCTGTTTGTTCTCTAGTCTGTGTTTTTAGGAATTTCATTTGCAACTGTCTAGTACATAGAACTGGCATTAATGGAACAGATCACTTTTTGTCACTTGAGGTACTGTAGTGAGATGCCTTTCTTAATTCAGGAAAGTATGCTTGATTCAGATTTGAAGTATAATCTTTTTCAATTATACTTTTTACAGAACAGTAAATTCCCAAGGAAGTATTACTGGGAATTTTGAAATGGTCAGAGGAAACAAGTCTAAAACCTTTAAATCTTGTGGTGGAATTGAAATAACATAAAAAAAACCAGGAGATGATGCAGCCTTTCAGGTGTTCATGCTTTCCTGATTCTTTGCAGTGCAGTGGAAGTTGCTGGTCTCAACATGCTTTTATTAATAACAATTATAGAATCATAGAATGGTTTGGGTTGGAAGTGACCTTTAAAGATCTAGTCCAACCTTCCTGCCATGGGCAGAGACATCTTTTACTAGACCAGGTTGCTCAGAGCCCCATCTAACTTTCAAAGATGGGACATCCACAACTTCTCCGTGCTATTCCAGTGTCTCACCACCCTCATCATAAAAAAAAATTTCTTCCTTATGTCCAATCTAAAGTTACCCTCTTTTTGTTTAAAACAGTTGCCCCTTGTCCTGTCACTATAGGCCTTGGTAAAAAGTATATCTGTCTGTCTTATAAGTCCCCTTTAAGTATTGAAAGGCTGCACTAAAGTCTACCCAGAGCCTTCTTTTCTCCAGGCAGAACAACACTCTCACGCTTTCTTCACAGGAGAGCTGTTCCAGCCCTCTTACCATTTTCACGGCCCTCCTCTGGACCTGCTCTAACAGGTCTATGTCTGTCTTGTACTGGGGACCCCGGAGGTGGACTCAGTACTCCAGGTGGAGTCTCATGAGAGCAGAGTAGAGGGTGAGAATCACCTCCCTTGACCTGCTGGCCATGCTTCTTTTGATGCTGGCAAGGATTCAGTTGGCTTTCTGGGCTGCAAAACAGTGTGATCCAACAGTCAAGTAGACTAAAAATATCTGTTATATGCTGCTAGTACCTACATTTGTGGTATATCCAGTACTTTCTTAAGGTGGAGAACTGCTGATGTATTTACTCTTCAGCTTTGACTTGCATCTTGTAAACATTAAGTCACTAACAGTTGGAGACCTTTATGCTGTTGCATTCCAGATTGCTTGCTTGTCAAGTGTGTGGGGTAGGCCTTCTTTCTGTATTTCAAACTTTTAAACAAAGCCTCTCTTTATTCCAAATGAATGCCAGCTAAATAAAGTAGGCTACAATATCTATGGCCTTTATTAAGAGTAAAGGCTTAAATGAGAATTGGGATGAGGACAAAGCCAGCTATCATTCCAGAGCAATGTGGCTTGCAAAAATTACTGGGTTTGTTGTAAGCCAGGCTGTTTGTTTCCTTGTGTCTGTGAAGGCCTGTGCTGTTTAACTGTACCGTGCACTACAAACTTATGTTTACAAGGAGCTTTGACATCTGTAGTATCTGTGAAACTAGAAGATATGTTCATATGTTTGCCAGGAACTTGCATATTCAATGTTCCTTCAGCTATGAGAAAGCATCTTGGTAAGATGTGATCAATCCAATTTTTAGTCAAACTTGAGCTAGTTGGGTAATTTGATTTGTTTTAATGCTGGGAACACATTTCATATTAAATGCTTCAAGGACAGGTTGGGGAAACTTTTACTACCCTATGTTTTAGATAGCTGCTTTAGCTACTAAGATAGAAGGGTCATCTCTTTTCTGGTTGCAGCCAAGAAATAAAATGCAGTCTCCCTAGCCGTGGAATATTATTCTTGGGCACAAACGTCCAAAGTAGAGGTGACTGTTGTATCCAGCCTGATGGTGATAAAATGCTCTATTCCATTCCATGGGTCTTGGAATCGCCTACAAGCGTTCCATGAAGTATCTGAAATCTTTATATAAATTAATTATTAAATGTTATCCCTCTCATCTAATTAGCTATATAGTGTAAGTGGTTTGTGCTGAAATGGGTGAAATGAGTGAATTTGGGAGTAAATAAGCGTGATCATTTGTTTTAAAAAAGTGATAACCTTGTGCCGTCTGGCTTTGACAGTAGTTGCCATAAATGCTGCTCTTAACTTGGAATATACACTGAATGCCGACTGTGTTGCTGTAAAAGCTGTGATAATTGAACCTGTTTATTAGGCAGATTTGCATAAATCATTGTCTGAAAAAGCTTGTTCTTGTGCAAAATTACATGCACGTGAGAGTTTACTTTCTCCAGTACAGTGAAAACAGCAAAAGAGATAGCCTAACTTTGAACCTCTTCGTTGCTGATATACTCTAACAATAGCTGAATCTGAAGAACCTCTTTGAGCTATTTCTTGCTACTTCTGGAGCATCTGTGCTTGGGTGTTTTCTCTTCATAAAGGATTTAAAAGGCTAGATCAGCAGTGCAGCCTTTCCTGGTACCTTTACCCTTACACTGCAAAATCTATTCTGGGATGCTCTTCCTCCTTCATCTAGAGAAAGAGAAGTCTGGCTTTTCTGTTGACATCCTGTATCTAGGCCATGTTGTCCTGGTGTCGGAACAGATATCGTGACTGGTGTGAAGAGAAGACCTTTGCCTTTTCTGTTACCATGAGTCCCTCAGGTCTGACTTGTATCCTGATAAGCACTGTCTGTATGTGGAAGGAAGCCTGTAGTGTATATAATGAATATTTACTGATGTGGAAACACTTCTCTAAGGATGCAGTTCCAAGGTGGGTTGGTTTAGATTGAACCAAGGTTAGTGCTGTCTTGCTCTTCTCCGTTCTTCCCTTGTGTCAACCATACCATTGGCCTGACTGTGCAGAGTGCTAGACTGGAAATTTCAGCCTAGTTGAAAACTAATATTGTGGAGAAATGGAGTGGGAAGGGAGACAAAGTTGGATAGTATAGCTCCCTGCACATACTTGCTATGGGCCCAGCTGAGTGCCAGTGTAAGGTGGGAAATGGGAAAAACTGGATAGTGGGGTAAAGGGAAAGATGGGATTGTGGCAATGCTGGCTGAGACGGGACTGCACCCACAGGGAATCTAGTTCTCTTAGTAGAAGTGGTCTGCTTGCTAGGGGTGAGATTGTTAATGTCCCCCAGCATTATGAGCTTCTAGTTTGGGTTGGTTAAAAAGGTTTCTTCTGGAGTGCAAGTATGGATGCTAAGTTTGCTTTAATGCCTTCAAGTGAGCTCAGGTTATGCAGCATTGCTTGACTACAGCTGGCAGCATTTCTCTCTTGTTTTCCACGTGTGTTATTAGTCTTACTGCAGTGGACCTCTGGGAAGGAAATAGTTGTCTGAGCAGAGTTCAGCTTACATGGTTCAATTTCTTGTGTAATTGTTTAAAACTAATTTGTAGTATGGAATTAAAAACTGTAATGGACAGTTTCCTTTTAATGTGTTTCCTGATACTCATTTGCATCTCTCCTAAAACTTGAGCAAGTAAGAGTTGAAGGGGAGAGTGGATAGATTTAAAGATGGGGAAAAAAACCCATGTGGGAGAAAATTTATTGGGGGGAGATTTATTTATTTCTTAGCCAACCTTGTATCCTCTATAAATTTATGGGATTTTTAAAATAATAGCTTGAATTTCTGTATCGATATTGTTTCACTTGATTTCTTTAGTATTATTTTTTTTATTTGCCTTTTCTCCTGACTCTTTCCAGTAAACATGGGAAAGGATGGGTTCCTTTACCTACAAAAAGGTAAATCTATTTTCAGCTGAAGAAAAGCTAGCTCTTTCAAAGGTTTAAAGGTTGTATTGTGTCCATTTTGTTATTTTGGCCAATTTGAATAAGAATAACAAACAGGTCTCAAATGTAATCTTTTACTGTAGCCCTTCTTTCACTAGCTTGCTGACCTGTGCTGACTTGTATGGGCATTGTAAGTAATGAATGTTCTTGTCACAAGGTAGTACATACGTGTTGTCTGAGAAGTAAACAAAATTATTTTTCTGTAACCCTACATAAAACTATCCAGATGGCAGAGTGCTGCTGCTCTGAGTGCAGCAATGAGAATCTCTGTGCTTTTCACCTTCACCACAACACAAGAGGCAGCAGATGGGAGGAGAAGGTAGGAAAAGTGGACTTTAGGCACCTGTTTTGAGTGCTAATGCAAATGGAAAGGACTCAGCAGTCATTGTGACACCACAGTTTCCACATTTATGATTCTGATGGAAGTAATTTTTAAATACCATCGGATGACTTGTTAATTGAAGCAGACCGAGCTGTTATCTTGGCCGAGTTCACTTGATGCGCATAAGGGAAAATTGATATGAAGCAAGCAAACATCCCTGTGTTTGCTTTAAGGGCTATCTTTGAATCATAGCCAAATCAATGTGAAAAGCGTGGTGCCATTTTGGAAAAGTTGTAGTATTATGTGCTGTAGAGAGAAATTATCTGTTGAGAGAAATGAGCAGGGTAATGCCAGTTGGACGTCCGGAACTGCAGAAGGGTATGAAGTAAAGCTGCAAGAAGAACTGAGTTAGAACTGCAAGTGTTTGAAACCTGCTGATCATTAATGTTAATAGAACACATAGAAGCAATAGCAAGTCTTGCATTTTATTCTGCAGACTTTGCCCATGGGAGTGTAAAGATTTGTGTCACAGTAACAGTAGCTTTATTGCTATGTTTAGAGTTTCTGGGTCCTCAAAGTTATGCTGTACAGGAAGATTGCTATTAAAGTACCTGCCTCAGGACACTCTATATTCAAAGAGATTGTTCTCTGAATCTTCTTGTGAGGTTGTATTGGTTTGTGTGGCAAGGTTTTGGTCGCAGGAGTCTACAGGGGTGGCTTCTGTGGGGAGGTGCTGAAAGCTTCCCCTACGTCCGATGAAGCCAATGCCAGTCGCCTTCAAGACGGACCCGCCGCTGGCCAAGGCTGGGCCCATCAGCAATGGTGGCAGCACCTCTGGGATAACACATTTAAGAAGGGGGGAAAGTTGCTGCACAACAGCAACTGCAGCTGGAGAGAGGAGTGAGAATATGTGAGAGAAACAGCCCTGCAGACCCCCAGGTCAGTGAAGAAGGAGGGGGAGGAGGTGATCCAGGCACGGGAGCAGAGATTCCCCTGCAGCCTGTGGGGAAAACCATGGTGAGGCAGGCTGCCCCCCTGCAGCCCAGGGAGGTCCACATTGGAGCAGATATCCACCTGCAGCCTGGGGAGGGCCCCACACAGGAGCAGGTGGGTGCCCGAAGGAGGCTGTGACCCTGTGGGAAGCCCGTGCTGGAGCAGGTTTCTGGCAGGACCTGTGGCCCTGTGGGGGACCCATGCTGGAGCAGTTTGTGAAGAACTGCAGCCCGTGGGAAGAACTCACATTTAAGAAGTTTATGGATGATTGTCTCCTGTGGGAGGGACACCACACTGGAGCAGGGGAAGAGTGTTGAGGAGTCCTCCTCCTGAGGAGGAAGGAGTGGCAGAAACAATGTGTGATGAACTGACTGAAACTCCCATTCCCTGTCCCCCTGTGCTGCTGGTGGGGAGGAGGTAGAGAAAATCAGGAGTAAACTTAAGCCCAGGAAGAAGGGAGGGGTGGGGGAAAGGTGCTTTGAAGATTTAGTTTTTATTTCTCATTATCCTACTCTGATTTGATTGGTAATAAATTAATTTTTTTTTTCCCAAGTTGAGTCTGTTTTGCCTGTGGTGATAATTGGTGACTGATCTCTCCCTCTCCTTATCTTGACCCACAAGCCTTTCGTTATATTTTCTTTCCCTTGTCCAGCTGAGGAGGGGAGTGATAGAGTGGCTTTGGTGGGCACCTGGCATCCAGCCAGGGTCGATCTACCACAGGGATTCACCCAGTGTCTGCTCCTGAAGAGCTGATGCTTCTGAAGAGTATCTCATTGCCTGCACTCATACTGGCCACTGTCAGGGAAGTTGGCTGAGCATTTTGAGATCTATCTTGACGGACTACTGTATATGCTGATGTTATTGTTATGGTACCAGTTACAACTTAGCCTTCTGATTCTGGCAAGGTTAGAAGTGATAGTTTAAGTACCAGTTAAATGACCTGATAATTTTGCAGTTAGTTAATTGTGTATGACATACTTGGTAGGATCAAATGATACTACTGCAGGCTTTTGCAACTGGCATTGCGCATCAGAAGTTGAGTGGCTGCAGATTTGTTGATGCAGTTGAAGTTCCAAGCAGTTAGCTTTTTTTAAATTGAATTTTGTTACCTCAGTTAACACACATTCATGGGCAGAATATTCTACCTAATTTAACTTTCATGTAGCATTTTTTTGTAGTGTCTAATAGGTGTTTAATAACTTGGATAACTATAATTACTGTGCAGCATACTTCAATACATCAGGCCATGCACACATAGATTGACTTTTGTCCTGTTTAAATTATTGGGAAACATCTAGTGTACTAATTAAATTTTGTCAATTAAAAGTTAATTAAGCATTATTTTCTGTATTTGAGGGCCAGTTTTGTGTAAAAGGTAACAGAATGACTTATTTTTATATCTATTTCACACACATACACTTTTAGTACAAGCCTTGGGTCAATAGAAGAAACAAGTCATCCAGTATTGATCAGTGCTGTGACACGTTATTTTAACACATCTAATCAACTACAGACTAAGAAGAATATGCAAGTGCTTTACAGGCAGCGTTATTAATGCCAGTACCCATTGTGCTTTGAAGTGCACACTAATAAACCTGAATTCACTGGATAACAGTTTGCCAAGTGCATCTTAAATGTGTATGTGCATGTATCTAGGGATGTAAAATCTTGCCTAGATTTCCTGGTATGCACTTATCAGCCCTGTTGTTATTCTTGGATGCCATGGAAGAAGGGTTGAAGTGAACTAAAGCATCTCTTACAGCTTACAGGTTTCTTTAAAGTTCCCATACAGCCCACAATCTTTTGCAGTCTGTTTTATTGCATTGTGTTCTGGCAATACTGACCATGCTGGTTGGCCATGAGATTGCATCTGATTGTCCTAGAAAATCTTGGACCCACATGAAGGTCAAATCCATTACACTGATAGAAGGTGGTTGTCTGATGAGAAGGGAAGAGAGAAATATTTCTACTTTCCGTTGATGAGATTAAGAAAAAACTACAGTTGTGTTTTTTTCAGTCCTCAGCCATAGTCTCTAAAATACGTGAAGGAAGCTACTCAACTTGATCTCTTTCTTCTTTGTATAGCTATTCTGTTGCAGCCCAGGCCATTACTTATACAATTTATGCATGGTACATGTGTTTCAAGGATTAATGTATCCTGTATGAAACCACAGGAGATTGTAGAGTGCTAGGCCCACTAGTATGGTGTAATTATCTTGACAGAGCGTCAACTGTCTCTTGAGACAAGGCTAATTTTGGGGTAATTTAGGGACATCAGATATAGAAGTAGTGACATCCCTCAGCTGCTTTTTTTGTTATTGAGGAAAACATTAACTGATCAGAATATTTGTATAAATATCAGTCTGGGAAGATCTATGAAATATAATTAACCAGCTGAACTGCATGTAAATGCAATCAGTTTTTTGTTACCCATCTGTACTTTCCTCAGATGAATCTCATTATTTCTGAGTGACTAGCTTATCGATATTCAGTACCTTGGCAATGTTTTCTTGCTCTGACTATGTAACCATTTGAAAGCTGAGTCTGTGCAGTAGTTTTTACTCAACACTGCAAGGACTTCAACATGCACAAACTGGAGCATCTTTGAATTCAACCTAGCTGTCAGAAGAATCTGAATATTCTTTCAGTACTATTTACAGCCTGCTGCTAATATCTAAGTGCAGAAAGACTACAAATCCTTACTGTTCCCTGATATGTGGTGGGCACTATGTACACAGGAGAAGGCATCTCTGAGTGTTCATTGTGGAATTTTGTAGCATAATACTACTTTCTGTATCTTAAAAATACAGAGATCATAGTTTCCCATTTTGGGAACAACCAGTCTTGTAAGAATTCTACAAGAGTGCAGCAAGTTCACCCAATGCTACAACAGTGCTGGCAGTGTTGCATTCTCCAAAGTTCTCATCCAGTGGATTGCTGGTGTCTTGCAGTTGCAGTGCCAAGACCTCAGAATTCAGCATGGCATTCGATGTTCTGAGGTGCTATTTCACTAGTATCTCTGACAGGTTAGCAGTATTTAACTGGGCTGTAGATAGAAACAAACTTGAATAGCATGGTTTCGAATTCTGTTCTTAACATTTTGAATTCAAACTGGCCAGATTTGTAAGCTGAACATTATGAGTCTCTTCTGTTGATGATGATGGAAATGACAGCTGCTGTTTCTGTAAGCATTTTGGGGGTGAGGGGGAAGATAGACCAACTCCAGGGTTGGACTGGAAAGTCTTTGGAGCACTGAACACTTACAGCAGGTTTTTCAAGTGGGTGTGCATGCTGCTGTAGTCTAAGCAAATAACTTGCAAGGCAGATGTTCAGGATTGGCTATTGGCAGTCTAGAAGATTCTGCTGCAGTAGAAAAGCCAGTAATTTGTGCTGTTAGCTGTCAAATACCTTAGGGGACACCCCCCCCCCCCCCCCCCCCCCAATTAGTTCATCACTTAGCATTTTCTTTTTAAGTAAATGTGAATCCACAAATTCCAGTCCTGGAAGATGACAGAAATGTATTTCCTGTGCCTGGAATAATTTTATTTTTCGTGACATGGAGGCATAAAGTTTATTTTGCATTGCTAAAAGGCATATCTGTGTGACATACCCTGTTAAGGTCCCTTAAGAAATTGCACTGAAAACTTCACCTGACTTATTAGCAGGCCAGTCTGAAAGGCAACTTCAAGATCAAGCAGGGGCAGAATGGTGTTTTAGTGTGAACCAATTATGTGTGTGAATGAATGTGTGGGCTGCTGGGGGTTAAGCAGGGGGAAGCTATGGTGCAACTCAGTTTGAGTGGTTAGCTTTTCTTATGTGTGGCTGAGCAAAAGATAAGCAACACTAACTGCTGCTGTGACATTTCTTGGAGACCTTTGTCTGCACCAGTAAAATGCTGTGAATGAAAGCACGGTGAGAGTGGAAGGTATTCCTTACAATACTTTTGGCTGTTTGAGGGAGTTTACTAGTAGTTGAGCTACTAAGAGGAAACAATTTCATTTTAGTAAAATAGGGAGGTAATTGCAGATATAGGGCAAACTGTGATTGGGTTGGCTTAACTTTTAACATCCTTTAAATGACAAGCTCCTGTCGAGCCACTTCTTTTTGTGGGGATCTGGGTATTCCAGTCTGTCTCAGACTGTGCCCCATGCCACAGCTCCTCTTATTCCCAGTCATATTAACAGAATGAAAGCACTGACAATTTTCATTTGGGGCACTAGGGTGGTATTGATTTGTAGTGCTGAAAATATCTTCAGAATGTATCATTCGTTATTCCTCCACAGTAGAAACTAAGTGACAGTGCTGCTAGGAGAGAGCTGCTTCTGCTGATTCACACAATCGACCCAGTTGCAGAGAAGGATTTAGAGCTCAGTATTTGCATGAGTTGAGTATAGAAGTGAGGGATGATCCAGTCTGTCTTAAACATTTAAATCATCAAAAGATGCAAAATGTCTTTACTGATGCAAGAGGAAATAATACTAAGTGTCAAATCAGTGAGCTGTAAGTTCATGTCTAGTTAGTGTTACTCTAGTAGATAAGTCGCATACAGTTTTCAGTTATAATCGCAGATATTTATTTGGTATATGAGAGAAAATTTTTTAGGATTAGTTTAGGCTTTCTCTGTGCCACCTTGTATTTGTGTTTCTAAACCATGCAAGAGAGAAATTTGTAGAAGAAATAAAGTAAGGTTGCTGACTGGTGTCAGCAAGCATATGATGGTTCCAGTGAGGCTTAAGAATAGGTTACAGTGTAGGTTTGTTTTGAATCCCCAATTATTTCTGGCATGCCCTCAGCTTCCTTAGATAAAATTGTCATTGCCCTTATCTGTAAACTCCTGAGATGAAATGGCTTTAAATTCGTCTGTCCATGTCTATAAAGTACCTCCTTCTGCTGAGCCCTAAAACTGAAGAAAAGCTATTAACACACTTGAGATTTTTTTTTTTAATCAAAGGGAAAAAGGTGATTTGTTTTACATTACTTTCATAAATTTTGTAGATTACCCTGTGTAATGTAGTGTTTTGTAGAGTACCCTGAGAATAGTGCACTTTGATACCCTTTTGCATTGGAGGACAAGCAGCAGGCGCTCATGCTGTGAATAACTGATGTCTTTTGAAATGTCCAGCTTTACTACATAGATGAGCAACAGTGCTAAAATGAATGGTAATGACGGCTGCTATAGTTTCAAGACCAACAAATGACTTCATTTCCTAGATATTTTTTTTTTTTTGTGAAAAGCTAACCACTTGTAAAATAATCCTTGGAACCTCAAACAGCATATTGTAGTGGCATGTTCGTTATGGAGGTTGGGAGTAATGAAACCAGTCAGGAGTGAAAGGTACACTGTGTATCTTCTATATCTGCATGCATATACATGGTTGCATGTGTATTTGCATCACTGGATAACACCATCAGCAGCCTCTAAGTTCTATTTAAACACTGTGAGTAATTCTTAAAAACTTTGTAAGCATGTTGAAAGTTCCAAAGGCAAGTATTAAAATAAGAGAGCTTGTTTGTTAGACCCACATAATCTGAATTTCAGATATTTGATAGGGAGATCATGTCCAGGAAGAAGCACTTCAGTTGTAGATAGTGCATTTCTCAAATTAACACCATAGCACCAATATTCTAACATCCATGTACACTGAAAATCTTTTGCAATATTTACTCCTTTACTGGATGTAGTGTAACTTTTTTTGCTTAGTTTGCAATGTGAAGTTTTAGCCCAAAGATGTCTAATCTTGCATGGGTGAATTGCATAAGAATAAAATATGGGATTTCTAAAAGGTATGTAAAATATGGCATTTCTTAAAGGTACTTTGTTATGATTTGGCCAAAATACTGTAGTTTTTGACAGCCTTAGCCTCTTGAAGCCTGTAACCTTCGGATTCATAGATGTTAGTGAGGACAAATGACTTTGGCATTTAAAGAGAAACTGGATTCACAAACAACTTATAGGTGCCTGAAGAGTCACTGATTTGCCACAGTATTTTATCACAGTTAACTTGAAACTAATGATAGTTTGTCTACAAACAAGTGTTGAGTGATAAAAATAGTGATGCTGCAGATCTTAAAATTATCTATCAAAAGTCATCTTTTTCCCTACATATCTCCAATGTGTATGTTCTTGGGAACATTGATCAAACACTGTAGATTTGCCATGGCTCATGTACGTTTGGATAGCAGTTGCTGCTGTCGGGTCACTCCAGCTAAATTTTGCAATATGAGCTGCCCTGGTTTGTTATTAACTTCACTCTGAAGGACTGAAGTATGGGTCCTTTTGCCACCACATTTCAAGTTGTTGGGGTGTTTTTTGTGATTTGACTTAGTGTGTCTGTTATTCTGAAGAGCAGTGTCATAATATGCTGTTGCTTTCACTAACCTCTTTGCTTAGGTAGAGTATTTTAAAAGCTTTTTTTCTCCCTGTGCCTACCCCCCCCCCCCCCCCCCCCCGCTCCCTGCCTCAACAGTACTCTGCTGTGAGTTAATATCTAGGTCTTGCTTGCTGCTGAACTGTCCTGTTGACCTGTTCCAGTAATCTAAGATCCCAGATTGGCAGGAAGGAACCAGTAAGTACAAAGGTACAGGGGAATATTTTACTGTCATTTAAAGTTCTACATATATCAGACAGATGGTACTAGTTAGTGTGATGTGTGTGCTTTAAGAAGCCTTGCAAAACAAGTGGCTAGTGGCAGCATTTATTTTATACCACTTAGCCCTTAGTGATTAGTACACGCAGCTGATCAATAATCAAAGTTTAGGCACTGCTGTCTTAAAACTGCTTTTTACATCTGTATCGCTTAAAGAAAATACTAAATGTAAAAAAGGTAGGAGAAAATTCTGTTAATAAAATGTATGTGTCTTCAATGACTGTTGATATTTTACAGTCATGCAATCTTAGAGCAAGTATTTGACCGCATAACTTATAAAATTGTATCAATAAGAGGAGGAAGAATATAGGGAAGCATTCAAAACAACTGAATATGGAAGATTTAATTTGACAGTCTGGGGTTTGCTACTAGGAACTTTCATCTTTGACAGAGCATCATGTAGTGTATGTGGTGTTTAACCTCATGTCAGTGTTCTCGGCATGTGAATTATTTGGATGAGTTATTAGTGTACTGGTACGTGGTAAATGCATAGAAAGATTTGTGTTCTAGTTTATTTTGTTGCAGTCACTTAGTTTGGAAACAAGTCTTCCTGTCCAAGCAGCATTCTTTCTAAATGCCCAGGGACTGCCCCGTTAGATGAAGTATTTCTGCTGAGATGATTGGGCTGGCTTCAGGAACTGGAGCACTGTAGCTGTAGCAGCTGACTTGGTTTCCTCGCTGATCTCATGCTTAGCGAGCTGTGTTGCTTTTGTTCTTGTCTGGTTCCCCTCCTGGCCACCTCTGTAGCTGGAGCTTTAGTAGGCATGCTAAAAGGCCTTTCTAGTTTAGGCATATATAAAATGTGTAATCCCCAATGTGCGTTTTCTTCAGTGAACAGCTGAATGTAATGTTTCATTTCTCTTATTCCAGACAACTGAGTCTGGGTCCCTAATAAAAGCAGCTTCTGGGGACTACTTGGGTGCCTTTGCTGCTTTGCATTGTTTTGTTGTTGCAAAATAATGGATAAGACTAGGAATATCATATTTGAACAAATACTCTGGATGAAATGGTATTATCTGTAGAGGAATGGAAAATGAAGATAATGGTTGCTGAAATAAATGTTCCAGCAAGAACATTGGAAAAGAAAAAAGTGTTTGTCTCAAGAGCAATTCATCAGGTGCTCCTTACTGGGAGTGCCATACTAAACAATATGCGGTATTTCAAACACCTGTCATCCTGTAATAATTGGGTTCTAGAGAAACATCTGAGAGGGGAAAAATGGTTTTGTTGCAAGGATTTCATACTGTGTCAGTCCAAAAATGGGAAATGCTAGATTATTTTTTTATCAATGCAATTTACTATGACTGGGAGGAGAAACATGAAAACACTTCAGTCAAAATCTGGTTCAAATGAGACTGGAAACTGCACTTCTCCCTTTGAGAGAATCCATTGATGTCTTCATCAGTTATCCTCCTCTGAAAATGAGATTTCTTCATCATGTGACAAGCGTTTTGAGTTTTTTCATGGTTGTTTTGGTTTTTTGTTTTGTTTTGTTTTTTTAAGTGAAGAGTTGCATGGTGTAACTTAGCTTTCCCAGTGTTTTCTTTGAGTCTATTTCCAGGCACAAGAATGTTCAGGTGTAAATAAAATTAACTTTTTTCTTCCACTGACATTCCAGTCTCCATTGACATGGCTTTCTTCTGTCAATACAGTTGATTCTTAGCATCAGTTACATTTAATTGTTCGAATACTAACTTGAGTTTGATACTGACTTGATTTTGAAGTATGAATACTCAGACTTGGCTGGAATTTTCACCCCTAAAGATTGCTTCAGCTGCTTACTGGTTTGCTGATAATTACCCAGCATGTTCAGGGCTGTTACTATGTATACGTTAATGATCACAGCTATTGCAAAGGAGGTTTGGCTCTTCTGTTCCAGAGAGTGCATGTTTAAAAATGGTTCATGTTGGATAGTGAAACAGTTAAATAGTGAGTTTTGACTGTGGATCTTGCTTGCTAATGAACTTCATAGTTGCCTTGTTATCCTTTTTTGATGAATTACTATATCCCATACTGTGTGTTTCTGAACTCAAAACTTGGCTCTTCATCCTACTGGGCTATGAAGTCAAGAATGGTTTATTTGACTGAACTGCTCTGCTGTTTGATATGCAGATGGGTGCTAAATTATCTTCAGGTGTTGACATTTATTGTGCAAATAGGAAATAACTGGCAGTTCAAGCTTTAAGTTGAAACCATGGGTTAAAGCTCTTAACTTCAAATGCTTTGAACACTGAGAGAAACACTGAGATTTCCAGATTCGAAGACAATGAAAATACTGCAAAAGAATGAAAATGGTGTCTTTTACGTGCTCTGCTTACTTTCTTTCCTTCTTTCACTGTGTATATTTGTAGATTAACTCTTAGAAGCCCCTAGTTTTAGTTTATTTAAATAGGCTGTAACAAATCTTAAAATTGTATGTTAATTTTCTATTGTGTTGTGTTGTGGGGTTTTTAAGGAAAACAAAACTGCTTTTAGGGAGGATGAAAGAGTTATAAAATGGCCTCTCCTACAGAGGAGGGAATGTTCAGCCTGACATACCCAAAATTAGCCAACCTGCACCAGTCCAACAATAAAGTTGCTGTTAAGGCAGAGCTTCCTGTTCCTTGGCTTTTTGTCTTGTAAAGGCTGATCATAAGCAAAGTGTAAGTTGCAACTGAAACATTCTTCATTGTAGGTGGGGCTTGTGCTACATCACTAATCCCACAGTGGTGCCAAAGCGTCCTTGACTTCTGTTTAAATTGAGTTCTTGGAAGTTTGCCAATATTTTGTTGTTCAACTTTCTGAAAAACTTACTACAGCCTCAGGTTATGTATTTGTATACTGCTGACAAGTGTCGTTTGTTGCAAGTACAGTAGTTGGCTGGATGTTATGACTACAAAATGTGCAACTTTTGGTTCAATATTTTTGTGCTGACTATCCTAATGAAGTGTGTTAAAAGGGGCCCATAGTTCAAAGATGATTCTAAAGGTTCTTTTTGTGAGGCATATTGAAACTTTGCGAGAACTGCTCAGTGTTGCTGTAATAAAGTGCACTCTGAGCTGCAGAGCCAGTTTATACAGCATAATAAAGAAAACTTCAGTACTATGACTGAGTTTTAGAAATTTGTGTCAATTCATATTTGAGGAAATGTAAAGTTTGTAAGACATTGTGCAGACCGTTATAAAGCTAAATGGGTGTTCCTTTGCCTTTTCTGGCAGTAGGGAAAGATCCCTTGGAATGGGCCTTGAAATATTCGTCCTGAAGTTAAAGCTTAAGGTATTGTTATTAATTAAAAAAAAAAATAAAAAATCAGAGTTAAATCAGTATTAAGTGGTATGCATTTTAACTAAACTGTGCACATTGGTTCACTCTGAAGCTCTTAGTTCTTCATATACTTTTAGGTAGGAGGGCCTGACACTTCTTTTGCATCTATCCAAATTTTAACATAGTTCTTATTCCTATTCCTGTTACTCTGTTATTCCAGAGTTGACTACCTCTCTGCTTTTTTTCCCTTTAGATTTCTCTGTGCAGTGCTCTCAAAAGAAAAACAATCCAGTTTATATGGCTTTGAAATTGATATTGGACTTGTGTGAGACTTAGCAATCGGGGCATCTGGCTTATCAGTTACCTTTATTATTATTATGGCAATATCTGGAGAATTTTATCATGTTTTTTTAGTTCTGTTAGGCATTTTCAGCTGCTTTATCTTTCATTTTATTTGAATTTCACTTTTTCCTTTTGTCTTGACACATGCCATCTATTTAGTATTGTACATATCACAAATTTTCTTTTCACTCTTGTTATCTGAAATTATTTGTAGCTGGCTGCTCACACTGTATGGAGCTTCAGCTTATGCGAAGCACTTGTGAAGTTTTTTGGAGGAGGAGGAAGATGTCACAGGGATGTAGGGTCTCAAGGAATTAGAATTTTGGGGGAGAGAAGTGTTAGAAAGGTGTTATGTCTGCAGGAAATCACATTTGCTGGTCTTACTGCTCAAAATCAACAGTTTCTTCTTTAGAATGTTAAGAGTGTTTACTTCAGTATCGCAAAAGCAAGGGCAGTTTGCAAATTGGTGATGTAATTTTTTTTGCGTTCCTGTTCTAGAACTGTTGGAAGACTTGCATATATCCTTATATATCCCAATATAGTCTTAGCATTCTGCTTGTATCCCAATCTCTCCCTCCTTTCTTCTCACCAAAATCCCTCTAATCTGCCCCTGACCATCTTTTGAGTTCAGTCCCAGAGGGCCCTTGCTTCCCAAGGCAGCCACAGCAAAGAATATTCGTTGCTTGGTTTGGTGTGGTGTTTATTTTGGGGGGGTGGGGTGGGCGGGTGGGGTTTTTTGAGCTGATGGCTTTCTCCATTCCTTTCCCCTTGCTTCTTTTTTTTTTTTTTCCCTATAGGCTGGGCTTCCAACACTTTCTGTGGCAGGTCCAGACTGCTTTTTCTGCTTCTTTGCTGTCTTTCTGGGCATATAACTTGTGTTTAAACTGTTGATGGGCTTGCTAATGGTTCATTAAATGGCTCACTGACTTCTGCTTTAAGTGGAGAGAAGTTCAAGTGGTTCAGATTTATTTTTTCTCCTAAAAATTTTTATGACTGAGATCTGGCTTATGGGAAAACCTGTTTTCTGAGAGGCTGGAAAGAGTGTGTTTATTTCACTTGTTTAAGTTGTGAGAGACCCTCAGTTTAAATATTCTGTTCTGCTAAATATTTTTTCCTTGTATATGCTTTCCATACTTTAAATAAATAGATAAGCAGTACTGGCAGGTTAATTTCAGGATGTGCCAGAAGCTGTTATCTTCATAAATAAATAGATGAGAAGTTAGTGATCTTTTGAAAATGTATCAAGAAATACTGAGCTGAAAGCAGCTACTTTGACAAAGTTAAGTAAGTGAACAAGATGCGTTTTATGGCTAAGGGGAGGCAGAAGGAAAGCTTAAACATTTTAGTGGCAATGAAGTAATACAATCCAAAGGTATGATACCCTGATGCTTCCAAGATGGATAACTTCTATATTAGACTTTATTTTTCCAATGGACAAAAATTATCTTATTTTGAAGTGCAACTTTAATTGCATTTTAAATTAATCTATCCCTTCAGGAATATTAAAATTGTATGGGAAGTTAGCGTGCTAGTTAATTAAGTGCGTGAGCCCCTGAGCCACCAAGTATGCTGGAACTATAGTACCAAATTATTATACATAGTGCATAATTGAAAATTTGTTTTTATAATATCACTGCATATATTCCCATAACAACATAGTTCTTTTCTTGGAATCTGAGGTGTACAGGAACTAGAAACGCAGCTAACAGGAGGAAACTTATAACAGCTTCCAGTGTTCAGAAGGTCATTGGCTATGGTATTTGAAATGATTGAAAGCAATTACTCACATGCATCTATGATTTGTATGTAGGGCCCTTTCATCAAGGGTCCTTCAAAGAAAGATCTTATTTAGATAAGAGAAGGGAACAGAGTTAGTTGTGCTTTCTTGACTTGGAGTGTTCAACATTATATAAATAAGCTTTTGTCTGAAATTATGTAAGATAAAGAAGCTGTTACTAGAGTTTAATGCTCAGGACTTCAAAGGTTTTCAAGAAATGGGAGTGCCTTATGCATGTTCCCTTTTGGCTTTATAGAACAAACTTTACCATGTGTAAAAGAGCTCTGTAGTAGGAGCCATTTTACCCTTTCTCAACTGCAGATTTGATTGCTGTCCAAGAACTAGGCTGCTGCTTATCCTTTTTCAAGATCAATGACTTAATGCTTTGTGTGTGAGGCAGCCAGCTGAAGAGGGCAAAAGCTGTGGAAACTGGCTCTGCAGTTTAGGACTTTTTCTGTATTTCTGCAACTGTTCTTTTGATGGGTGGGAACTTCATAAACAGCTGCTGTGATCAGATCCTTACAAGATCTTGGGAAACTTTGAGAAAACTTTAAACCTAGAAGAGAGCCTGCATTGCAGCCACAGACATTGCTGATCATCAAAAAATGCATTCCCTGCCTGGGTAAACAAATTAGTATATACCTTTTGTAAGGTTCTTGCAGGGAAGCTCAGTGTAAATTGAGGAGTAGGTTGCTTTTGGATACTTGCAAATCTTAATTTTATTTTGCAGTCAGGCATTTAAAGATGCCACCACCTCAAAAATCCAATATACAACTTAACAAGCAATTATGCAAACAAAGAAGGCTTTCTATTATGTGTGCAGGTGTTGTGTGATGAGTTGTTTTTAATTCTAATTATTTTGCTTTCACTAAATGATTAAGTGTATCTCATTTTGAACAGGATTATAAAATACCAGACTGAATTTGAATTGCATGTGTGGACTTAAGAATGGCTAGTTCCAGAAGCTCTTTTCATGATTGGGATGTACATTGGTGTCTTGTTTATCTTTCTTCTGCAGTACTATTACAATTCCCTGTTGCCAGAATATCTGAACCAAAATTCCTTCCCCCTGCTTTTGTTTGGGAACTGAGGAGAGCTATTGTAAGTGACAAGAACAGTAACAAAGTATTGGTTTACTAGGGAAAGGTAAAAAGATGATACAAAGATGATATTATGACTGACTTGGAGTGTGGGACCAAAAAATCTGGGGAGGAATAAGCAACAAAGCCTGTTGAATTCCAGCTTGGGGAGAAGCAGAAGATCACTACTGTAAACTAAGTTTCTCTGGAAAGTATCCTCCCGCACAGAACACTGTAAAGAACTTGCTAACTATAAATGCTGTTTCATAGACAATCTGTTGCCTTCAGTAACTAATTTCTTCAGCTAAGCATTTAGACGTGTAGTATCTTGTAACTGTTGTGAGTGCCAAAATGTGGAAGACCTGGCATACCGCTCTAGACTGGTACTAAAGCTAATATAAACTGTACCATAGTCCACAAGGGAACATTACTGGTATTCCAGAGGTATGCCACTTCTGTTGACCTGTAAATTCCTTGAGTTGTAGTGGCAATGTCAATCCTTAGAGTGTTCAGGAATCTGATTACAAAGTGTACAGCAGTCATGTGTTAAAGATGTAGCATGAGGTAGCCTGTATAGAGTAAAAATCCAGGAGGTATAAGTCTTTGAGTTGGAGAAGAATGTTGATAACCAGCAGATGAACACTTATCCAGCAGCATAACTTCCTCATCTGCTGTTGCTTGTATGTCTTGAGCTTGTTACAACTAGGAAGTTTTAAAGTGCTTGCTTTGCTTTAAGCTCACATTGCTACTACTGCTTTTGTGTTGATTTTTCTTCAGAGGTGATTGAGTTGTTGCTTTTAAATTCTGAAAATTTGTGACTGTGTGGTCATTGCCCAAACAGATAGGGGATTTATAGGAAGCAGATAAGTCTACTGCATCTCCTGTCCAGTCCTGCTAATCCCTTGGTTTGCCCATTGCAGTTTAAGCTCTCTGGGTTTTCTAGTGTTGTAACTTCCTCGTGGCCACACATCTTTCCTTGCTCCATGTGCTATACACTCTGTCTTATGTGTTTTTATTGCATGGCTGTTAGCACACACCACCAGCCATGGGATGGGATGAAGACTCTTTAGAGTTCCAGCAAGAGATCAGAATGAGTTAAGTCAAATGAAAATTATTTGTGGATTCCATAGGAAATGGGAGTCCGCTTTTGGGCATTTAGATAATTTTTCTGTGAACTGCTTCAAATTGTGCTGCTGTTGTCTTCAGCTTACATGCAAGTTGGTCAAATGATTAAAAGTTCATATGACTGGTGGCAGCAGGGTGACACATACTCATTTAGATGTGGTCAGGGAAGTAATTGGAAAAAAAGCAAAGATATATTAGTGCTGTGGAAAACAAATATATAGCATTTCTGACAAGTGAGTTTTGCCTTGATTGAATAAAAATTCTGTAATCAAATTTCACTGACTGTAGCACTTCTCCCTATGTTTCTAAAACTTGAGCTTTGATGTTACACTTGTGCTACTGTCAAGATAACTGATGTGGTGATGTATAGCATATGAAGCAAACTGTAAAGGTCTGTTGGACTGAAGGTCCAACGCTGATGCATGGCTGTCAGTGGTTAAGCTGAATGTGGAAAAGTAGGAGGAAATAAGGGTCTGCAGCCTTTCTTCCTTATTAGAAGTACCAAGCAATCTATCTAATCCAGTCTTCACCAGACAGAAAAATTAGTAGGTTTTACGTTCATTCAGTTTACATACAGTGAGAGGCTGTCCCTTTAATTTTTAATTGTTCACTTTGACTTTCTCCAAACTGGGGATCTTATTCAGACTATCTCTTCCTCCAGAGAAGGTGGCTAAAAGGAAGGGGTCTGCAAAGTAGTCCGTATGGATTTGTCACTGTCAGGCTGCATCTGAGGCTTTATTTCATTATTGTGTGCTTCTGTTTATTTTAACAGGAAGTTCAGCCAGATCTCACTTATGCAGAGGAAAAAAACCTCTGCATTTTCATTGCCATTGTTGCTCTAATGTCCAATTCTTTAACTGTTGAAGTCCATACTTGGATCATATTTGAACAAGAATTTTGTTTGAAGTGAATGGAGTTAACTGGAATGAGGCATGCTGAGGTGTCTCAGGTTTGATTTGATGCTTTCATTTTGTAATGCTACAGATGCCTATGCAACCTTTTGCTTTACAAATGACTGCAACTATTGTGATCCTGGCTGTTGTCTTCAGCATCCACTATTGTTTCCACGTGTAGCACACTTAGCTTGTTCATCTGTTGTGGTTTTTCTATTGGGAACTAAACATAGCTAGGATTTGCTTAATGCTGCTAACATGCATTTAGCTACAAGTGAGGGGCCCTATTTCTTCCCATTGCATTTGCATGGGTCAGCAAATCAGTGACTTCTCTGTAATATTAAAGAACTGGACCGCAGCTCTGGTGATAAGGCAGCAAAAGCTGTCGCTCTGCAGTTGATTGCCTTGCATAAGGCAATTGTTTTGACAGCCACAAATTGTGGTTTGCTAGTTGTTCAGCCTCCTGCAGTTGAGCTACTGTTCTCAAGCTTCTTCTCACCAAATGTGGATACCACAGTCAGTCTTTTCAAAAGCACTATGCAGAAAGAAAAATTGCTGCCAAACTCCTTCCGGTATCTTTCCCCTTCAGCCTGCTGTTTTCTACCCTTTGGCCTTCAGGTTACACATTCATTACTGGTCCTTTTAAAGGCTTTGGAAAGGGTGCTGTTACACTTCTCCATGTCCAAAGAATGGAGGCAGCTGAACCTCAAGCTATTCAGGGGTTATGTTAGGCTGTGAAAGATTTCTTAACTTGGGGACACAAAAAGAATACTCAGTTCTGATCCTCTTCTTTTTGTGGTTTATGTGGATTGTTGCCTCTTCAAGGGTAAAGGGCTTGGAAACCACATGGCTAAGCTGTGATTTGGGAGTTGAGAGTATGGTATCCCTATTTCTCTCAATCTGACTTAGAAAGGCTCCTCTCCACTCATAGTGAGAGCAATTGATCTCTTCCTGTCTTAAACTGAGGAATTAGTACAGGTACCTTTTGAGAGCTAAAAAGCACAACAAACAAGATGTCCAAGTCCTCCCATGTAATGCCTAAATTTTATATCTCTATCTGGCTTGATCTGGTCCATACGAACTTCCCATTAGGACTTGCATGTTTACTCTTAACAGTTCTCATGAACACATGTACTGCCTTTTAGACTTAAATAGTAGTGTAATCTGAGAGCTGTAGTGCAGCAGCTAAATATATCTTTACAGCATAGCCCAGAAGTCCAGCATTCAGAAATTAATTTTTGCAGTTAAGGAGGACTTTGATATTTTTATAGCTACACCAAGTAAACAGTTATTTTTCATGTGGTAATTAAAATTTAATTTATTCTTATGTTCTCCTGAGATACTGTTAGGTGCATAGGTGTTGGTATAATAAAGTTAATGTGAAGCAATCAATTTAGGCTAAATGGTAATGTTTAGTTTGCAGGACCTATGCAAATGCTTAAGTAGAAGTAGTTTAGGTGACTGACACATTTGTCATGTAATGCTACTAGACACACAAGATGGAAAAAAAAAATTCCATTTGATGGCAGAAATGATTGAAATTGTATTGAAGCTTTTGTAGTGGAATGTGTTAATTGAATGTAAATGGGGAAATATGTGGTCAGTGTGGATTTCCGTGTAATTATTGCGTAAAGTGTTAAGTGCTAATTAAGCAGTTCAATTTTGTCTAGTCATAAGAAATGTGGTTTGGGGAAAAGTAATGTCTTAAGAAAGCCTGAGTGGTTTGAATTTAATTTCATGCATTTTATAATACATAAATGCAGAAATGAAAGAAACACTGGTGTTTAGCCTCTGCTCTCTGTTGAATTTTTAACTATTATCTTTCTACAGTTGAATTGATGTTGTATTCCAGAAGTAAGAAAATTATCTTAGGTAGATTGTGCTTGGATTTTAAACCATATCAGTTTTCATGTAGGATTGTCCTGACTCTGAGCATGTTACATGTTGTACTGAGGAGAGGTACACAGCCAGAAAGCAAGAGGCAGTTTTGCAAACTGCATTTTACAGATAAGGCATGTATGAGCATGTCACTAGCATACATGGCTTTAGATGGTCGGACAGCAGACTTTACATTTGAACGGATTTTTCTGCATTGCAGATGCACTCATATATGTTGATTGCAAACCAACATCCCAAAAATGGACCTGGATGTCAAGTCTTGTTCTAGACAGTTCTAGCAAAGTTACAGATGTTTATAAGAAATAGTGGACCAGTATGAGAAATGATGTAATCTCTGTGAGGCAGCAAATAGGAAGGGAATAGAATGCCAGCTTCCTCTTATGACATGTGCAAGTTGTCGTTGGTTTTCCGTTCAGTAAAGAAATAATTTTGAATAAAGCTATTTGCAGTCAAAGTTATTTATCAGATAGGCTAGAAATGATGCAGATAAACAGTCAAATTTTGCTAAGAACATATTAAAAACTAGATTTCACTGGCTGAGGGCAACTAGAAGTAGTAAACAGGTGTCAGATTTGGAAATCTCACCATATGGAGAGCATGCTGTAAAGCCATATTAATTGAGTCTTTTGCTTACTGGTTGTTCATGTGGTTTGAAAGTACTGTCTTTTGTCTTTGAGAATGTTAGGAAAGAATTGGTGAGCTTTGATTCATTAACTGTAAGCTACTTCGTTTTCCAAGACCTTATGCCTTTCCAGAAACCCTGTGCATGTAAATGAAGTGGTATTTCATGGTCTAGGTTTTAGTGTTTGTCTGCCTCTTCATCATACTAACAACTGTGTCAGTGCTGTCCTGGTTTTGATTCTGTTCTACCTTTCCCTCCACTTGGCTAGGCCATCATTTAGACAATAAGAAAGTATGCCCAAAAAAGTGGTCTCTTGGATAATAGTGCTAAAAATGTAGATACTCACCTTTTTCTTCTGTAGGCTCTTCCTAAGCTGGGTCGAGCAAGCTGACCCAGAAGCCTTGTGAGAAACTTACCCTGGGCATGTGGGACTGAAAGATCTGGCAAGGTGAAACACTGGGTGCCATAGGGTACGCGGAGGAATCTGTGGCAACTGTTGGAGAGTTTTCAAAATGGCTTGTGATGCTGAGAATAATTAGCAGTCCAGAGCAGTTGTATGTTTGCAGAAGTGATTTCTCTTGATGGTCAGTGTTGATGGTCAACAAAAGCAGGCTCATAATTGCTTGGGCAGTTTTGTGTGCAATCAAAGGAAATAATTGCAAGGTATGACCCAAAAGGATTTTGTTCAAAAAGGCAGTAGATCAGTCTAGCATGCTACCTGTCCAGAATTACCCTCTTCCATTTCCACTTTTTTTTTTGTAGAAAGGACACAAGAATGTGTTTATGAGGCCTGAGGTGAGTTGTTGTCTAACACAGCAGTTTGTGCAATGCACAGTTGACTCTTAAAAGGTGTAAAACAATGGTGCCTTTTGATCCCGGGCTTTTACGATTAAGTACAAAAGCTTCCTAGAGTATGGAGGAGTTGTTTTTCTTTTTAAGACTGCAGGGAGAGTTTATGTAGAAACTGGGTTTCAGGTGCTTTTTAAAAAGGCAGCTGAAGTAGTGGCTCAGTGTAGTGGTAAGAGATAAGCACAAACATGAGCCTTATTAAATGCACTGAGGGTTCCTTAGGAGTGACTGACTTTCCTTGACCTCAAACACATGATGTTAAGTCTGCAACTGGGCAAATCAAACCATGCCAAAATCAGAAGTGATTAAACTGTGGCTTTAAACAACATAGCTGTCAAATTACCTGCTTAGTGAATCTGAAAATATGCTAACGAAGTATGCATAGCATATTAAAAAGGTATTAATCTTTGATAGAGCATGCCACTTTCCCCTGCATGAAAAGATTGTTTGACCAGAAACATTTACACTTAAATAGAAAATGCAGCTAACAGTGCAGAGCTGCTGTATAGTCAGGGGGTGGAGTTCTGATGCCCCTTTCTTGTGTACTGTGGGCCAGGCTAAATTAGATTATTCACCAGTTAACTCTGAGCATGCACACAAACCACCAAGCCTTGCATGCTGCCTCCAGACTTAAGCTGTTAAGTGAAGAACACTGTATTTTCTGATTCAAAACAGTATGGTTTTCAGAATTACTTTCGTAAGGAAGAAATAACTTTCACCACAGTTTTATTTAAGAAAAAGAAAGAAAACACCCCCCCCCCAAAAAAAAAAAAAAAACACCTGTCAGCAAAAAACCTGTCACAAACATTTTTTCAATGGAAAACTTCTTAGGTAAGCCTTTATTCTAATCTAAAATTATGGATTCCTAAGAAATTAATTTGAGAGATATCAGGAAGCCTGGTTGTTCAGTAAAAGAAATTAAGTTTCCAATTATCTTTAGCAGGTATCAAATAGCACAGTAAGTAATTATCTTGCAATTGCTACTTCTGTTTTTAAAACTTAGTTTTGTTTGTAAATTTGACTACTTGTTGAAGAACATTCTGACTTAAGTATTTTCTACAAATCTTAGTTTTAGTTGCAGAAGTTGTAGAATAACAAATATTTTTAATTCCATTAAAACTTGTAGCTTGTGTGGGAGGAGGAATTCCTTGGGAGACTGGATCATGTAGTCCACTGAACTGTTCTGCAAACTGTCTCACTATTGGAGGTTCCTTGTTGCTGCAATATTTGATTTGGAGCAAGGGACCTTGAAAATTTCGATTTTGAGAGTTAATAGCCACAGAAACATGGGTTTTATCCTCTGGGCTAAATTCAAGTTTTGTGTTAGCTTGTATCACCCCACTGCAGTGTACTGGATTAAGGTCACAGCTGGAATTTAACCACGTGGCTGAAATGTGCTTTGATTGTTGACAACGTCTTCTATTCTCATTCTCAAGCTCATATTACTGTGCACATCACCTTCCGTGAAATAAAGCTCCAGAATTATAGTGCAGGTTTGTTCTGGAGAACTGGATTAAAGCAGGGCTTTTATAACCACAAAGGAAGACATGGAGGTAGAATGTAACTTTAGTAATTTTTTGCTGGTGTCACTCATTGTCAGTGCTCAGCCTTATTCTACAATAGGTAGTATTGCTTGGTTGCAAATATGCTGTCTTCAAAGGGTAGTTTAGGGCCAGGGCATCTCTGCTGTAATTGTCAGCACTTCTAAAGGCTGACAGCTTACTAACTGTAGTCCTCAGAGGGGTGATTGCATTCAGGAAGTAGTAAAAATGGACCACATGACAGAAACAACTGCATATTTCTTGGACCAGGGGCAAAGCTGGGAGTGCTTGTAAATCCCTGTGGAGAGAGAGAGAGAGAGAGAGAGGCACCTTGGAAAATGTCCTGAGACTTGGTTGTTTAAAAAGTGGGCCTGGTGGATGGAATTGGAAAGCTATTGTGGAGCAGTTGCTGCTGGAAATGGAAGTTAAAGGGAAAAAAACCTCCTTTGCAACTTGAAGAGGAAAACTTCAGGGAAACTGGGCTTCAAGGAGAGATGCAGTGTAGAAGTCTCTAGGAGAATGATAAGCCACCTCATGAACCTGAAGAAGGCTACTGTGTTTTTGTAAGGGTAGGTTTGACTCCCTTGTAGTGGAACACCCCCCACCCCCACCCCCCCCCCCCCCCCCCCCCCCAAAATTGCTAAGGTCCTGGTTTTTTTACACTGGCCCTCTTTGCAGCTCATTGTATTGCAGGTGTTATTTCCCTCCACCTCTGAAATTAACATCTCTTTTATTGTCCCAGAATTGTAATGGCTGTGCAGGTAAGCATGGCTAGGTGTCCCTTTGTTCCCTGAAGCCTGATTTGTGTGAAGGATTCTAGCAGCAAGTGACCTGTCAGTTCAACTGAACCACGGTGGTCAAGGCAGAAAGTTCTTCAGGCACATTTCCCTGCAGATATAGCTATTAATGTTATGTGTTTTATGTTATCTTGATTTTGTTGTAAATGGCATCCTATTGGTTTTTAAAATCTACTTGGTAATAGTTGAATGGCAGCCTTATACACACTTCCTTTGTACAGCAGCAGTTCCTTTAAACTTCTATTTTTAGTGTGTCAGTATTACCTGCAGATGACTTTTTTTTTTTTCATTTGTTGAATGTCCTCTCTGCTGCCTGTGTCACAAACAGGTTAGGATTGTAATGATTATACACATTATACTTATATGGCTAGGGAAAATCATTGAAGAAAAAAGTGAAATCTTCACTTTTGTTGTTTTTCTTCCATCTTTTTTTACTGCTTTCCCTGTGACTAGAATTTCAGTATCATAGTTAAAGTAATTCAGTCACTTGAAGGCATGTGTGTCCTTTGGATAGAAGATGTAAAAGCTCAGAGACACAGACTGTCCATCATAAGGCTTTTTACTTGCTTCCCCAACTATCTGGTTGCTGTGAAAAATCTTTTTTGCTGCTTGGATTTCTTAAGCCTTCATTTCTGGATCCATGTCCCTAAGGACTTTTGCAATCGGAGGAAACTACTATCTATCTTCCCAGATTTTTGTGCAGCTGCAAAGATACGAGGAGGTAGAACACAGTGCCAGAATAGGTGAGCCTTTTCTCAGTTGCACTGGGGAAGTTCTAGACAATTTTGGAGTTGTTTTCAGACTTAAGATACTGTATCCTTAGTGTTTTCCCTGAGACAGACAGACAGACACACACACACACAGAGCAATTCAGAAATGTTTCAGAAGAATTGGATATCCTGGAAGTGGTTACTTTCTGTTGATAAAACTTTGTTCCTCTGCGTATTGTGTGTGTTTCTTTAAGCTACACTGAGGTCATACTGCATTCAGTCTTCTGTTTAATCCTAGAGTGGTACTTCCAAGTATAAGACTTGATCTATCATCTTGCGTACCCTCAGACTGATGTGTCCCCTGTTGCTTTCTTGCCAAGAAAAACAGTTGCCCCTCCTAAATGCTTGCCAGTTGCAGGTTCAGAGCAACATGCCAAGTGTAAATATGCCAGTCCTGAAAGAGGGTTTGGCTTGGATGCTCTTGGCTAGAATTGCTTCCAAAAGCTTGTTGTCCATCTGTTCTTTCAGCTAAGTGCTGTCCAAGTAGCCAATAACACATAGTTGTAGAAGACTTGAGTGTTAAGCATTCATAAGAGCAGCTGGAGTGAAAGTCAATCCAGAAAACAGTTCTGAATGATCTCAAACTAAAATTTGATGTTAAAAGGTATTTTGCAGTTGTCTTTGTCTTGGATTAAATTGATAAAAAGGTAGTTAATTTCTAGAAGCACTTAAGTCTCTTTGAAGTGCCTGCTTTCAAGGTAGTAGCTCAAAAAAGCTTGCATACTATTTAAATGTGGCCTTGTTAATTGTGGTTTACCTGGTGGATAATTATTATCTAATACTGGTCTCAGTAATCACCGTATCTTTGAGCTGGGCTGCTCTGAATTTTTAGACCAGTTGGGATCTTTGCTTCTAGAGTATGCTATGACAGAAGTGGATTCTGTCACTTAAAGGCATGATGAGGAGCACTTAAAGGTTTTAATGATAAAATCCACATCATAACTGAAACGCAGATTTAGAAACGTAGTGATAAAGATGGAAGTTAAATTCTGACAGTGTCACTTGGCCTATTGACCTGCTAAATGTTACCTACCAAAACACAGTTGCATTGTATCACCAGTTTTCATGGACATGCTCACTTCCTCTGTTCATCCAGATGGCTTATGCATAGCTTTGTGCTAATCATGTACTTAATGTTAGTTCTTACTTTCCTGTCTATGACCAAAATTAATGTTCATAAGCAGGTGTTTTAGTTATTGAATTCAACAATCAGTTGTACTCTTAGTAGACTCCTGTATTTTAATTTTAAGGTCTGTGACTTTTGAGAGCAAAAACTGTCTGGGCAAAAGTTTCAGACTTTTTGTACCTATGACTAGTGTCCATTCTCTGATCACTAGGGTCAAGCTGGTAGCTGAGCCGTTATGTTGCTAGACCTTCAGATCTGAATGTTATACATCAACTTCATTTATCATTAACTTGTGCAGACCTGTGTTAGCTCTTGCTCTTGTTATATGACATAATTCACATATCTGGAACAGTGAGGTCAGTTGTCACCTATGTGCTAGCTTGGTCGTGATTATCAAATTTTGCTTGTAGTGCAAATTCTGAATGTAGTGCTTCAGATTTTTGGCAGAGGATGGCAAAAATGTTAGTGAGTATTATATGCAGCAAATCAATTTCCCAAATATTTCGCATGTGTTTCAAGTAGTCTGCAATACAAGTTTTATTTTGTGTTCGTCTTCCTTGTTAAATGGATTATTCTACCTAAAACTTGAATATGAGCTTTGTATACTTGGAGAATTAATACACAGGAAACATGTTTATTCTGGAGTGAGACTCTGGGATGAAAACCAGAGAGGCCGTAGCAGAGCTGTTAAGACAACTCAGCTGAGTTACAACAGTAATTTCTCCTTTCAAAATCTGGAAGCAATAAACACTTCAGATGTGCTTTCTGAATACAGTGGAATCAGTCCCTTGGCCAGACAGTGTATGAAAAAACCTTTGGAATTAACTTTGAATATCAACTCTGATATTCTGAAAATACTGAAATGCCATTATGCATGCTGGAGCTAAGAATGCAATGTTTTACCTCTTCCTTTCTAAAGCCTTAGTTATGTGCAGTCTGGTGTCACAGTGACCTGGTTCAAAAAGACCGGGTAGGAAAATTGCTTGATTTACTTGGGTTTTTTGGCTTCAGCTCCAGGACAATGAATGGAAAATCAGTGAAAATATATCTTTCTGGAGTCTCTGTTATTGAAAGTGTTAGGAGTCAGTCCACTCTGCCATACAAACAGCTTGACTTGTTGCTGAAATGTGGGTTTTTTTCATGTTTGCTTTTTTGTTTTTTTTCTTTTTTATTAACCCATGCCACCTTGCAGCTGTAGAGTGGCAACCATGCTAACTGCACTTCTCTGTGGCATGTAAAGGGCATTATCTGTATCTGCAGCAGCAGTGTTTCAGGTCTACAATCATGTTAAACAACTGAAACCAACTCTGAGTGGCTAAGATTGTTGAATACGTCATGTTTTTGAAGTATTTAAGTAGCTTATTTGACAGCAAAGGCAAACATTGCTTTCTCTCTAGCAAAATCCCTTGGGGTGACCTGATTTAATTTTCTTGACAAAGATTATGGAAGTCTGGGCTGGTATATGGAGGAAACCTATGGGAGCTAACTTCAAAGGTAAACCATAGTGAGGTAGGGAGATATGAAATTGAAGAATCTCCAGCATGGGGAGCAATTGAAAAAGATAGTATTTGGGCTTAGACAATCCATCTTCACAGTTGGAGGGTTGATGTGGTTCAAGTCCATTCAGTGCAGAAGTGTGATGGAGTTTTACTTGCTCCTTACCCTATTGAATAAATATAAATTATGTATATAAAGAAAACTTGGGCCACAACCACATAGCTAGAAGTAGTGAAAGTATCTTGAAAAGCATTACTTCATGTTCTCCTACATAGCTCGGTCACTATCTCAGTCCAGAAACACATGCTTGGAAAGCTTAGTCCTGACAAGATATCTCTCTTCCTTTTACTGGGAGGGGGGAGTGAGGATGAGGTTGGGCTTCTCATATGTTTGATTTCAAAAAAGAGTATAAATAGCATGTATTTCTTATGTATGTGTTTTTCAGTATTGTCCCTCCTTCCTCCCCCATTTAAATAGCCATTCCAGACAGTGTTCTCCCCTAGGACACAACGATTTGCTGTTCAACCTGTCTGTGAACACTGCAAAGCATCATTTTTGTTCTTTGGGGGACTTGAAGTGAAGCAATTAAAATGAGAGGAAGTGCTTGGGACTGAAAAATTATGTCTGTGGGAAGACCTTATGAAATTCAAAGCATGTTTTAATCAAAAAGAATTGATTTGGCAGCTGCATAGTTAAAGATGTGCTGGTTTTTTCTTGAATGTTAACTTAATGTTCTCCAGGACAAATTAGGTGGAAAGAGAACTGCTTTATGCATATCTGGTATAGTGTACGACAGTTAGGTGTATACTCTGTAGAAGTACTAAGTTCTCAATCACTGAGGAACTCTAATAAGTAGTAGTGATTAAAACTACCTTTTAAATCCTCCCCCCCCCGCCCCATCCTATCAAAAGACTTACACCTCCTACAAGAAAACAAATCCTTAAGACAGGAGGTAGTCACTCAGCTTCTTAATCTGTTTGATGCGGCTTCACTCACTTGCATCAGTCACTGAGCTGTTATTTGGAGAGGAAAGGACATTGAAAGTAATTTAGAAATCATAGGTTGCTAAGGTTGAAATACCGTATAGGAAACTTGATACCAAGTCATTTTACTGGGAAGATGAGCTTCGAGCTTATAAGAAAATGAAAAGGTACTGTCTTGGAAATTCTCACAAAACTTCATTACTGGTAATTTGCTCTGAGGAGCACATTTCTTCCTCTGGAGACATCTAGAACTTGCTGATGACAGTGGGCTCACTTTGAGCTAGAAGAAGAGTGTCTGTGGGTCAGGAAGTACTTCAGTTCTAGTCAATCGCATTCACTCTGGGTAATTTTTAATGCCAGTTGTTTTTGATCTCAACTTATACAGTCTTAAGAGCATGACTGGAGTGACAACCTCTGTTGATGGAAGATGTCCATGGGCCTCAGGTGGCTGCTTATGATCACATTTTGGATTCCTCACATCTATTTAAAGCATGCACACTAGTTGAATTAGCAGTTGCTGTTTATAGAAAACAGTTTTGTGTTTACTTTTTTTGTTACTGATTACTGAGGTGGTGGTAGACTAAAACAAATTAATTTTCGAGTACATAACGTTTCTTTTTTCATCTTACTAGAATAAACTTAAGAAAATTACTTCCTGGAGGTGAAAGTTTGAGCTTTGTTTTTGTATGTGTTTAGACAAATGTATAGAGGGAAAAGATATGTAATACTGACATGGAGAACACCTGCATAGTTTGCATAGCAGAAATAAGTGTGGAGACTTCTTGAAATTTTAGCTCTTCCAATTCTAGTGTGATGTGAAACTCGGATAGTAAATGATATCATGGTGTGCCCCCTAATTATCTGGGGTAGTCTGATCTCCAGAAGTAGATAACATTATCTACAAAGGCTGGTTTTGTAGGGAGAAATTGAGAGAGAGAACTGTATTTACCACTGAATTTTGAAAATCAGACTTTTTTGATGAGGGAATTCATTTCAATTCCAAGACTTGTAAGTAGTCACAACAATTACAAACAAGTGGTGTTGTCATACTATAAGTTACAGAGCTATAATGGTAAACATTCAGAAGAAGCTGTAACTTGCTTTCTAGAACTACATTTTGGTACCTGATTGCCCTGGACAGCCCTCTGCTTGTGTGGTCTGTCAGAAGACAGTTTTCATTTGTGTAGTTTGAAAGCAAATTGTAAGAATACTTTCAAGATGTCTTGATAAATTAATGGCCTTTCACTGAGATTTTTTTTTTTTTTTTTGCATTTTTGAGACATTGTATCTCAAGCTGTGAAGTCTAAAGATCAGGCATGGTATGGGAATTGAGATTTTAAGAATAGTTTTCTGGAGCAGAAGAATGGAGTAGAGGAATGAATCAATTACATAGTCATTACTTGAATTTGAGCACCTCTGTGGAGTTTGTTAGCAGGTTGGTATATCTTGACATAAATTTTCTCAGTACAGCAAAATCCAATACTGTGTTTGACTCCACATTCTTCCCTTCTTCAGCACTCTGAATTTGGCAGCATAGGTCTATGTACTGGCAGCTCTTCAGAAATACATGCGGTTTTAACAGCTGAATGATAGCTAAAATTGTGTTCCTGGAATTTTGACTGTTGAATTTCCTAGGCACAAAATACTAACATGAATAAAGTATTCTAGTAAGAAGGAACTAAAGTTGTGACTGACTTTTGTTCTGGAAATACCTAAATCATATGAATAGAGATTGTAATATTACAGTGTATATAATGCAAAATACAGTGAGACTTTTAACTCTCTGCTTTATAATATGAGGTTTTCAAGGTAAGAAGTTATAACCATGGGCAAAACCAACTTAAAGTTTTTGTTTTGAAATAGGAGAAACAGTAGGTACACCTGCTGGTGAGTACTCTAAAAACTTACCTCCCCCAGAATGGTTCACGGGATATTCTCCACATTCTCTTTGTGGCTTAAGGCAGGTATTCCAGAGTTCTGTCTTTTCCTAACTGCTGATTGGGTTTTCAAGTTGGGGTTTACCTCAGATGCAATAGAATTCTTCCTGTTGGAAACTTCTAGCCTTGACTGTGTTGAAGATGCTGGGTGTGCTGTCCTCCTGTGATAGTGTGAAGACCTCCTAGCTAAAGCCATTATAAGCTCTGTAAGAAGCCCATGTGTGTTTGCATGTCTAAAGTAATAACAACCTATATTGCACATATGTGTGTGTGTGTATGTGTATAGAGTTGGCCCAGAGTCATTTGTCTCCACATCTCAGCATAGTTGCTTTTTCTTTGATAACCATCTTTCATTCTGAGGAGGTCTAGGACCTATTCTGTTTGGAGATTCTCTGTAATGCACACAGACCTGGACGAGATGATACATCAAAGGTTTGTTGGCATACTAACAAGATTGGGCAGGATTTAAGTTTGTTCTGTTTTGGTGAGTTTGGATCATTTTGGTTTGAGTTCAAAATAATTCCTCTTTCCAAACATTATAAATTTATATGGTAACATGAACTTTGGATATTTAGTATATTTGTGATTCAGTACACTTTTTTACTGTCAGGATAGTTAATGTTGCTTAAGGTAAGTATTTAATAATGTGGTCTGAAGATACAGAAATGTTACAAACCATGGCTCTTGAAAAAGAATCTCTTCATTCTAGTAAAACAGTGAGGATAACATAAAAATTAAAAATCCAAGTTTTATTTCTGTTGAAGTTGGTTTTCCAAGACCTTGTATCTGGAGTCTCTGAACCATTACTCTACTAACCCTTTGGATGCAAGCATAGAGCAGCCCAGCTTTCGAGGAATACGTCTGGAAAGCTGGCAAACTTCCTGTTAGTCATGCCAAAGAGGTAAATTGTATGCTTTGTCTGCTACAATGTAAATGGACCATAGTTCTGTTGTGAACAGATTTAGCTGGCAAATGTTATGCTAAATATAGACAGCTTGAGAATTACACCATTAGAATGGGACGTGTCCTGTCTTGGTAATATACTGTGAAGAAATTGTGCCAACAACAAAAACCTCATGGTGTTTTGGGGTTTTTTTTACTCTTTTGACCTGTCCCCTACAAGATTATTTTTATTATTTTATTGCTTATTCAGCTCATGCACTGACCCTGGACTTGAAATCTCAACTCCTAAAACTAACACTCATATTGCTAATGACTTTATTTGCACGTAGTTAGCCAAAATTGTATATGAATTTCATGTCATTATTCAAGATGGAAGTGTTCACATTACAGACAACCTCACAATTTGATTATAACCTTGTAGTATCTCTCAAAAGTGACGTATTTAAATTAATATTGGAAATGCAATAGATTTTTTTGTTTCACTTAGCTTAACTGTCAGGACTTGGAGCCAGCCACCTTTGTTACCCTTCCTGCAGGGATTTTAATGTAAGACCTGGATCTGGTGATAGTTTGATTTTATATGGGGTTAAAATCTACCATGCACATAGTCAAGCTATTTAAAATGTTCTTGTTAATGTATTTTCTTTAACTTTTTGAGAAGAAACATAGAAATGGTAGCCATTGTAATAGGCAGTCAGTCATTTTAATTGCCTAAGACTTTGGTTTCTTTCTAAATTGTTTTATGCTGTTAATTCCATTTTGATCCAACCGTCAGCCTACTCTAATTGGTGTTTTTTTGGTGAAAAAGGAGGTTAAATATGTTTTCCTGAAGAGGAAAGTTTGACTGGGGATTGGGAGTAAGGCCAGTGTTACATCATGGATTTTGATATGCCTTTCTTGGATGAGTAGCTTGAAGGGAAACGTGAACCTACTGTAAAAGATGCCTATTAGGAGAAATGTTTGAGGCCTGTGCGATTCATGACTTAACAATAAAGAAAAAGTAGACGTTCCCATATTTTTTTTTTATAGGAGTTACTTATGACAGCTGAATTTACTTTTTCATAAAGATGATGCAAATACACAGTTGTTTGTTTATATTGCCATAGAACTGCTGAGGTTCATTAGCTTCCACTGAACCAGTGAATCTTTGCAATGGATTGCTGAATAATTGATGCTCTAATGTATGTCAGCATAAATGAATGAGAAATCTGATTAATTTTGACCTGAGTACAAGTCCATATTTGGATATTCTGAGTGTATAGCATCACAGCATGGGAAGAAAATAGGCCCTATGCTGAGGAATTTCTTTCTGATACTATGGAGTTGTATTCACTGCTCAGGTGTTAGTGTCCACCAGAGAACTGCAACTGTTCTAAGCTACACTTTCTGTTCTCATGAAATATAGGCTTAACGTCTTGTTTACAGTTGTTAAACTGCTTACAATTTGGTTGGAAATAAAGGATAACGTTAGCGTAGATTCCAAATCATAAAAGGTCAGAAATTACAGATAGTGTGAATGGTACCCTGAGTAAAGTGCCAGGTACTCATTTTTGAAGACCAGTTATTTCACATCACTACCTGTCATTTTGAATTACTTTGTATTGTATCACATGATTGAAAATTATGTATTTAGCTCTGTTTTTAACAGACTATATTCTATGCTCAAATCTAGAACCAGAGATTTTATAATAAATTAAGAACCGTTGATGATGGCTGTAGTTAACTCCTTGCAGACATTGCAAGTCTGGCATACTTAATAGTGGTTGATACTTGTCATTCTCTGGACACTTCCTGTAGTAGTACTCGGAGGGTGAGTGTCGTTCACATCATGACAGAAGGATAGGTGGGTTTGACATGTGGCACCTTTCTAGGGCATGCTTTCTTAGGAGGGCAGTAAAGCATGACTGCCTTGTACTTCAGATCACTCCTGTGAATCAATCAAACTTACTTTCTGTCAAAGGAAAGGCATTGCAATTTGATGCCAGGATGACATACTGTTCCGGGCAAACATGTTTCAAAGATCTTACCAAGCGTGACTGAATGTGAATATTTGCTGTAGCTTTTTCTGTAGTAGTAGTAATGATAATAATAAAAAAAATTGAAATAAGTCACCATTTAACTTTTGGTAAACCTTCTTTGCCTGCCTTAAAAGGAGTAACAATTCACATTAAACAAGATTTTGTCTTTCTACTAGACAACAAAATTGGAACCTTTTTTTTTTCTAACTTGCATAGAGAGGAAGCTGGAGTTCAGAATAAATTTAGAGTAATAACTGCTCCTTTGTGGAAAACTATCTACTGCTCTTGAAGAGCCCGGAACAGGAGGAAAGTAGTATTTGCCTGACAAAAACTTCAAATAAATGTCTTCCTGTGTTTTCATTAATCTCTTATATTAATCACAGAAAGTTGGCTCAGCCTCATAATGTAAGAGATCTGAGACTTACATAATTTTGAAAACATGGCAGAGTATAGTTGACTATAAATGATCACAACAGGCACTTTTTTCTGCTGTATACAAACATGCAGCCTTGACAAGAAATTAATGGCAGTAAATGCAGAATTTCTGGGTTTGTGTGCAGTGTTCTTCTGTTTACTTTCTACAGCTAGAAAAGCTTGCTGGTTTCAAGGTAGTGCAATGCCTAAAACTTGAAAAATCAGTAGCTGACACCTGGCTGCAGGCATAACGGAGGCTTTAGTCTCATAATTTAATAACTTTTTCTCATTAACCAATGGTTGTGGTATGATCGTTCAATGTTTCATGGTTAGTGTAGTTACAGTATCTTAGAGGAATGTTTATATAAAATGTTTAAACCTTTATTGTAATGGCTTTTGGTAATGAAGTGTTACCTAGATTAAAACCTAACAAAAACCATTTTCAAAGTTTTTAAAATGAGAGCTTCTTCAAGTAGTGTCAGGCTAAGATTTCTATTAGCTCTTTGTTAGACCCTGTGAATAATGGTTCGCAGTATATAGAAGGGTATGACTCTCTTCCTCTGGTTGTGTTACTGTGATGGGCTCTTCATGCACTTGTCCTGGCATGGAGTGCACATACCCACATGCTTGATCTCAGAACACCCTGCTGGATACCCCTGATTCCTGGCCATTGCTGCTGTGTAACTTACCTTAGTGGAGCCAGTCTGCCCTCAAGAAAGGAAAGCCTGGGCATAATTGCAGTTAGTCTGTGGGTTTATCCAAGGTGTGTAAACTCAGTGTGTTGCTAATCCATCTAGTTTTGTGTGTGCTATGCCATGCTTTAGGAGGAGGTAGCATATATGTTCTCAGAAATCACCTGCAAAAATATGGTTGTTGGTTACAAGAATATTTAATGTGGTAAATGCCAGAAATTGCTTTGATTGAAAAATCCTATATTGATGTACTACACAAAAATATTACCATCGGTTTTTAATGTCAATTTGATAAGTAGAGTTGTATGTCATCTCAGTTTTACTTAGGCTTTTGGCTGTTTCCAGTCAATGTTCAGACAATCTTAAAGTTACTGTAGCTCTCAAGGATATTTTTGGTGGTGTCTTATCCCACCATTTCTTCACTTAAGATGTGTCCCAGTGCTATTGAGCTGAATACTGCCTTAGTCTTGAAAGAGAACCTGAAATGCGTGTTACTTGGCGCTTCCAAATAGTCTTAACTGACTTCAGTTTGTAGTATTTTTTTCTTAACGTTTTATGATCTTGTTAGCAGTAGGCCTGATGTTGCATGAATGCTACATTTGTTAGCAGAAGGTAACTCAACATTTTTGCATGAATAGGAATGGGAAATCAAGGTCTAGGAGCCTGGTTGCAGCCTTTGTTGCAAGGCAAAATTCTGAACGATACTTCTTCAGTGTTTGTGTCTGTGGTTTTTATATAAAGTGGCGAAGATCCTTCTCTGTAAAGATAGAAATCATGTCAAGCATTGCATCAAAAAGAAACTTTGTATTATAACAGAATTAGGTTTCACGAATTATTCCTCCGATATACTCACGTCCTACTTAAATTGTGTTTGTACTAGCACACTCTGAAGCTATCTTTTCTGTACTATATGAGTTCTTATATTAGAATATAGGAACTGATCTGTACTGGTCCCTGGGTCATCTTTGCACAGTGAAGATGCTTCCTGCTTCACCTTCTAGGCTACCTGTTCATTGTACAGAGTTGACTAAAAGTAATTCTACTGCAAACTCTGCAATATTGTTAAACACTCATTGAGTGCAGTGTGTCCTACCTAAGCCTGTTGCAGACCCTCCCATGTGAGTCTATGTAGCAGTGAGAGCGTGTTCTCAGAATGTTGTTTTACAGAATGCATCTTGTTTGTTGTGCTGATTAGGGATTAGAGAGATGTCAGAAGAAGAGAACAGAGGAAACACTTAAAAGGAGGATAGGAGCTGTATTCTTGTGGGTATTTTTAGTATATGGATATGAAATCCAAATTCAGGACGTAAAGGAATCAAAGTAGTAAGTTATTGAGAAGAGTTTTGAAGGGAGGTGGGAATCTGCTTTTGCATATAGTTTCAGGACTGTATCAGGTCCTGTTGAATATGTTCTTTATAGTGTACTGTGAGTGGCTGCATGGACTATATTTCTCCATGCTCTCCTTTAAATGTTTGGTGGAATTCAGCCCTATTTTATAGGGATGGGACTTGTAGCATATTTCATATCCTTGTAGTAATTTACTCTTGTTCTCTTTAACAAAATAACAAAAGAAGACGGATAAGTGGAGGAACTAAGAATTCAAAGAAGTCACACACTACAAAATGCGTAAATTAGTACCAGCTTAAAATGGCCATTCGATGCCTTTATTGTGTGCAAGGAACATAAAGTTTGAAGCATGGAACATACATCACATAACTACACTTCCCACTCTCTTCAGAAAAAGAAAAAGGAACTATTCTCCTGTTTATAGCTCAAAATATTAAGTTATTAGCAGATTCATTTAGCAGGGGCGATACAGTAATGTGCTGATGAATGCCAACAGGATTAAAACATAGGAATCCATGCTTTGTGTAATGGACCATGTATTTTGATTTGCTTTTGGTTTTTACAGCAATGCTTGTCTAACAACAATAAGAAAATAATAATAATTAAAAAAATACTGGAAAAAACCCAAAGACACTACCACCACCCCCCCAACCCCAAAAAAAACCCCACAGTGTAGGAGAACGCACATGAACCCAATGGAAATACATGGGCAGAAATATTTTCCACGTTCAAAAAAAGTAGTATAAGAGGATGCTGGAATTTATCCTTGTAGTCTCAGTGAGCCTGTAATCCAAATGCTACTGAATTAAACTACATTATCACCAAGAATTTTGAGAATGCGGAATAGCTAGGAAATATCTATAAAGGGCAAAACTATAGTTTACCTCTAATTCACGGTGTAGGATTCTGCAATGGAATTGAGAAAGCACATTTTACTTCAGCGCTTTTCTTTATTCGATCTTTTTGTTCTATGAATAATATCACTAGCTTTTGAACCAAAAACACTTCACAGAAATGTAGCTGCAACTAAGAAAAAAAAAAAATAGGGGGGTGGGGTGAGGTGGGGCCTTATGCTGAAAAATACTCCAGATATTCAGAAAGGCCTGTTGAATTTTGTGTAAACTTCCAGGATTAGGTGCTTAGGCACTCATTGCTCCCACCCCACAGTAAGTTAAGAAAGTTAGTAAGTAGGCTTGTGCTGTAAACAAATCCAGGGTTCAGGGCAGCTGATTTGCTGACTGGGCTTTTGAGCAGTCGAGTTCCGTCTCTGACTACATTCCAGGAAGTGAGGACAATAGAATAAACAAACAGTGATTAATAGTTTTTAGGCTTTCTTTAGCTCCAATGAGTAAGTAAAAAAAATATATAGTTACTTCAGCAGTAATTTATCCACTTGAAAAACGCATGTTCTTTCCACAGTCACATTTGTTAAAGCTAGTCTTAAAATGTTATCATACTATAAGCAATTTTTGTTTTTCTCAGACTCCACAAGACACATTCATTTTTCTACTGTTAAATATTCAGATAACTGAAAATCTACTACTTTAAATGAAGCTTTAATTTTGAAACATGATATTCTACTCATTAGATTGTTCTGGTAGTATGTGCAAATGCATTGTTTTATTCCTTCCTTGATGTAAAATGTTAAGAGAGCAGTTCCTTCACCTCCTTCCTTCCCAGTCATGTTTCTGATTAACACTTACATGAGTAGATAGACCTCCTGATAAACTACAGAAAAATATTCTACTTCACCGTATTTGGTTTATAACTTGAAAACAAGAGACTTTTTTTTTTAAAGCAACAATTCTGTTATAGAACTGCATCTGAGAAGAGCAGATTTCAAAGCAGTTTCCCAACCGTTTAAATCACAGTGATCGTAAATGAACAGTGCATATTGAATTGGAAAATTTATTTGGGGACCTTTGTCAGGTGTGAATAGAAAGAAGCAATACTAGAATGGTCACTCCATTCTCTGCTACATCATGTTTTGTTGTCCCCTAAATGTGGTATGTTCTTTAGATGTTCATTTTTTGATACAAGTCCAGTAAGTGTGAGCCTTAACTGATGAAGGCTCTAAGTAAAGATGAAGATGCCTCCAGGTAGTACTCGGTGCTCTCAGAACCTGGGGATTTGCAAGGGCTTCTGATGTCTTTGTCAATAAAGGACTGACAATGAAGAAAGGTTTCAATGTTGCAAGTGACTGAAATACTTCACAATCATGTTTTAAACAAATTTTAGAAATCTAGAATATATGCAAGTATGGAGAAGTAAATAGTGGCTTCCAGGAAGCAGGATGGCTGGCGAATTCATTGGGCTGTACTGAACAGGACTTTGGCATGTTACTGTAATACAAATACTTGCATTACAGATTAATCCCTTATACACTGATACAGCTACGTAAGGGAATGCATTAGCTGTGCAGACATTCTGTGCACTGAACTTGCTTGAATCCTAACCTTAAATTTTAGCAGAAAATCCATGAGGTGCAGGCTGGTGGCACACCTTTTAATTAAACTTAATTGTACATTCTTTGTGCGTTACTGGAGACTTGGTAGACGTTGAAAAGTTGAAGAGTATGGATTAGGGGTCTAATTTCAAGGCAGCAAACTACTACAATGCCAATTTTAATGCAGATGCAGGTGATCTACTGGATGCTGAAATAATTGTCCTAATGTAGACTGCATTTACTCTGACCTGCAGAAAATCTGTTAACCTGCAGTTAATAGTTGTGTTGGCATAGAGCTGATGTTGCTTAAAAGTCTACTGAAAGGAAAAAAAAAAATCACTTTTTTTAACCAACCTAGACAAGAAGAACATCCTATGATGAATTTATTCTATCAGAAATGTTTTTGCCAGCTTTGGTTAAAATTTGCAAGAATTCTTTTATTGCTGTAGGCTTTTCTCAGATAAGAGGCATTCCTTGTTATGTAGCTGTATACATGTGTAGCTTTATTCTTTAACTTCCTGGTCTTTCTAAATTGATACATAAACTAGTTTCAAAATTGGATAGCTGTTGTGGGTCAGAACTTTATCTGAATTTCTTGGTTGCAGTGAGAGTGTTACAAGAGATCTAAAAGTGGGATAAAAGCCTTCCATAACTACAGTCTGCACACATGGAACACACACAGGCCTTTGCTAGCAGCAAGATCTAGGCCATCTTCTATTTGTCCAGACATATTATTGTGTTTGGAAAAGTGATCAATGTTGCAAACTTTGAGATACTTGGAGAAGGTAGTGTTTATTTCATAGCACTGTGGTGGTCGGGCTGGGGCGGCGAGGAGGATTGGGAATAGATAAATTGCAATTTATTTTGGTGTTCAAACTGATTTGCCCATCATCGTGAGATGAGTATTAAGTCTGTATGCTATATTAGCTTTTGTTTAGAGTAAAAATTAACAAATGATTGTAAGAATCCTAGGAAAAAAAAGAAAACAAAATCGAAAAATCAATGCCTAAAACCACTCAAACAACAAAGCCCACCTCCTCAAAACAACCAAAACCTTGAAATAGTTTCTGACATCTTTTTAAAACAAAACAGAACTATTAATTCTATTTCTATTTTTCTGCAATCATACTCTCAGAAGGGGATTCACTGTGAAGGGAAATTGCCCGGAGAGGCTTGTGCTGCGTTCTTTTCTACTAAGTTACTCCACACAGAGACTGTAAACCATAGAAAAGCAGAGTTAATGCAAAATAGACGTCTTTGAGAGGTCAATGGGATTGTCTAATTTATGTTAACACACAGACGTGTGTGCAACGGTTTTGTTGACTAGACAATTTCAAGGTATTTGCCTGTATAAACTTAGAGTTCATTTATTAGGAGTTTTTAAGTGTGAGTAATTTGGAAGCCTGGATTGAATTTTATTTTCTTGAACTTGAAGCTATTCTTTTTGGCAATGCAAATTCTGACTCCCAAAGAGAAAAAGGAAACTTACAACTTCCTGAGTTGCTTCCTTCCCAGTGTGTTGGCAGAAGGTGCTTTAAAACTAGAAATTAATGGACTGGGGATAAGAAAGTAACTTGTTTGTATCTTGTGTTACAGATCTGGTTACTGGAAGCATTCCACATGGTCAAGCAGTACTTTCAGACAAGCTTATTTTCTATTAAAGGAAGTTTAATTTTGAGGTAAGGTTCTGTTTAATTTCCTTTGTTATGCATACAATGATATAAAAACTACAGTAATTAAAAACTGTTATCTGCTGCCTGTATATATTAGTGTAATATTTTCTTTAGAGAATGCATGAAATGTATACAGCTGTGGCTGTGTTTGTGAAGAGAGGAATGAAGCTGAAAAAGAAATGTTATGTATCAATATTGAAGCTCCAAGTAAACATTGAAATTAACAGTCAGGAGACTAACCTGACCATTACAGCTATCGACTATTTTTAAACAGTTTCCAGGGAGACTGGAGAATATGATCGTATAATAAATGAGTTCTCTAAGCCTTAGGAAAAAGGGCCATGCCTTTCATTGGTATGAGAACAAATAGCTGAGAAGATGATTTAACTTTGTTTTATCTTAATACATGTAGGAGAGGTAGCAAAAAGAACAAGGAAAAATCATTACTTTAACTTCACAGATATATTGCCATTTCTATATTGTAACGCTTTGTGAAGAGAATGTCACAAAGTGGTAAGACTGGCTTTCGGCAAAATGATGATAAACCTTGCTCCAGATTCTTAATGTGTTTGAGTTATTTTCACCTTGTACACATTGCTGTTCTGAATGTGTCTCTGGCTTTGACTGCTCATGTGGACATGGTGCTTGTAATACTAAAAGGTCGCTAGTGGAATTTTGTCCTGCTATTCTCTATATTTGAAAAATGTTTTTAGCGAACTTTAAAAGCAGCCTATAATTAAAACAGCATGTCAGCTTAGATATGTCTAAGGACAAGGTTAAATGAAGTAAAATCACTAAGAGTAAATAGTTATTTAGGATACATATTTCATCATAGGTACAAATCTTAAGACAAGGCTAGATGGTTAGCAACACTGTTTTGTTCCTGTTATTATAAAGCTAGAGCTAAATATTTACAGAGTATTCTTATAATCACGCCTGTCAGTGAGAACCTTGTAACTATTGTATTTTTAAGAATTAACACTGTATTAAGTCCTCTTTTGCAATGTCTCAGTTTTCCTCATTTAACTGATGCTGCTGTCAGATCACTGTTACCAATTGTGGTATCAGATAACATGACTAATGATCTTAATTAGCTTTTGATTTTAGAAATTTAAAAAAAAGAGTATTATCTCTTTGTGTAGTTAGACTAATTATGTATGGCTGTACAATTGATTGAACTGGATTGGTAACTACTTGCTAATCAGACAAAACAGGTGCTTTTGGGAATATTCTTGGTTTCTTAACCGTGAAAGGAGATTTCCCCCAGGAAACATTTTCAATTCATTCATGCTGGCCTGATTCAGGAATGAAATGTCTCAAAGTCCACAATGATTTCCCTCCTTTCTGTCAGCAGTATGTCAGTGCTGCTAGCTGTTGTATACGTAAGTGAATGGTAACTGGACTTGTACTCAAGAAATTCAGTGACCTCTTCACGTGGGATCTTGGTTAACTGATGGAACAATATCCCAGTAGTAGCAGAAAGTAACCATAGTCACTAGTGGAATCACTGCTAGTGAAGAATATGAATAGTAAGGAATGCTTCAAGCCCTTTTCTTCATGCATACACTGGAAGGAAAACAAAAGCTAAAATTTCTGAAAATTCTTTCAGTTGGCTTTAAATGTTATGTGATTGTCTTTGCAGAAATCCCATTCATGCAAAGACTTTTTGGAAATTAATGGCATGTGCCTACTTGGAATTCACTGACAAAAATGGCCAAGGAAGCTGATTTTTGCCTGTCTGCCATGATTCAGTGTTTTTTTTTCTGCATCAGGTAGTTCAGATATTAAGACATGAGAAACCTGATATTAAAGAAAACTTGCCCTTATACAGCTTTGAAAGGGTGGCTCACTTGTCAATATTGAATAAATTTGAAAAGCTACTTGTGTTTGTTGCTCTTGAGTAGGTTGGCTAGCAGTTCTTGGAGAAGAAAATCTTAACCTTTCTAAATTTAGTAAAAAGCCATATCAGTTTGTAAAACAACACAGCTAAACAACATGTTTGGACTGGATCGTAAGCAAAGTAAAACCTATTTATAAAAAAAGAAACAAACCAAAACAAAAACCAATGGAAAAAAAGCAAGGTATGTGTATCCAAATTGTTCTGTTTACTTTTTCTTTCATAAGTGGAAGACATCCTAAAATATTGTTATAGGAAAATGCACCTCCATGTCCTAATCCATATTATAACAACATGAGTTTTTAAAGGAGAAAAGTTAAAAAAAAAAACAAAACCCAACAAAAACATGTTTTACTTGGAGATTAGCTCACCACAATATGCTGTTTCCTTCTATGAAATTGAAGAAAATGAAGTCACATTCATTTTGGTTTCTTTCACCATTTATGTTATTTTAATGGTGGTGATAGTTGAATAACTTTTTTTAAGCAATACTGATACCATGGTGCCCGAAATTATTATGGACTTATTCCAAAGATAAATATTTTGTGTCACCATGTAACTTCTGCTGCAGCCATTAGTCGTATAGGGCAAGCAGATCAGAATTAGGTCTTGTGCTGCAAGAATTCTTGAGTATTGCTCCCTTCCTTCTGAGTTTTTGTTTGGTTTGGATTTTTTTTTTTGTGGTGGTGGTGCATGGGGGGTGGTTTACATTAGTCACCCTTTTCTGTTGTGCAGTAACTGTAGTCTTCGTAAACCACATCACCACCAATGGTGAGCTGGTTTTAAGTCTCCATCCTCAATCACTGGATCAAGGGGATTTCCATGTACTGCATGTGTTGAATAGTCAAAGTCATCACCAGAGGATGGAAAGCTTTTTAATCTACTTTGCTTCTGTTCTGTGGACTAAAACTCTCAAAAAAGGCTTTGAGTTTCTAAGTACAAGAACATGCTGATGTGTACAATTTTAATTCTGGGAACTCCTGGACAGAAGATGAAAATGGTCAAAAGACTGTTGAATGACTGCTTTCTGAATTGCTGTATCAGAATTGGAGGAATTTGCTCAAGTGAGAATACAGTAAATTGTTTTTTTGTTAAAATGACTTATTCTGAGACATCTTTATCTTTTTTGTATGTGATCCAAACAAGAAATTACAACTTCTGGTTGATGCCATTATTTAGGAGGAATAAATAATCTGGTCAAAAGTGTTCTGACTCTCTTCAGGGTGAATGAAAAATCGTATTTAGTCTTGTTACTGTTATTAAAATAGCAGTGTGTAACTAACTTCTCTTTGAAATTTCCCATTCAACTCTCCTAAGTTTCTAGTGTTAAGATTATTGAGCCTTAGCAAAACATAACCGTCTTCTTGAATGTGAGAAACTTTTAAGTAATTTAAACTTAGTTTCACATACTTCAAGAAAAGTGTTGGGTAAATGCCTAGTGGAAGAAGGCATTGTTGAAGTCCTGTGCTGGTTCTGACAAAGAATTGGTGGGGAAGCGGAGTCTCTCGGCGGGAAGATGATCTAGGCAAATCAATGGCAGCATCCAAGTCTCTTTCCTGAACAGTGTCCTAAACCCTAAACAGACTGTTACTTACAGGTTTTGTTAATAGTGTCACTTCCATATTGAAGTTGCACTTAAAGCAACTGCTGTACCATGCTTTCCACAAGAAATGGGCACTCCAGTGAAGAATAGCTGTGATGCAGCACAGAATAAGCAAATATGAAACTGTGATAAAACTGAGATTCCTGCGAAAGCTGGATAGATTCCTGGTTTTAATATCTGGCTTGCTTGGTGATTTTTCAATATTTAATTTCAGTATTTTGGTGCTTTTTTTTTTCTCCTCATTTTGGGTGAAGTGTATGTTTTATACCAAGAGAATAGGATGCAAATAGAACTTGGAACTAAATAAATCTATTTGATGTTTTAATGCAAAATATGGGGTGGATTGGGAAATAGCGGTGTGGGGTTAGGTTGTAGTAGGCAAGAGAAGTGTTACACGAGAAACCATTTCACTCCTGTCTTGCCTAGTTGTTACAGTAAGGTACCTCTTAGAGGGAAAGGATTGGAGTTGCACAAGCAAATAAAATACAACAGCATAAAAGTACTTTTCCCTATAATGGAACATTTCTGTAAGAGTAAGAGGGATGTGGAAGGCTTGAAAAAGTAGGTCAATTAATCTCATGTTTATGCATAGGAATTCTAGTGTAGGTTTAAGTTGTGTAATGCTGGGTGAATGCTGTACATCATACAGATACAAAATATAAGATTTAGCACAATGCTTAATTCTAAATATGTTTAGATAAATATCTTGTAAAAATCAGTGATTCGTGGCATTTCTTAACTGTGGTAGTAGCCCCCCTGCCCCTCCAAAAAAACAGTGGGGTAATGCCACTAGTATCAGCAATTATACTGAAGTTTTACTTCAAATTTTTTCATTAAATATTTTCCTCTATATCCTTCTGCTGCTAGTCCATGGATAGGATTACTTCAAATTTTTGAAGTATTGCATTATTAATCAGACTGTAAATATGTAATTCAATATGAGCAATCCCGTGAGTATTCCATTGCAGCTGGAGTTGATTAACGATCCTGAGCCTGCATTAACTACAAGGAGGTTATATTTTAAATGCTTCATGTGTGTTGTTGAGGTCTTAAATTTACAGCTAAAGTAGTCAGCCATTCAGTCAGTGATCACAGTGGAGGGAGGAAGAGTAGGAGGAGGGCTTTGACATTGAGTGTGCTCATTGCACTGGACAACTTATTAGGGAACTGTGTATTCTCTTAAGTCCCTTTTCAACTAGAAACTTTCTCAATTATATGCAATGCTTAAAAGCCATGATGATTTTTAGGGATGTATGTGTGCATGTGCTTGTATCATACATGCACACAGAAATATGCTCTATTTATGTAACATTAGTGGTTTTGTGTGCACAAATCCCCCAAAATAAATAGTATATCAAGGCTAACTAGTACTTCTAAAACTGAGACTAGGTATATTATTAAACATGTTATTTACCATGTCATTCGCTTTAATACCTTTTTACTAACATACGTGGTTTTAAAAATAAAGCTGAGTTCTTTAATAGTTTGATTGTGAACATGCTATGTGTTTCTGCAGTTGTGGTTCATTTGTTCCTTTTCAGGTGGTAATAGATACCAAAATAGCTAACAGATCTGTATTAAGTATTGGCATAAACTCTTGCCCATATACATTGTGCTTTGTTGTTGCTACAGAAATAGTGTGCTTTGCACTGTGTGCAGAAGAAAAAACCTTGAGATCAGATAAGGATGGATATGGATTTCTATTTAGAAATACACTCCTCCTTGTGTTTTTATAGTATGAAGTTAGGGGGATGATGTTATAACATACTCTAGTTTTAAGTACAGGTTTATAACTCTGAATCTTCACAACATTAATAGCAGCTTGGGTTTAGGGATTCTGTTGGGCTTATTGTTCCTTTAAGCCAGGAATTTAAATACTTAAAAGAAAATAAACAGAGAATTTAATGTACGACATCAGGACCTTGTGAGAAGTCTTCTGTTTCTCGGAAGGGAAGTGCTGGTTCCAGATAAGGCCTGTTTGCTGGGTGGCAAGTTGAGCCTACATCTCATGACAAAGAGAATTCCATGATTCTGTAGCTACTTGAAGGTGGAGTGGTTTTACACAGTGATGGAAAGAATGAATCTCCCTTCACAGCTGTCTCCTCTGTTGTTATTTATCCAAGTATCATCTTATTTTCTGCCTTATCTTTCATGGATTTATTTTTGGAAGTTCCTGAAACTCACTGTAGAAGTCAGCAGTAAAAATGAAAGTTTTGGCACAGGAGTAAGAGCTGGAAACACCCTAGAAAGTATATACGAATGAAAACTAAATCAATTTGGCTGTGTGATGTTGTCTGCAGAAATTAACCTGAATTCTCCTCTGAAGATGGGAAATGCGAAACATGAATTTTAATATATTGGAGTGAAAAAGATATGTGTAGCTGTTGCTTTTAGGTCTTTTAAATAAGTTGCTGTAAAATAATTTTGTGACACCCCTCCACCCCCCCCTTTAAGGATGTTGTCTGAGAAGGAAGTATTTTTCAGATGCTTTTTTTTAGAATCATTGGTGAAACCCTGAAATTTCCAGCTGGGAAATCTTGTTGCCCTACTTATTGTAGCCTTCTTTAGCATAAGAACTTTTTTAATGGAAAATCTGTCTGCAGGTAGAAACCTACAGGGAGAATAAGTCAGTGTCTGTCCCCGACTTGCAGCTCAGTTGCTTGAATTGCAGGACCACTTCAAACACTTCAGACTATCTGCATTAAAGACGTTCCCCTGATTCCCACCTAAATAGCCATTAAATAAAAAATCTTTGGTCTTTGAGAGGGCTACTTGATGAGTATCTCCTAGGTAGCCAGAATGATAACTGTCAAAGGTTGATCTCAGCTGAAACAAGTGGAAGCCCTAGCTGGAACCTCACGTCTTTAGGTAGGAAATGATGTCTGTAGTTGTAAATTGGATCTCAGGTTGATTTCCCATTTGCTGCTGGCTATAATCAACAGAAGCGGGGACAATGAAGATTATCCCTCCTGCCTGTATTTGGAAAACAAGCTCTTCTCCTTTTTATGCAGTAACTTTTTTTTGTTGCCCTTTGGTCTTTTTGTGTACGTTGCAAAGGGTGGTGGCTTAAATCTTTTAGGAGGCTGTATGTAGTGCAGAATATTGGAATGAAATAGGAGTGATGTGTAATGGTCCAAGATGGTGTTGGTTCCTTTGTGGTCCTGTTTGATCTATGAATTGCTCTGCTAAACTGCATTCTCCATCAATGCTGTTGACCATCAGCTGAGGTGGAGGAGGTCCTGGTAGGTCATTTTTATTCTGAATTTAGAAACTCAGTTTTCTGGAGGGATGGTTTCTGTGGAGAAAGTACTCGGTAATCCTCTTCTGGATAGTGCAATGACAGTGGTAGCTGGAGTTCATGCATTTTGTTGTTATAAATTTATACTTATGTCACAAATACTAGTCTATCTAACATTGTGTCTTTTCAGTTGTGTATGTGCAAGTCCGTGTGTTCATATACATCTGTTCATACATACATATATATATCTATGTATGTAGGTGTAGAATGAGTGTGTTCTTCCATATATAGCACATATCTAGTATATTCCTGCTCTGCATGAGTAATGCATTTTAAGACACTTATGAGAGCTAATAGTTACGAGACACAAGAATCATCCAGTGTTTTAGGTACATCTTGAAATAGGCTTTGCTAAGAAAAATAATGGACTATCTGAATTCAGGCTCAAGCATTTGCCAAGTTGACTTGGAGCTTTTCAGTAAGATCACTGCCAGAGTCTCTTTCTGAGCACATTTGATGTAGGAGGAGGTTTGACCTTAGATTAGCACACAGTTGGCAGTGTGCTAGGCTAAGTATAATCTAATTGACACGTAATGTTTGCGCACACTGTTACACCCTGATAAAAGTTTAGCAGTGTTTTATGATCTCTGTCTCTGTTGTAGGAGTAGCAGCTGCTTTGGAGTTTGAACCTGGTCTCTTCAGAGATTTAGGTTTTTCTCAAGCTTAAACATGTTCAGAAATTTTCATAAGGATTACACCAATTTGTAATTTCCTTCCTTCCTTATCCAATAGTTGTGAGCTTTTTACCTTGGGGGTGTGGAGTACTCTTAAAGCTGGAGTGAAATGAATGCTGTGGTGATTGCTTGAAACATTCACTCTAATGTACATTAGCTTTCTCATGTGTCTCAATCTCTGTGTTCTCCTGTTTTGTTGCTCTGTCAGATGTTGATTAGTCAGGTGCAAGCGCACTGACTTTGCTTAGCTTTTCTGTTTTCATTAGTGTTGGTGATTCTGGTAGTTACTGAGCCTTCTGCATTCTGTTGCTGTAGGTCTTGTTCCTTTCCTAAGCTACTCTCTTTTTTTTTTTTTTTTTTTCCCTTCTCTTTATGCCTCTACATGTAGTACTCGAAGTTCTTTTGGCTAGCCATTCCCTGTTTCTTCTGTTGAAAAAAAAAAAAAAGTTATTACAAAAAAAAAATATATATAGTAATCAAAAATCACAGAGAATCCCGGTGTCTCTACCAGGAACCTGATGTTTAAAAAAGTCATTACAACTAGCATTCAGCTTTTGAGACGGTATGAAATGGTTAAATATTTTCCTCTTTCCTTCCCTTCTTCCTCCTCTGTTCAGTTTCTAGCATCAGTAAATAAAGGAGCATGCACTAAGCTCATTCAAGCTTGCTGCAATGCCATCTGCAAATCCATTGGTATTATAGATATTGTAAACTATGATTGGTGACTTGCATTCATAGTAAATCTTAAATAGGTGATTGAGGCTGGAAGAGCAGGAAAAGTTTTTTTTAGTGGCTATTTAAACGTATTGGAAGGAGACTGCATGATGGGTTGTTTTTCAATTTGACATGTTTTATGAATGCATCATTTGAGTTGTAAACTGCGTGTAAATTGTTGCATACATTTCCCCAGCATTTGCCAGGATACAATGAAATTATTGCAGTTCTGTGTGACCACCTTTCTAGTGCGGGATGTATGTTGGATTAGTACTGCATTCTTTGCTGACATGCAAATTTTTTGTTCATTTTTACTGTTTTTCTATAAACCTTCTTATCTCCATGGCATGGAAATTGATACAGAATGATGATTTATACAGAAACTCTGTTAATCTCATATTGACTCCAAATTGTGATTGCTTGTGAGCAAAAATTGTCTGGATAATACTACAGTAGATAGGATCGAGACCAGAGTATTTAACAGGTAGAAACATAACTGAATTAATTATAATTTAAATTTGTATGAGGTTCATCATGGAGGTGATGATTTAGATGTCAGCATGACTACCAGTTCTGTGTAGTTCTTCTGGGCTTACTTAAATAAATGGAATGCTGACTTGCTAGATTACAGTTTCATTCATTCAAATAACGTTTTATAAATGTTTACTTTTTTTCTGCCTCACTTCCTATTTCAGTGAACTGTTTTAAATGATTGCATTAACTTATTGTTGGGATAAATGGATCAAAACCTACTGAAAGCAATTTCAGTGCCTGTTAAGTCCACCATTTCCAATCAAATCAATGAGAGCAGATAAACCCCACATAAACCCCATCACAGGACTAGCAAAAAATTTTAGGTGAACCTCACTAATTTTCTTGTTCTGTGTAGCAAAGCTGTTTCTAAAGACTTGTCTACCCCATCTAATTCTGGATGATGATGCTGATCAAAATGATCAATATGGATTTATTTCAGTAGCTAAATGGATTTTGTTTTATTCAGTAGTTCAGCTTTCATAATGAATAAAGAAGGTTGTTTATAAAGCTTTTAAGAAACTTGAGCAGACCATTAGTTGCCTTCATGTTTCCTAAGGTAGGTAATCAAGTGGAATATGTATGAAGTAACTGTTGACTGCTGTTTTCCTTAAAGAAAATGACCAAGGGTGGCATCAGGTGATGTTCAGGAGGGTGGGAGGAAAGTAACAGAAGAATCCTTACATGATTTACAATGTCATTTTATCTAGAACTTAGCAATACTATTTCTGTACCGGAAGAAAAAGATTCCTTGGTTTTCTTTCGTATGGGCAGAGTATATTACTATACAAAATGCATAATGTATTCTAAACTCTACCTATGCATGTCACTTCAAAAAAATTAGGAAATGCAGAGTAATATTTAGACCACAGTAGGTGAACCCATGAGGTCGTATCCTAGCTGTGTCATTTAATGACTAAATTAACAGCTCTGAGTGCTTTATTGCATCCTACTATGGGGCAGTTGCCAAGAATGGCAGGCATAGTTTCGAACTTTGGCGGCTTTGAATTAATTCAATTAAAAAAAAAGCACTGAAGTGAGTGTGCTCAAAGGTTGTAAACCTAGATATAAAAGCTTAAAAATTGTTCTTCAAAACATTATAGCATTTCAGCAGTTGAAAATAGTGTGAATATACAGAACTATGCAAACCTGGATTTAACAGCCCACTTGGTAGTTCAACCTATTACCATTGCTAGTGTGATTTAGAATCTGTGGGTGAAATGCTTCAAATACTCAAATCTGCTGCTTTGGAAAATCAGTTTCATATCAGCTTAACTCTTCCACAGAAAAGAAAGTATTTTTAAAATTTGTTTATGCTTCTTATCCTATAATTTACTTATGTGCTCTTAAATTACCAGTAATCAGAAATATATTTGAAGCTGTATAAATATATATCTCATTGTAAGCAAGTTGCAGCTCTTGTGATGGATCTAGATTATGCTTACAAGCAGTTCTCTTCAGTTAAAAAAAAATAAAGCACCCCCCCAACAACAAATACCTTGAAGAAAAAAAACCACCAACCAAACCCAACCCAACAAAACAAAACAAAACCACACACAAAACCCCACCAAACAAAAATATCTGGTCTGTCTCAGATACTGTTTTAATTATACTCCTAGAATCTGTGAACATCTTTATTACTGCCCTCCCAAGGACTTTCTTAAAAGAGCTCATCTCTACAAAGGAAGCACTACATACGCTTCATTTGGAGAGGAACCTAGCAAAAGGATGTTGATTCACTTCTGATTTCTACAGAAACTCATGTTCCCTGTTCTCAGTGTTCTCCTGCGATGTTCTTGCAAAATAAGAACAAAAGTCTGCAAGGCCTCTTCAAAGAGTTTTGTCACTGCCATATTAGAGGCTCCTATTCCTGAGGCTAATGACTTCTATGTTACAACTAGTCCTAGTCAAGCTCTCTGCTTCTGTTATCTAAAAGCTGTTTTCAGCTCTGTTTGGAACAATGACATTCCTCCTGTAGTACCTTGCATTTCATGCTTCCTTTTGAAGATACATTCAAGCAAGGTAGTTTGTAAATATGCCTTTTGACTTAAAAAGCAAACTGTAGTTGAATTGCTAATAAGCTGACTGTCCTATAAACAACTCCTAATTAGACTCAAATATTTTGATCTCTTACATAATTCTGCTTGAGGGTACTTACTTTTTGGGTTCTTAGCAAAATAGATGCTGTTCCTGTACATCTATGTGTGAACTGAGAATGGCATGATTAATGCTTAGTAATGATGAAAGCCTGCTTTCACAGTAGCCTTCAAAAGCTTGTCCTGGTTCACCTTCATTTTACTGTTTTTTCAAGTGGTTTGTTCTTAAGATACAATATGGCACACTACAGATAAATGCTGTGAATTTTTCATGAGATTCTTGAAGGTTTTAGCTGTAAACTTGCTTATCAGGATGTGTCGTGTGCATATACAGGCATTGTGGTTGTGTAGGGCTTTTCTTGGGGTAGGGGGGCATATAACAGGTCTTGCATTTGCAAACAGAATAAACAATGTTTTGTGCTGTACAGTATTAAGTTCCTTGTATTATAACTCATGGAAGAAAGGATTGTACTTTTGCTTGCTTGTTCAAGCTTCAAGTGCTCTGACTACCCACCCTAGACAGCATGTGGTGCTTGAGGTTGTCAGGGCTACTTCTGGACTCCCTTAAGCTGATATCTTTGTACTCATTGCCCATTTAGAATGTCAACTTTTAATCTATTGGTTTATTGTTCTTGCATTCATCTTTGAGCTGATTAGAGGGAAATTGGGATTTATTTTTTTTCCTTTTTGACAACCAGAAGAGTGCATACTGCTCCCTTCTAAACTTACTGACAGGACACAACTTCCTATGCAGTGTTTTCAAGTGTGATATTTGCACATCAGTGGTAGTTGTCCCTGAAGCACCTCTCTACACTGTTCTCAGTGGAATGGCAAAGCAGCTGACCAGTGATGACATCTTCAGTGTCTTGTCCATCAAGGACTTGATGATGAAGGCCTTGCTATGACATATGGATGTACGTTTCAGGCATATGACCCACAGATGATCATTCAGCTCCTATGCAATGTTCTCATGGAGAATTATCCTAGTGTTCTAAGAAAATGACAGGGATATGTCCTTAAGCACCTTTGAGAGCATCATGGTATAGATGAGTTACAAATTGACAGCAATGGAGCACTAAAGAGAGAGTGATCTTCCTTGTAAAGAAGCAGTGCGACCTTGTATATGATAAGCAAATAAGGTGCCAACAGTAGCAAAGACCAACTAGTTTAAGTGCCATTGTGAGTTTGTAGTAAAGTGTGTGTTGTTATCTGCCTGTGCAATCATCTGCCCGCTTGCCTGCCTTGTGCTTCCATCATCCTTGATTTCGAAGGACAATGCTTTCATTTGCATTCGTAATTTTAGAAATATGCTATGTAGCTGTCAGTACAACTGGGTTTGTATTTTTGAGTGCCTTTTGCTTAAGGAGGTCTTACCAGGCACCAGTTCACTAAACAAGTATTTGGTATTTTGGAATAGAATTAGATGTTCAACCATTCTGAACAACAGAAAATGTAATGTGTCCTGTTTTGCTGGTGCCCTGTACCAGCAAGTAGGTGGTGGGAGTACTGAAAAGAATAGAGAACTTTTGTTCCACTGGATTTCCTTACAAAGTTAATCTAGTATAAAAATATGTAGTTTTGCCTACACTAGCATGTACACATGCAGGCTTTTAGACTGTGACAGTCTCATGACCTAAATTTGTGTTTGCTCAAGCCTGAATGAACCAGTTAAGGAGTATCTCCAGGGAGACAGACCTCTACTAAATCATAGCAGAGCCTTGGTTTTAACCATAGCACTGGCAGTGGCAACTTTTCTTTAACTGGGTGGGTGTAGTCCATATTTGACAGTGTCAGTGTTAGCTGTTCCACATTTGCCTAGTTTAGAAATGCAGATATTTTTGGATTGTGTTTTACTTCAAACGCTATTGCCAAGGGTGTAAAATGGAAGGCAAAGAAGAGTTCATATACTCATAGTATTAAGCAGAGATAATATTAAGCTGAGATTTTGCATTCTCTGTTTGCTTAGTAGTGTAGTTCAAAATATACAGATAATGCCACGGCCCCATCAGCTGTCAGACACCACAGACATTAGGGTAGGAATGGTACAAATTAAGCCAGGTGGGTGTGTGAATGATGAGGGAGCTCAGTGTTCACTAAGTGGTCTCCCCTCTAAATCTCATTTCACCCATGCATCTGGTAATCCATTCTTCTGCTATTTTATTGTATGCTTTTAGCTTGATGATAGTTGATTCCTGTTGCAATTATGTGATGCAAACTTCTGTCCTCGTCAGCATTCGGAGACACAGCCTTTTACCCTGGGTTACATGTCTTTTGAGAGTCCTTGTAAAATGTTTCTTGAGAAAACTCTGCTACTCCTTACCTTAGTGAATCTCTTTGTACAGCTGCTGCTGAGGTACTTATAATATCAGTGCTGCCTTCCCAGTATAGTAGAGCTGAGCTCTCACGTATGATTTAGTTTCCTGGGGAATCTTTTGTGGAATTTCTGTAATAGTTGTTTTATTATGCTAATTAATCTGAGCAAGATGATGTTGGACAGAGATATGTTCTGTATGTTACCTGAGAGTCACGTCCATAGTATTGATTTGACCCATAAACTTTCAAAGTAGTGTGGAGTTGGACCCCTCACTGATTCAGCACAGTTAAAACTTCCTTTGCTCTAGAAATGTTTTCCCCAGGAGAGAAATTGTGTAGAGTTTTTCCTTAAATTTGCTTGAGAGTAACTGGACAGACTGCCGCTTAGGGACCTGAACATTTCCATGAGCTCTTTTTGTGCACGAGCTAAGAAGAAAGAGTATACTGTACAAAGGAGGAGGAAATTATGGAGGGAAGGGACCCTACATACTGGTTTCACTTCTTGTTATTGTTAACAGAAAATACTTGGCCATGGAATAGCACAAACAAATCAATAAAGATACATCAGTAGTGCACATCTATTACTGTGATGAAAGTGATTTGGGAAACCTTTGGTGTGTCATTATGAGTTTAAAAAAAAAAAAAAAAGTCCACCAGCTTCATCACTGTTAAAAGCCAACTATTTAGAATATTTTAGTGCTACCTCATACTGTAAGTAACTGCAGTTGATGTTTCTAGGAATCTGTATTTTTTTTCATTGTGTTTTGATGCTGTGTTGCTCAATTAATTGGTAGGCAGACTGAGCCAGCAACTACAGTAAGTGTTCTAAAACATCAGATCTGGTCATCCAGATTTGTTAGCAACGTATGGATGCAATATGGTAGCTAGAATTAGATGGTGCATTTTCTGTAAACTACTTTTTAGTAGTTTTCGTACAAATTATTCCAGTAAGTACAAAGGACCTAAGCATTTGTCAGGGTGTGCCAATCTTGATGTGCTGCTTTTCCATGTTCAGGAAGAATTTTAGGAGGAGGGAGGTACTGTTGGTGCTAGTCATCTATTGGAAGGGGAGATACAGAGGACCTGGGGGGGACCTGGAAGAAATACATTTCTTGTCCCACTGGTTTGGTTTCCTGTAAGCATATAGTTGCAGTAAGGGATTTGCACTAGGGGCCTGAGTAAAGAGCACATATATCCGTGCAGCATTTATACATACTTCCAGTTGGGTATCCCTTAATCCTGTTATACCACTGACTTGGCATTACTGAACTGTGGGGTTAATTTTCACCAATTTAGTCAAAGTTTCAGATGCTGTTTTCCAGTTTTGTTATTTACTGATTTTACGCTTTCATATAGTTACTCCAACAGCTGTAGCATATTGGTATTGCCTCAATTCAAATGCTAGCTAGGTTGGCTGAGCCATGTGGTACAGAATGCTGTGCTTCTGCTGAGCAGAGCACGAGGCCACAAATCACTTTTGAATATTTATCTGAAAAGTAGATTTCCTGCTGACTGTGTAGTTATATTGATGTCCCTCAACAGGAGACAGCCAAGCTATATGGAAGAAGGAAGCTGGAGAGTAAATCCATGCAAAAGCTGTTTACTTCTTACTATGGTGGCACAGACAGTGTGTAGAAATTATTGTTAGGACTGACGAAGGAGTGTTTTATATGTGTGAAATATTTTTGCTTGTTTGCTTTGTTGGCAGGGTATCTCTGTGGGCACACAGAGGCCTGCTCATTTTGATTCAACCACTGGTTTATAATCTTCTTTTGTTAGGATTTCCCAGAACCTGGGCACTGTGATGGTTTGACTTGAGGCCTTGACGTACATACTCTGATATGTACCTGCAGACACTGGGTTCTCTCACTGATGATCTGTGAGTTTTTTAAGAGCTCAGAGCTGCTGCTGCTCCTCCCAAATCTGTCAGATCCATAATTTATTACTTCAGTTTCCAGCCTTGCAAGCACAGATCAGTCAGTCTGGTTTAGAAATTGCCTACTTCATTAGTCACAGAGCATTAGACTTGGTACCAGGCAAACCATTCCTTCCAAAATCCTCTTTAATTTCCAGGAATCCTTTGACTTTTGGTCAGCCATTCCAAAGACTGAGTGATATTAGGGAGCAGAAGGAGTCCATTACCTGCACAGAGAAATATTTAAATGCGGTGTGAATCAATATATAGAAGATAAAGGGAACATGGAAGGTATTTTTTCCTTGTTTTTCTCTGTGATATCAGCCCTTTTTCTGGATCAAGTTGTTAGTTCTTTTGAGAAAAAACAGCTGTCCTATTTTGGCTGTTACCCAGGAGATGAAAACTGCCTGTCCCAGTTATTACTGAAAGCCAAGTGGGGAGGTTTAGGGCCTGAGGGTAATTTGGAGGTGGCAGAGAAAACCTTTCTCTGAAGTTCGAGAACACAGTATTGGAGGAAGCTGATAACTCATGGGCTCTTTTCATAAGCTCTTTTTCAAATAAAGCATCCTTTGGTGTCTCTGAAACCAAGAGCACAGAGTTGGAAGAGACCAGACCACTGATGTATTTAGGTCCTTACTTCTTTAAGGAGTTGAATTTGACCCTGAAAAAAAGGAGGGGCATTGGGAGGACACAGTAGCAGGTTCCCAACTTGTAAAATTTTGTTGAAGATGACAGGGATCAATTTGCCATATCTGTTTATGTGAGGCAGGGAAGAAAGGTTCTTTTGCAGAGTGGAAGACCTAGACTGAGAACTTGGCTGTGTAAGGGGAAACCACCCAAAATTTAGAAGTAGTAAAAAGAAAAATAAAAATGGAGCAACTTTCCTGTGGTTGTTGTGGATTCCATTTCAATGGAGCTTTGTCAGAATAGACTAAATGAGTGTCTTGCAGGGACAGCATAGGGATGCATCACTTTGCTAATGCAAGGGACTAGGCTAGGTTGCCTCTTGAAGTTCCTTCCAACACACATTTTTGTCATTTGTGTTGCACGATCACAAAGTGAAAATATTAACAAACTGAGAAACTACTTAATGTATTTTAAAAGAATTTTTTGTCTAAATTATAAGAAATGGGGCCTCTGCTTGTTTTTAAACTTACCAAGTGCATGACACAATGCTGTACTGGTTAAACGGCTTTCAAGTTCTGACTTACTGTGTTCTGGATCTCACAGGTGAGATCAGGTTTATCTGGATGCTCTGGTTTGCTAAGTTTATGCTAACCTAGTAAAAGCAGCAGTACAAACTGCAAATTCACAATAATTTTACCAGAATATTTAATTTATTTTTTATTTTTCCATTTCAAGTTTCATGGTCAGTCTTCACCATTTGTTTTTTCTTTGCCCCTTTTTCTCCATTCGTAAAGGGAGATTAGATACTGGACTGAATTTGCATGTTCTTGATGTAAGTTAATGCCCTTTTAAAAAATCCATTTTCGAGTGTTACATGTAAAGGGGTTAACTAAAAGATTAAGTAGATTTTTCTGTTTGCAAGTAACTGTATCTATTTTCATGTCATAACCTTGTGACCATTCCCCTTAAAAGAAAATGTTGTTTTCTGAAATACTGAAAGATTTAGCTATGCATATAGAAGCATACTATTACATCACCATAACTTACACAAGACCCACTACTGGTAGTGCTGGTAATACAGGATCTGTATGGCATGAAACTTTCAAGTCAGGTGCTAATTTCTGACTATTCAGTCACTTGTCTAGTATTCTATACCAGAAATTAGTCAATCATTCCATCAAACACAAAGATTTTTCAGGTGGATCCTATTTTCTACCTTAAAACAAGAAGTTTAGTTCAGTCTTTCAGAAGGTGCTCCAATGTGCCTGTGCAACTGTATTACAATCACTTTGCTTTAATATCAGAGAATACAGATTCAGTCGTCTGCATTACTTTGTATGTTAGCAGAAGAGAGGAGATGTTGTTTAATGCCTCTACTCAAGGTTAATATTTTAAAGTATGATTGTTGATTGTGCTTACATTTTTTTCTGAATGACTGTTCCCCTTTAACCAAAGTTATTCATATCAAAAGTTAAGACTGCAGCTTGTTCATGGGAAAGTTGATAGGAAAAGGTCAGTATCCATTTTGCGTTTTAATAGACAAGATAATCAGATGAAATCTGAAGATGAGATGTGTGTGGCTTCATGTCTTACCTTCAGGTGCAATAGAAAGCAAAGAGGAGAGAAAAGCTTTTTCCAGAACTTACCTGTTCACTGGTGTCACTTTGTACAATTTCCTCTTTCTAAGAGGAGTAAGAAATAGAGGGGAGAGAGAGTTCAGAGGGTTGTATTATAATGTCCCTTCTCTAACACATTGACCAGACAGAGAGAGCAGGAATTGTGGCTCACCTTACCACACTGGAAGCTGACAGCCAGGTTTCAGAGGTCACCTCTGAGTTAGAACTGCCTTCTGAGCAACTTGGTGAGACTGTTTTCCAAGTTGATCTGTTGTCTTTTCCATCTTTTCCATCTTTTAGTGTGTCACTTTTTTTTTTAAACAGTGCACATAAGCACACATGAACATTATTGTTCTTCCTGGGACCATTCTGGATGGCGAAAAACTGTTACAATCTGGTCTCTTGGGATATTTTTGGTTTTGTAATGCTCTGAGGCTTTCTTATGTATAAATGATGAAGTGCTAAACTGAGCCCAGTTATGGTAAGTCTCTATGGAAATACTGCAGAGATTTATATTGTCTGCTGCTGTACTGAACAATTACTTCTGAAATGTGAAGACCTTTTGGATGGGTTTTAGGAACTAGTATTTTGTAGTAGGGAGAGATCTTCATTTATCAGACCTCTGCCTAGAATGATTGGTTCAAAATACAGATTGTTTTGTTATCAGACACTGATAGATTAGGAAGGCATTGTGGTGTGTACATTAATGTTTCTTGTATGGTTTTTTGCTCATTCACCCCTTTTCTTTTGTCAGATAGTTATATATCTAGCATTTCATACTAGTAGTGAGGGGTCTTGGAAAGACTAAAAAAAATCTGAAGTAGGATGATTTGCTTTTGGGAGGCAGATGGATGGGCTGCCACAAAAATGTGGGGGAGGATGACATCTTGGAACCAAAGCTGCTCTTAAACGTTATCTGTAGAGAAATGATTTGTCTGCTGTCTGCCTTGGAGAAGAGATGCTCACCGAGCTCAATGCATCGGTGCATTGATGAAATGTAAATGGTGGTTCCTTCCTATTCCTTAAAGTGACTTTGCCAAACAGAACTTGAGTATCTGAGCTGTAAGAGGATGCACAACTGGGTTTTAAATTTTTGTTTAACTACTGGAATATGTCCTGCTCAAATTATCATCATCAGTAGTCCACAGAATCTCATGTCCTCCTATTTAAAGTACACATACATGAATTTATGCAGAAAGGATTTGGGCAATCTAGTAGATTCTGTATTTATGCAGAAAGGACTTCAGTTCTGAAGAGTTCTTGGAGATTGCTGTGGAAAGTCTAATGATGGAAGAGTGGTTTGGAGTGTTATGATGGCAAGGGAAGACACTTGAGACAAAACCCAGACCATCTACAAAATGAAACAAAAAAAAGCATCTGTAGCTTCCTGTTTCTGTAGACAAATGCTGTCAAATTCAATGACGTCTCTGAAATAGAGCTGAAGTGGGGAAAAAAGCTCATTCCTGAAGCTCTGGGTAGCTGGGCAACAGGATAAAAACATCTAGCAGATCTATGTGGAGACTTTGAAAAAACCACAACACAGTATTGCACACTTTAGAATCTTCAGAAAGGAGAAGTTACATACTAAGAAAATCCTGCTTCTGTTTAAGTAGTTATTCTAAACTGTTAGTTACCAGCTAATCTAAGGGCCTAGTAAAAAGGTGTGGTAAGAGAAAAATCATTTTCTGTCAGTAGTAGATATGTTGGCAATATACCCAATAAGTGTATTGTTTTCCTATGCACCATTTTGACATACCTCAGGCAAAGTATCAACCTTTAAGTATGTGTACACAAGTTTCTGGGAAATGAATTTCTAATATACAAGAAAAATACATGTTTCGGATAGTTTCTAGCTTCATGATGCTAATGAGACTTTATATAGAACTGCATTTGAATACTTATAATTCTACTGAACTTTTTTTTTTTTAATGAGTAGTTGAGTGCAAAGCATTAAATGGAAAACTCTAAGCAATAATGCCATTGCTGCTTTTTTCAGATACTTCAGTAGGAACTTGCAAGTGACTTCACACCATGGTAGCTCTTTCCTTGAAGATCTGTGTCCGCCAATGCAATGTAGTGAAGACAATGCAGTTTGAACCATCCACTGCAGTGTATGATGCCTGTAGAGTTATTCGTGAACGAGTCCCAGAGGCTCAAACGGGGCAAGGTAAGTTCCTATGTTTGTCCTTAGTCAATTCATTGGCTGAATTGAAAATAAACATAGACCCACAGATTTTTTTACACTGTTCTGTTCCTCCATTTATCTTTCAGGTTGGAGGGTTTGGGTTTTTTTATTTAAATCATAAGGCTCTGGAGTGAAAGGCACAAAGTGCAAACAGATTTTTAAGTCACAGAAGGTAGCTGCATTCTTCTTCTTTCCATCCTGACGGAGGTTTTTCTGCAAAGGATGCTTTTTTTGTGGAACTTTGACTTCTTAAGTAAATTGCTTGTTTGGCTGAAAGAGGATTTTCCCCTGCTTGGAGAGCAATTTTTGTGGTACCATTTTTTTAAAGCAATGTTTGTGGCAATGCTTTCGAGGAAAATCTGGGCAGACTTATATTGTGCCTCAGGAAAGGAAGTGACAACACAAATTACGAAAGAATGGCTGGACATCTCCAAAATGTGCAAAGGGAAATGTTTGAAACTGGTTAATAACTAAAAGCATCACCATGCTGTGCATACCATATTCACAATGCTGCTATGTGTTAATAAAATTTAACTGTCTCTGTACCTATTGAGCAAATTAGATGAATGCAGAGTGTGAAATGCATCTTCACTTGGACAAAAGCTCTAGTTTAAATGTAGTCAGAGTTGTCAAAAAATTAAGATTCTTCAGAGCCCTTTGGTGTCATACTGTATATAATGCCACTGGAATGTAATTCTTAAAGGAGATTGTTTATTGAGTTGTATGCACAGCTCTCAACCTTCAGAGCTCTTTTGAAAATCTTGTCTGAACTGTTAGAAAAACTTACTGGTAATAGTCAATATTAGTATTACTTAGAAATGCTTTTCCTTTGTAGGAGTCCTTAGGAAGTCTAGTTATAGAGCTTCAATTTTCAGGTACAAGCTGTGCATTTTTTACCATACTGATCTCTCAAGGCAGTGATTTTGAACAGCTGTTGAATTCAGAGAAGTTGAGTAATAAATATCCCTGAACATTATGAACCTCATAGAAAAGCCTAGGAACTTCCCTCAGATTTAGTAGGGCTTTTCCTTTTTATGTGATTGCAGTGCAACTATGAACTTCAGACAACTTTATGAAGTTGAGTGATGAACAGAAATAAAGTTACTACCATATCCTTTCCCTTTCTCTGTAGCTGTTAAAATATGTGTTTTGCCTGTTAGTTCAGAATACTCAGTGGTGCAGTACAGACTGATCAAACTAGTTCTTCCACAACAGAAAACATAATTGTCTTGTATTATGACTGTCAGCCATGCACATTGCACTTCTCCAACAAGCTTGCATGCTGGCACAAAGGCAGCTGTGATGTTAACACGCAAGTTGCACAGCCACTACTATTTTGTTACTAGGGTGCATCCCACAGAAATTAATATCAGAGCAGTCTGTGCTTCACTGGTAATTCTGCGCTCGGTGCAAGGCACTTTGTGTGCTTCTAAAGGTCACAACCTATTTATAGGCACAAATTATAAAATTTTACATAACTGATTCTGTACTGAAATTGTGTCAAACATCTCTGTATGTATGGATCACTTGGCTTTTCAGGGGAATTTTTAATTAGGGTCAGCATGAAAAGTTTTTCTTCTTATTCAGTTCTTTGTGGAAGGATTCTTCCTTCAAAATTGTGTATTTGTAAGTCAGTTACACTTTATTAATTAAGTGTGAGGTCTTTTATATACTTGCTTGAGTAACAATGTGTTTAATGTGAATGCTGTTAAATGTAAATTGTTGCTATGCATGACATTTAAATATGAAACATTGTCCAAAAATTGTAGCTATTTTTACCTGACTTTGTGATCAGAGGGTCTGAACACAGGGCTGAAAGAAAACAGGGTACCATTCCTGCACAGAGCTGTTCTAACAGGCTGCGTGCACACAGCTGGCCAGTTTGTATGAAGAAAGCTGTTAGCTTAAACTCTAGAACTGCAATTAGAGCAGGCTTAGCAGATGAACAGTAGTTTACGCTGTTTGTGATAGTGAAGTGTACTCTGTAACAGTTCTTCATACATATGGATGGGCCTTAAGTTGACAGTCATGGTCCTTCAGTTTGTATACCTGGAGTTTAGTCTTTGAAGCCTAAGCCTGGGTTTGTTCTTCTGTGACAATGTTTTATCATTTAGTTGTCAGTTGATTGTTTCAGAATCACATGTGTTTAGCCTCCAATAGATGCAAGTTTTTCCTGATATTTTTATTATGGATATAATTCTAGAAGCCTTGTATTTTTTTAAATGCCTAAACCTGAAGCATCTACCAAAAAAGATTCCGAAGTTTAGCATAAACTCAATACGTGAAGAGTTGAAAACAAACTATATTTTTTTTAAGATAAAACTACTGCTTGAAATATATACTATGGTTAAGTCCAAACTGCTTGTATTTTTGGTTAGTCAACTCCAAAGCAGGACCTATGAACATTTAAAAAAGGTCAGCTTGAAGTAATTACAAATACAATACAAATTACACAGTAGATGTGACATTTTCTTGCTTAGTGAAGCTTTTGTTCAAGTCTACTATAAAGCCTGATCTACCTTGCTATCTGCTGCTGAACTAAATATTTTCTGAAGCACTGAAAAAAATTTATATCCAAATTCATTAAGAATTGAAGGCAAGTGTAATGGAAGCTTAACCCTGAAGCAGAATAACCTTTAATAAAACCATTTTGGCTTTATTAGGTTTGATATTTTTCAATGGCTCTCTGTTTCTTCTGTTCCACAGCCTCTGACTATGGATTGTTCTTGTCAGATGATGATCCTCGAAAAGGTATATGGCTGGAGGCTGGAAGAACGCTGGATTATTATATGCTGAGAAATGGGGTATGGTGCAAGTCTGTTGCTTCCTTCATCAACATGTTTTCTAAAAACATGTTTCCCAAGTAGCAAGAAGAATGTTTAGCATTTGGAGGAGTAGGAAGGTCTTGAGTATGTTCTTGAAGTTGGCCCACTTCTTTTCCTTGCTGTGCCTCAGTAGTTATTTTCTGCATCTGGTTGTGACTGTGAGCTACTGTGGCCAATAGTGTCTTCACAGAACAATTAACAGAAAGATAAAAAATAAGTTTTGTAATAAGCTTTGTATCTGAGGTGACCTTGCATTATAGTGTGGGTTTCTTGTATACTAAAGATGATGAGGTCATATTTGCTCACATTATGGCCAGCTTGCTTACAACCAAAAGGCATTCCTATCCTTTTTAAACGCTGAACTAGTTTTCGCTGACAAAGGCACTTTGGTCTGTCCTGCCCTGTCTAGGTTTTGGTCTTGCCAGCTACGACCAGTTCTTGAAAAATGACATTGGCAGAAATAAAAGTAGTCACTTTTCAAGTTTGTTACATGAATAAGTTTGCCTATACTATAACAAAGGAAAAATCCAGTTTGGGGGGTGGGGAGGTAATCCTATTTTAGGCATCTAAGTTAGTGGGTTGGCTTGTGGCAGCTTCTAAAAGCATTTAGAAACAGTATTGTTTACTTCCTAGGATATATTGGAGTACAAAAAGAAACAGAGGCCTCAGAAGATACGTATGTTGGATGGTTCAGTGAAAACAGTCATGGTGGATGATTCTAAAACAGTTGGTGAATTGCTGGTTACCATTTGCAGCAGGATAGGTAAGATTTTGGGACTCACATGCTTAAGAACTTGTTTTTCTGCCATATTTACATCTTGATTTTTAGGATGTGTATTACTGGCTAGAAATTGGCACATCTGTTAAAAAAAATATTTAAATTCGTTGTCAGTTAACATTTACCAAACACCTTTTTGAAATCTTTTGTCCAGGTTTTATGAAAGTTGGTAGAGAGTTTGCTGTATACTTAAACTTCAGTATTTAGCAGTTGAAGGCACAAAGTTATCTGATGGTAGAGTTATAAATTTTTTAATATATGTTACATTTACATATGCTTTCCTGCTATGTGGTAGAGAATTAGAACTACATCTATACTTAATTTTAATGGGATAAAAGATGAATACTCTTAACCTTGAACTTAGGGCTCTGTGTTGTTACGATTAAGAGTTGATCACAGTATCGTATCATTTGTGAAACAACATATGGAAGCCATCCAGAGCAGCTGGTCAAAAATGTGTCATATTGGTTATAGTCTGTCTTTGTATTTAGAGACATTTTGGAAAACTAATGCTTGCTTAACTATAAACATGCATCCAACATGGATTAGCTTAAATCATCTTAGACCCTTGCTTAATTCTTATTTAGAATTAAAGTGGCCTTAATTTGATTTAAATTAATTTACTTGGAAAGTGAATTAAGCTAATTTTAAATTAATCCATTTCAATTTTGTTTGAGTGTTTCTGTGCTGGTTTCTAATGTGCTGCAAGTAATTTACTTCAAAAATTAGTTTGACTTATTTTCTTGAATGTGGTCATGTAGGTGACCATTTCACTTGCTTTCCTGTATAACTTAAATATGTTTTGCCAAGCAGTGGAAAAAACCAAGCCGAACAAAGAAATGAGAGCAATTTAGCACATGTGCTAAATGTTGTGAACTGATTTTTGATTCAGTTTCATGTAAAATTCATAGGAAAAGCTGAGTTTTAAAACTGTAAGAAAAAAAAAAAAAATCATGTATTTCACATGGTTTCTATTCCTCAGTCTGCTCTGCCACATTTCTTCTGCACATCGTGGGCAAGCTGAAATTACTCAGTTCTCAGGAAGCAACTGTAGGCTTCCATGAAGGGAAACTTACTATGGCATATCTCCATTCTGGAATTTACTGCTATTTTAAATTCCATCATGTTTTTAAATTGGCGGCTTCTCTTGGTAGAATAACAAAAAAACCCTAATATCTTTCTGACAGTGGCAAATGCAGCATATGATGAAGAAATGACGTATTTGAAGGATAATGCTGGATATTGGAGTGATGTCTTGAATGAGGAAGTTGTAGATTATTCTTGGCATCTCCTTCCCCATACACTGTTTTAGCATTTAATCTGGAATATATTTACTATACTTGAAACTAACCATTGGTGTGTTAATATATGGAAAAGAATATTTCACCTGTCCTAGAATGTATTACATTTTTTCATTGTTACAAACACCAAGTTTACTTACAATTCCAGGAATAACGAATTATGAGGAATATTCCTTAATCCAGGAGAGCATCGAAGAGAAGAAAGAGGAGAGTACAGGAACGCTTAAGAAAGATAGGACATTGTTGCGTGATGAAAGAAAAATGGAAAAACTTAAGGCAAAGCTTCATACAGATGATGATCGTGAGTAGTGTATTCCAGGATAATTCTTAATTAATATCATTCCACAGTTTAGTGCAAGAAAACTGTACAGGAATGCATTTTTAGATTCTTCATTGTGTCTCAGCTGATCCTACCTGTATTTTGCATCCTTTTACACATAATGTTGTCTACTACTGAGTATTTTTAAAATTGGGTAAATGGACAAGTTGTTGCCTCTAGCTGGGAGAGTTAGCAGGTCTTTTGAAGTGTTTTTCGTTACTTTTTTGGTAGGGCAGTTGTAACTTAAGTGTGAAGGGTCATTTCTGTAATGACCATTTTCTCCCCTTCATTACAGTTGGATATTTAAATGTTGATAAGCCATCAAAAGGTAGTTTTGTCTTTGAAGGTATACTTTTTAAGTGTAAATGGAGTTTGCCAAAGAACTAAGACAGTATTTGATTTGGTTTTTGTGTAAAGTCATGAGAACCATTTTTTCTGTTTTACATTAAGGCACTAAGATTAACTGTGACTGGCAGGAAGATGCTTTAAAACTGTGTTCAGGGATAAGAAAAATAAACAGAAAAATTGGTTTTAGGAGGAAAATGTGGTAAACTTTTAAATAATTTTGCAGTGAAATTTTGAAGATCTAAATTTAGCATTAAAATGTTACTATAGTTGTTTCTTCAACAATATTAATGGTGGTTTATACTGTAGTAAATTCTTGTTTCTCAGCAGTGCTGTTCTTCAGTTCTCATTTGTAGCAACCTTCAACACTGATGACTAGAAGCTGAAATGAAAGCAATGTTTTTTGCAGAGTTCCTCCCTCCAGTGGAAATGCCAATTATCACATGAATTTCACAACAGCTTTTAACACTGGCAACACTGTGTATTTAACAATGTGCGTGTCTGTGGTTCTGTTACAGTAAATTGGCTAGATCACAGCCGAACGTTTAGAGAACAAGGAGTTGATGAAAATGAAACACTACTGTTGAGACGAAAATTCTTTTATTCAGACCAGAACGTAGATTCAAGAGATCCTGTTCAGCTTAATTTGCTTTATGTTCAGGTACAGTATGTGTACGGGTTCTGCCTTGCCTGAGGAAACCTGTTAATTAGAAAAATCTTGTTGCTGAAATACTCCATTTTCTAGAATTCTGGTTCTGGACGTGCTTTGATTTTACTTTTTTGTCTATTCCTCCAAGAACACATGATAGTACAGAGGCTTTGCTGATTCTTTTTAATCAAATACTTTCAACCCAATAATGGACACTCAACCAAAAATCCACTGACTTTCATGTCCTGTTTCCTTAAAATTCATGAATGTCTTCAGTGTTTTAAGTCATTCTTTTTAGTTTTTCTCCCTATTCTCTTCTATAGGTGATGCTTTCTCTGTAATACGAAATCTCAGGTCAGTCTTGCAACCAGCTTTCTGCTTCTCATCTCTTTTCTCTTCTGCCTGATCAGTGAGGGAGCTTCTTCTGCACTCCCTTTCCAATCTTCAGCCCAGACAGCAAACAAGGCAGGCAGGCTTCCTGTTCAAAATGGACCATATCATGTAACACAGTGGGAGTCCACCTAGCCAGGTTCCCCACACTGTTAGAGGTACTATACATACTTTAGCAAAGCTAAGAGTTTTATGCAGAAGATAGTATTTAACTGAAGGCTCTGGTGCAGTTGCCTGTAATGCAGTCTGAAAAAAAAGCAGGCTTTTAAAATTTTTGTTAAAGGCTTTTTTAAAAAGTAAAAAAAAATAAAAAAAATTGAAAGTTTAATGGAATGTTCTGTTGTTATACTTGCAGCTGATTCAAATGGGATTGCTCTAAATTACATTTTAAAACTCTGAGGCAAAAGGTAATGATGGCATTGCTTGTAAGACTGCATTACATTTTCAAGTATTTTAGAAGACTGTGTTACACTGAGCTGTTCTACTACCACTTAGATATTTCTTTCAGGCTGCTGTTATGGCAGTATGTGTTGATACTGCCTTGTCATTGTTCTGTCTGTGGGTAGATGAGCCTTCTATTGCCAGAGCTATAAAATCCATCATCTTCTATGACCACTAAATTTAAACAAATGGAAGGAAAATGCTGTTTGCCTTCTCCTGTTGCCATTTCTATAATGGTAATCTGTTTTTTACTTACTAGTTATGCAGATCATTTTCCCTGCTATTACAAGGTGGTGAGATAAAAGCTCTTACATGTGTGTATGTATGCACACGTATATATCTGTATACACATAAGTGTGTATAAATATGTTGTATTTTATATGCACATATGGCAGGAAATAGATGTTGGCTTTTTGATGGAAGTTGTTACAATTGTTGTTTCAATAAGTCTCTGTAGATATTCACCAGAAAATAATCTAGCGCTTTGTTTATTTTGTTAGTCATAAACACATCCAGAATGGAATAATGAAGACATTCAGACAGAAAACTGTGTTGCTGGATTCCTGGGCCATGTTCAAGCTTTCAAGGAATTTCAGAGATGTAATAGTTATTTTGGATGTCCTTGACATGTCTTTGCTTATCTCCTATAGGCTCGTGATGACATTCTGAATGGTTCACATCCTGTCTCCTTTGAGAAGGCCTGCGAATTTGGAGGCTTTCAAGCACAGATCCAGTTTGGACCTCATGTAGAACACAAACACAAACCTGGATTTTTAGAGTAAACACTTCTAACTTCTAAATTCGGGTGACCTCATGTGTAACTAATGTTGAGTTGTTACAGACTAAATGCATTTTAGTACTCCAAGCAGAGGTAATCAAATTCGGTGTGTTTTCTGTAGCAGTCTTCCTGTGAAAGGAGCTTTATTGCACAAATCAGCAACCCCAACTGATGAGGGGACCTTTGGCAATGGCTTATTAGGCAGCACAGGGCACCAGCTCCCCCCCAGGGTGCCAGTTAAGTGTGCAGCTGGATTCCCCAACCACTTGATAATGTGGGAGAACTGGGATTTTGTTCTTCCTTAGAAGTCTACTTCTGCCTGCGTTTAGTAACGTCATGTGTGAATTAAGCATACATCAGTGTATATCACAGATGTTTGATTTGCTAGGAAAGTACACTAATGGAAAGATGCTTTGTCATTTGAATAAAGTTAATATTGCTGTGTGTAGAAGTTAAATTTTTCAAACTTTTTAGTGGCATTAATCACTTGTTCAGATTCACCTTCTCGTGGTATTGTATGAATGGAGATCTAGAATTCTGCTCATCGTTTCAGATATGGACAGGAGTCCTGCTTACAAGTGGCCCATCCTTTAACCTTTATTGCGGTACTTTACCACTATCAGCAGGGCAAGTTTAGTTTGAAATTTAAATGTCCCATTTTTCTACCAATTTTGATTTTCTGATTGGTTTGCCTGCAGCAGAATTAACTGAGAGTCAGAGTCTGAAGAAAAGAATGTAGGAAGGTAAAAGCAAGCTATTTACTGCACAGTCTGTCAAGCCTTGTCTACATATGAGGCTCATAGGTACTTTAATGGGATGCACAAAACAATGGGTGTATACTTGGTTTCTGTCCTGTTCCACTGGGTGAGTGTTTAGTGCTGACTTTTATACTTCCTTTGTGAGCCTGAGTCTGGTTTTTACTATATCTCAGGGAATCACTTTAAAGTGGTGGCTTGCTTTGGAACATGCAATGCTGCAATATTGGTTGTTTAAAACACTTCACTTTTGGAAGATTTTCCTAAAGTAGCAGTTCAGTTATCCAAACAAACCATGTGAAAAAATATCCTTCAGTTCCAATTAATAATCAGCTTTTCTTTGTTCTGTCTGTCTGCTACTGATTGGCCCATGAGCCTCTCCTGATAGGGCTACTGGTGTCTCTAAGAATTATGGGGACCCAGTGTAATAGCTTCAGTGTACTCCTGGTTCTTATTCCCTATAATTGTGACCAGTTATGCAACAATCTTCCTGTGGGATTTGTCCATTGTCTACTTATTCTTCCTTTCTCCTTCCACTCACTCCAGAGTATTCCTGCAGCAAACCATTAGGGTATTACCCCTTGACAAGCTAATGTTGTGTCACAGTAATGATTTCAAGAGTTAGGTGTTCCCAGCAATAGTTGGTTTTAATGTTTAAAGCAATAGTTCCCCACAAACTTAACCAGCAGTTTTTGCAAACTGCTGTGCAGAGTTCAGTTGCTTAAATTTTTCTAGGTTTTTCTAGGTGTTCTACTTGGTCTTTTCAGTGTAAAGTTTTTTTTCTTTTTTTTTCTTTTTCTTTTTTTATTAAGTTCCCATATAGTAACTATGTTTTATAGTGGACTGAAACTGCTGGGTGGCTGATATTTCTGTTTTGTATGCAATGCTAGATAGTTGGAAGTCCATCACAGAATACACAGAATACATCACACATATAAAGTGCATTATCTTTTTTTTTTTTTTTTTATCCTAATAGAAATGAAAGATATAAATAACTGAACTGTATGTTAGAAAGAGGATGTTACTCCAGTGGAAATAATTTAGAACTGGACTTCCAAAATTTAGAACTTAGTTATTTTCTGCAGGGAATTTTCTCTACTGTTGTTTTATTTTCATTTAAATGGGCTTTGAATGTATTAGGATCGAGTCTTCCAGATCACTAAGTGTAATTGCTTGCTGTCCTGGTGTCTAATCAGTTTCATAAAATTAAGGATTTCTGATTTAGAAGTAATTCTCTTTTTGCCCTCTGTAGAGGAGTCTGCTTCAGAACCATAAATCCCTAGTCATTGCCTTCTAATTTCAAGTGTACATGTTTGATGTAGTGTTTTATGCATTTGGCTGTACACAGCCATCATGACAGCCTTATTGTGAAACCTCATGCTTTTGTTTTGTAAGTCTAAACAAGCTAAGTGCTCCTAACTTATTATGAACAATATATATAAATAATGTAGATAAATGCTGATTTCTTTTTTTAATTTTTTTCCCCTGAAAATGCATCTCTCAGCCTTTCAGAAAAAACTTTTTAGGTTTTTTTTCTTCTTGAAACAGAATGAGGTTTTTTTTAAGGTTTCATCCAACTATTTCCTACTCTTTGGTGGATGAACAGTGATTCTTTTCAAGTATGAAAGCAGTTGTGTTTTATGAAAACTGTATGCTGTAGCTTAATACAGCAGTGGAGCGCTGTGCGTTCAGTCACCACTGAAACCTGAACATGCTACAGATTCCCTTAAGGAGAATCTGTCAGCTCATACAGAAAACAGCATGTAACAGAATAGTATTAGTATTTCATAGCATTGTTTTGAAACAGCTTAGCTGAGTTTGCCATGTCTGCAATATGTTTATAGAGAGAAATCTTTTGTACCCTTTTTTGTCATTCATAAATTATTCTTTGCACAAATGAAGATTATTGCCAATATTTTGGTATTGGTTGTTGGAATTTCCTTGAAGCTCATGCCAAAGTAAACTGTGAAAGCTCTTAAACTATCAAATTGCAAGTAGTCTTTCTTCATGCCCTTACTCATACAGCTCAAGTTTTGCATTGCACCTACAGAGGGTACGCTGTGTTTAAATTTGCGGAGAGAATATCTAATAAAGAACTTGTACTATCCATATGCAGATAGGAAAGGAGCACCTAAAACTGCCCACCTCTGCTTTTTATTTCCAAGCACGCTTGGTGACCAATAAGCTCAATTCTTTAATCTAGCTTGTTTTACTGTCTTGAACTGTCTTTTTTCAAGAACACTGGATATACCTTTATGCTAATGAAAAACAACCAATATGTGTTGGCAGTAGTATATTTTTTTTAAGAACTGTGGGACCAAACTCACAGTAAATGAAGTTAAATAAACAGTGCTTGCTGCTAGATGTTATTTTAACTGAGTTCATTGTCCATTGTAATAATGTGTAATTAAAGAAGGCTAAATGATAATATAATCCAGGTGTTTTTGTTAAGTCCATTAAACAAGCTGCTAAATAAAGTGAAACTATTGTTTGTTGCATCATAAAGAAAATATTCTCATTATAGGCAGCATTAAAATAATTTCATTCTGTTTACAACTAGCATTTCACCCTTTCCTTTGAGGTGATACTTGCCTATTGATTGAAAAACAATGGAAGGTGATACAAGGCAAAACTATCTGATCTAATTGCCAGCTACGTGTGCAAGAGTATACCAATTGGTACTTAGTGGACAAAGCACAAAGTTGTCGCCTTAACTTTTGCTGCTTAAGAAGCTCCAAATAACGTTTGCTCAGCAATGTTGTCTTAAAGTGTATATGACTTAACAAAGTAAGTAGACTTGTTTAAAAATGTAATGGTCTTGACAGTTTATCTACATACGGATAGCTGAGAAAATTAACTCTAGTTAATAAAAGATGAGAATTGGAAGTGCATTGATAACTATAATTTTTCTATATAAATCCATTTCCAGAATTAAACTGGGTTTAACTCAGGTTTGGTTGTGGTTTTTTTTTCATTTGCCTTGGAAGTGAATTTTACCAAACTGGTTTGAACCTATGAAATTCTGTATAAAAGTGCCAGTTGTTTCAGAATAAAGGCACCAGCTTTTTATGATAATAAGGACTGTATTCAGTCCTTATCTATAGTCTTTATCTAATTTGCCTTTCCAGCCTTCCCCACCCCACATGTGTCTGTGTAAATAAGTCTTGAGAAGAGATTTCATTATCATGTATTAGTGAAATGTAACTACTGGAGCATTGGAAGGAAAATTTGTTCTTACTTTGATTTATATTGCTTGAGCTTTATGCAAAGAACAAAATTAATTATTTCACTAATGAGAAGTATTTCTGAAGAAAGGACAAAATCCTGATTTAGTCTTTTGAGTTACTTCGTTGTCTGCAATGGCAGGCTTTTGTGTTTCAAAACAAAAAAAGCACACTAAACAAAACAAAAAAACCACAAACACCCATCCCCTCAAACAAAACAAAAAAAAACCCCACAGAACAGCCAAGCAAATTTTTTGCTGATCTTGTTTAAAAAAATCCATCATTCTCAAAACTTGTAACTTTCTATGATAGTAGGTAGTTCTAGCTTTCTGTGTTAATAGTGTGCTTGCTTACTGAATAAATCAAAATGAGGAGGAGATTATCCAGTCGTACTTTTTGTGTGATTCTTAATATTCCGAAGCAGGAGGGATCCTTAGAAACCAATTTTTTGAACTGTGGAAGTTTCTCCAGGCTGAAAATGAACTGTTGAATATATGACATAGTTTCATCAGAGTAGAGTGTTCCAGATGGGAAGGTGCAATCCAGAAAAGAACCGATGTTTGTTAAAGCATGATGTTGATACGTCTTCAAGTTGGGGTGATGTTTGGTTGAGATAAAGAGTTTATTTTATTATACAGCAAGGAGGTACAGGTGAGGTGTTTAAAGATTCTTTCTGACTAAGCTCTATCATGGAGGCTGAACTTGCTTAGTTTACTTTGTATTCTGAGACCCTTAGTATCTGAGTATTACAGATATTAGGACTGTTTATTTATGACTTTGTTTTTGAGATAGTGACTGGTATTGTGTCCACTTAAATGCCTTTGCAGTTTTTCAGTAAAATACTAGTGCTCTAACTTTTCTTATACGACACAGAGGAAGAACTTGGTCCTGCACATCAGTAAATCAAAGTGCTACTGGAAAGACATAGCAGCATCTGAACTCAAACACAGAGCTGGCTTGAGCTTTGATGTCCCCTTCTTCCCCCAGATTACAATGAGTATGTTTGAATTTAGATGTGAACCCCTCTGAACTGCTGAGAGACATCATATAGTTTAAGAATGGAAAGTGACCCAGCTGTTATTTACTTTTGATGACTTTTCAAAACGTAAAAGAGGTATTGCATGGGGATGTAACTAAAGTGTTTTTCTTAATTATGTAAGATATCCTCTTGCTCTCACCCTGCTTAGCCAGTTTTGTTTCATTGTGTAGGTATTTTATGCCCACTTTAGGAAGCTTGGGGGACTTAATGCCAATGAAGGAGCATGGAAAGCATCCTTCCTCAGGAAGACACCATTAACTATGGAATTTTTTTTTTCCTTAGCCTAAAAGAATTCCTGCCTAAAGAATATACCAAACAAAGAGGGGCTGAAAAGAGAATATTTCAGGTAATTGTGAGGCTGAAAAACCTACAATAGTTTCACTTCCTTTGTAAGAAAAATATGAGCTTTCACAGGTGTATACTCTATATATACGCGAATTATATAACTATCAGAAAATCAAGTGTAAAGAATCTGACAGCTTTGCTTTTCTTTCTTCAGCAGATTTATTGTCCTGATCCTTTTTTCTTCACTGATTATTATTCAGTGTACTTTGTTGAAGGGGAGAGAGTGAATATTTGATATTCTTAAGGCCTTTTTTTCAGTTGCATTGAAATGTAAGGATGTGTATTTGTACTAAAATAGAAGCACATTTAGGAAAGCCAGTTTTAATTTCATGTCTTATTGAAGCATGAGCTTCAAGAGTTCTGCTAGCTAACACTGGAGTGCGGTGATGTGTCTGGGAATCACATAGTTGTAAAAGGCTGAAGCAGTTGAGTATAAAATGTACTGATACTGTTGGAAGTGGTCTCAGAGTTTGAGTACTGTAGATGCACTAAATATCTGTGCTTACTGAAGTACATGTCTGGCAATACAGAATAAGTTGAAAAATTCTGAGGTCAATAGCTGAAATCAAGTCACGTGGTTTCTGGAAGGACATACCAATGATCTGTGATCTCACCTTGGGAGATAAGTTGAAGAGCAGGAACAGGTCACATACTTTCCTATGTCTGTTATACTCCCAGTCTAGGAATTCTGTAGCTCAGTCTGTTCTGCCTGGGGTTTGTAGATGAGTATGTCTAACACTTTTCTGTATACCTTTAGCTGGTGGCAGTGATGTTCCAGTTTAAGCAAAAAAAAAAAAAAAAAAAAATTCTTCTGAGTATTGCTATCATGTTATTCATAGCATGTGATTTTTGCCCGTGTCAAATATGATCCATGAGTAGCTTCAATCACTACATACTTCAGTGCGTGGACAAGAAGCTCATCAGTGAGGGCACTGATACTGGGCAAAGATACAACAGCAAGGTAGAATAAGTAAGCTGTCTTTTTGACAAAAATCAGCTGTTTCCCTGAGTTATAAAATTCTTGGGTTTGGCAGGTGATTTTCACCAAATACTCTATCTGCAATGACTACATCTGGGCTCCTTGCTCTTTGGGGATCCTGGTTGTGTTCTCTGTGCTGAACTTGACAGATATGATCGGTCTATGTCCTTAGGATGCAAAAGGGCTTTTGGAGTTGCAGTTGCAACTGCAGTTGCAGTTCCTCCGTGGAACATTGTCGAGATGGTGACTTAAACTGGAGTAGAAGAGTGTTTCCCATGTTCTTGGTGCTCCCCCTGCTGCCATCAGTCAGCACGAAAGTGGTGGCAACCAGCAGATCAGAAGAATGTGAGGGGAAGATGAGGTGTGATAGGGAATCCCACAAACAGGATTTAAATAGCAGGACATCGGGGTAGGATTTTCAGCAGAACGCTCTGGGGTAGCAGAGCAGATGCTGAGAGGAAGTTTGAATACATAATATTGGTAGTTGTCATTACTTACAGGTAATAAAGTTTACTAATGAGTAAATTGTTTAAATTATAAATAGAAATTGAGTTACAAGGCACACCTAGATGACTATTTCAGGATGAACTATTTAGAAAAATCATTGCTTCTTCCTCACCTGTAGAATTCTGTTCATGTGATGGAAAAAATGTGGATAACGGTGCAACTGGTGAAAAAAGCCTATTGGAAGTACCTATAACAGATGAGAAATGGTCAATTACAAGATGTGAGGCTCTCATGAATTGGAAGTTTTGGGCACAAAGCAGGACTAGTCTGTTCCTGGAAAAAAATAGGGGTGCTGGGACTCTTAAATGATTTTTAAAAGCCTGAGCAAAGAGGTGTTAATTGTATGAAACCTAGTGGTGTCAAATAGCAGCAATACCTAGAATTGTAAACTGTTTCACAAGTGGTTTGTGTGTGCTTGATTGGTAACACAGAATGGATGATGGTCGAAGAGGAGCATTCCAGTTGCACAGGTTGTTTATGTTCTCTTATGTGAGGAATTATGGGATATAGTCTTGCTAACATTTCTAGCCAGTATTTTTTCAAATATTCTTATTGTAATGGTTATTAACTAAGCATCCTTAAACAGATAAAAGCTATAGCCTTTTTTGTTTGTTTCCAGAAAGCATTGTTTCTGTCTGAGTTATACTGAACTGTCATTACAGGAGCACAAAAACTGTGGTGAGATGACTGAAATAGAAGCCAAAGTGAAGTATGTGAAGCTAGCCCGTTCCCTGCGGACCTACGGAGTGTCATTTTTTCTTGTTAAGGTATTGTAGATCTTGCTAGGACCGTATTGTACGGTTGGTTATGTATTACCTCAAATTCTGCACTAAGCAAAGGTCAAAGATATACTTTCAGCCTTCTGTCTGAAAGCAGCATTTGGAAAAAAGTGTAAGTTACTACGTGGGACAGGATTATAATTTCAGTTTAGATCCTTGTCATACTGCTACCAGAAAGAAATTTGAGTCTGTCATGATTTAATTTCTTTAAATTGACATTTCTTCTTTTTTCTTCTGATTACCAACAAAGTACTGTCTTCAGAAAAACATTCACAAAGAAGTCATAAGTTGTTCCTGTTTAGAAGTTTAATGATAATGTGAATTGCTGAAAAACTGCACCTGAAGAACAACTTCATCAGCTGCATGATTAATTTCTCTTAATCCTTGCAGTAAAACAGGTCATGGTCTTAAGGCTTTTGAAACAATTTGGTACCAAGATGCTGACATTCTGCTGTGAAAACAGAACTGAAGCATTAGTGCCCGAGTATTCAGTAACCACTGATATAGAATGGAAAGGAGGCTAAACTTAGGCAAATGTTTTCCTTCTTAGGTTCCCACAGTTACAGTACAGAATCTCTGTAGATAGCTGAATATCTATAGGTTGCCTTTTCCTAAAGTACATAGTCATCAAAAAATTCTAGTGAAGCAGATAGAAGATGAAAATAAAATTAAAAATGTGCAGAGGATAATACTATTAATATGGTACGCTTAGAAAGAATTACCTTTCACCTTGCTTCCTTTAAGGGAAAACATCTTGTTAGGCACCATTAATGGAACCTCAAGTCCTTAACAGAGCTGTTGAGCTAAGTTGTGTATTAGAAACTATACTAAAGTTATGGCGTGCAGTTTTCAGTAACTAAAATATTAAAACTAACAAGCATGCACATTTAGAACAAGATGCTAATTCAGTGCGGATTTGTTAACACAATGTAGCTGACCTGTATGGTAAAAGGTAAAAATACCTTTGTATTTTTCATTAGTATCTTGCGCTTTTTTGTCATAGCTTAAAGCAAACAGTAACTGAATCAAGTAACCGTGTCATGAAACTTCTGTTGGAAAGAATAATTGGTCATTTAAAAAGTCTATCAAATGACCTACTACGCAAATAGGAATTGATTCTTTGCTGCCTACATAAATTCAGGGGAATGGGACATGGGGATTCATTTCTATTTTATGATTATATGTAGCAGATAGTTAGTTTGGGCCTATCCTCTGCAACCTTGGAAAACTAAAGAGGCAGAATGTCCAACAAATAAGGAGACATCAGCTAGCAGCATGCAGATTGACCCTGCACCCTTCCTTGTGATGTTTGCATGGGTTAGGATGTTCCCATGGATTGAAAATAACTAAGATTTCAAATCCAAAATATGGGACAAATTATGGCTGTTCTTGCCTAATTGTCAGGCCCAGTGGGCCTTCCTTTCCTTTACCTCTCCAGAAATTTTATAGAGAAATGGTATGGGCAACCTTAACTTCTCAGTCCTCCTGATGCCAGTTCCCCATTCAGGTTCTCTAATCTGGTTTTACAGAGGAAGTCTTGTGTCTAGAAGGAATGCCATCTTGGTTTTTTGGGTTTTTGTTGTTTTTTTAAAGTAACTTCCAGAGATTTGTTAGCACAATCCTTAAAATACTTCTGTTTCCTGTAGGAGGGAGAAGAGGGAGTGTCTTTTGAACTGCATAGTAAAGGTCAAGTAAGGACCAGAGCTTATTAATGTTAATGCATTGTTTGAAAATCACTGTCTGAGACCAGACAAACTGAGCCTGGAGTTTTAAATTGTCCTCATCTGCATGCCAGTTGCTTCCTTTTGTCAGTATATTCCACCATGCTTTTCCTTTTTCCTCTGGCAAGCTCTATTTGAATGAAAAACAATCTTTCACACCTTGTTATAGGAAAAAATGAAAGGCAAAAACAAGTTGGTTCCTCGTTTGCTGGGTGTCACCAAAGACTCAGTGATGCGTGTGGATGAGAAGACCAAGGAAGTGTTGCAGGAATGGCCACTGACAACTGTGAAACGCTGGGCTGCCTCACCTAAAAGCTTCACTCTGGTAGTCTTTTTGTATATATTCAGAGGAAGAAGGATCTATGTGGCAAGGAGAAAGGAAGATGTACTTATAGAACAGTTTCTTTAATGTAACTTGTTCTATCTGTAATTTTCTAGTATTGTATAGAGTCACTGCGTCCTAAACTAATAAACTGACCCATATTGGTGTCTAGGGTCGATCTGTATTTTGATGTTTCTAGATGGACCCGTTCCCCCAAAGTACTGTTTAAATCTTCTCAAAAAACATTGTTTAAATCTGTTCTGTGCCTAACCACTAAAACAGTTAAGAAAACATCATTATTCACACCTGCTTAAACCTTTATGGTGCTTGCCATTCGTAATGCACTTTGTGACTTGCAAGATATGAATAGAAACAAAGCTAGGTGGTTCATTAATACATTTGATTATTATGTATTTAAAGAACTTTCATGAATGTGATGTTTTGTTAATTATTTGGTCCATAAGAGACTACTGCAACAAGAGTATTTTGTATATGAGGAGGTTGTTTAAAGTGGTAGTCAAGAGGCAGAGGCTGGAAAATTATATTCACTTTAATCACTTGCATCTAATTTCCAGTTGCATGGGTGATTATGCTTTAGAATAAAATTCTAAAGAATTTTCTCCATCCTTCAGTGACTGAGTCTGATGAAGTCAGACTAAGTATCTTTTGGTCCTCTGTCATTTCAATTTATGAAATGTCTGTGATTAAGCTGTGAAAAGCATCCTTCCCCTCTCCTCCTTCACCCCCCATATAGACTGGTTTAGAATCTTGGAGCAGTTTCATTTACTGTTGGATATAATAAAATGTCTATACAAATAATTTTAAAACTTGAATTCTCTCACTCATATTTGGTACTGTTTCTTCATTTATTTACCTTCCATTTTTTAAGAGGTTTGACTTTTTTTCCTCTCTTCCTTCAGGATTTTGGTGAATATCAGGAAAGCTATTACTCAGTACAGACCACTGAAGGAGAACAGATCTCTCAATTAATTGCAGGTTATATTGATATCATCCTAAAGAAGGTATAGTATCAAGATGACATGTAGTAAAAATGCAGTAAAAATCACTGTACAGCAGTGCAAAAGCTCAAATGTGTGCAAGCTGCAGTTCTCTTTTTCTCTCATGAAGTCATTGTTGTACCTTATGTTTGGATGTTAATCATTTTTACCTTTAATATAAGCTCTTTTCATTAACTTGAGTGCTTCTAGAAAACATCAAGGCTATTAACTGTAGTGGTAGTATGGGTCAGGCTCAGTACAGCATGCTTGGGCTTTGTTTTTCTGTCTGGAAGGTGAACTGCTGACTATGAGTGTATATGCAGAGGAGAGTCCAAAGCTTCAACTATGGATTTTAAGCTATGGACCAAAGTGGTGAATCAGGTGGAAAGAAATGATCCCCTGGAAGCAGCATTTAAAACTACATTAAGGGCTACACAATTGTCCAGCGACTCTTATATATAATGTATCAAAACTGAGAAAGTTTTGGGGGGGGGAAATATTGCTTTAAAAATATTGTGATCAGTAAAGCAAAGAATTACATCTCAGTTGTGTAGAGAGAGGGATAGAATTCAGTGTTTGTGAAGAGGCCGGACTATCTTGAAACTTGGTTTTATGGACTGTGCCTGGCAGGAGAGAGGAAAGGCCAATATTCATATCCAGCATTCAAAATATTCACTAGTAAATAAGTGCAACAGCAAAAAATACCAGTTTTGCCAATAAGCGTGGAGCTGAATGGTCATACTGTAAGTATGGTTTATAGAAAAGTGAGGTGTTTCAAATAGCACTGGTTGCTCCTTGATAAATTTTTACTTTGTAAAATTCCTTTGTAATTTTTACTTTGTTCAACCAAACTACATCATTATTTGCTGTAATGGAGTTTAATAGTAAAGAAATGACAGAAAGCTAAGCAGCTCAGGAGAATTTATTGCCTTTGTTCATGTGAACACTATAGGATGTAACATGAAGTGTTACGAAATCAGAGGTTGAGGAGGATTGCCAGAATTCATCACAGTACATACCTTTTTTCTCTGAGGCTGTCAGTCTCAGATTTAATAAATGTTAAATAAACTGCAGGTTCCTATAGATGGTTTAAAACTTGATTCTAGCTCTTAAGCTTCAAAAGTAGCTTTGCTTTCTAATGCCAAATGAAAGCAGCCTTTCTGTCTTGATGGAATACAGATGTGCGTATTTCCACTCCCTTCCAGTCCTTTGAATGCTTCTTTACAATTTGCTGACACAGCCAGTTATAAAATGAATGAATTAGTAACAGGTTAAGTGGTAAAACACCCATGATGCTTCATGATGAGTATGAGAAGCATGCCGTTTCTAATTGTTGAGCCTAAGTTATCTCTGTGATGCATGCCTTAAAGTATGATTTGTCACTCTTAGTTGCATAATGTTAATTCTTGATGTGTTTCGTACTGTTCCAACTCATTTGCTCTGGTGTGGATTGGTGGTGTGTTTTTTTCTGCTAAAGTATTATTGGTGCGACACTCCCCACTCCCTCTTGTCCTGCAATTTTAGTGATAGGTCATTAATCAGTTGACAGGAAGCTCTGAACCTGAGGAACTTTTACCATTTTTTAATCTAGGTATGGGGGTTTTTTACTTCATACTAATATGGAAGCAAGGCATAATCTTGACTAGAAATAGGCAGTTTCAGTTCATGCATAAACTCAAAATATAATAGTATGTATACATTCAGACTACAAATCATGTAACAAGGTGGAAAGCAGACAGTATATTTGCACTAGGTCACAAGTAGAAATAGATTGGTTTTACAAGGCAGTACTTTTATGGTAGTTTCCTGTTTCTAGTGATTTAGACTTCTTCCCCTTGTGTATATTCACCTCCCTTATACCACTATAAAAAACTGCCTCAAAAAGTCAGATGTGCAGACTGTCCAGAGGTTTGAAGTAACTATGGTAATATAACTTGGATACAGTATTAAATTTATCATCTTTACTATGGATATGTATTTCATAGTGGTAGGTAGCACCACGTAGTAACATTTCAGGATGCTAAGTATGACTTGTAGCTGAGGTCTAGTTAATTGAGTCAGTCTGATGTTCCTGAGTTAGAAGAGAATGGGAAAGGGGATGGTACATGTCCTTTCTGTGCCCAGATTTGCTGTTGTTGCATATCACTCGGTCTTTAGAACTTTTTTTTTTCTGTGAGAAAAGACAGTATCTCAGCACTTTCTCTTTACCTTTGTTCAAAAAGGCACCAATAGGCTTTTTTCCTTTATGCACTCCATCTGCCAGGGCTTAGAACCTGGTCTGTTAGATGCTGAAGGGCACCTCTTCTGAGGTGGAGGTTATGTTGTCACACTACCAAAATGCATGGTGTTCAGCACTGGACAAGACTCTGCAGATTATTTGACTAAGCTTCTGATAAATGGCAAGGAAATGGTGGAGAGAAAGCAAAAAGCAACACACATTGTTTAACTTTTTTCTTTTTCTTCCCCCCCCCCCCCCCCCCCTCCCCCCTCCAGAAACAAAGTAAAGATAGATTTGGGCTTGAAGGTGATGAGGAATCAACCATGTTGGAAGAATCTGTTTCACCTAAGAAGTGAGTGTATACAACAGGAGGAAATGCTCTTTATTTAAGAGTGAGACCTTTTGGCTGTGGCAGCTTTTTTCAAATGAAATAGTATAGTTATTACTGTTAAAGAATTATTTTCTACAGAGTATTTCAATAGAAGGAAGTACTATCCCCAGGCAATTCATCAGGCTACTAGCTTCATTCAAGGATTGAAGAGCAGGTATTTGTCACAAAATTGTTGGTTAAGGCAACCAGCAGTAGTACCAGTTTGAGGTAACTTGACCCTTGAACAAAGGAACTCAGGCTGCAATTCAGTAAAATGCTGGGGGTTGGGGGGCAGTAATGATGCAGAGCTGAAAATGATGTATTAGATTTTTGATCTTCATGCAAACACTTAGGAATTAAAATGTTTTAGTTGCTTGTGTTGGCTAGGTCCATGGTTTCCAGTAAATTTGACTGCTGTCAGTTTAATTGTACACAATCATGAACAGAGCTGGCTTATTTCACCAAACCACTTTAGACAAACCAATTAGATGTGTGGCATGTGTAAAGGTAAGGTTTTGGTACTAGTAGGTCAGGCTAGGGTTCTGATGGGAGAGTAACTGAATATAGCAAAAAGCATAACTGTAGAGCTGGCCATAGTCTTGAAAAGGAATATTAAATCTTTTGTTGCGGTGAAGGAATAGAAATAGGTTTGTGACATTATAAGGTGTAATGAGCCACTCAAGTCTCCTCTTGGAACTCTGAGGATGGCAGCGTCAGCAGTGTGTATGTGGAAAGTCTGATTTATTGTTAAACATACGATTTATAGGAGATAAACTTGTTAGATATTTAATCTGGCTGCCTGTGAAATTTCAACTTTTGGCAGATCATGCATGTTCAGATGTGCTTTCTTTTGACATCGCCCTTTCCAAATCACTTCCAGAATATACTGTCAGCTAAGTGCTGTGCAGAGAGGCCCAAAACTTGTAATTGATGAATACAAGATTTTTCACAATTGAAATTTCTTTTTTCCCCAGCAGAGTGTTGCTGTTAAAGCCAGAACTTCTGTCAATGCTTCTAACTGTTAAAGCTTGAACCATTTTTAAATATGAGCAGTATATCTGACAAAGTGGTTCATGACTGTGGATGACAATAACTTTATTAATTCTGAAAGTATCCTGCTTCCAAGCCCATTATCTGATAGGCTGCCAGATCATTAGCAAGTACTGTGTATACATGTGTGTATAAAGAAGGAAGAGTGAATGTTAGTTTTTATCCCAAATCTAGGGATTGCTTGCAAAAGGCACCTCCACAGGGTTCATGCTTCTATTTTCTATTGATCAGCCTATGATACAACTGAAACAAAGCAGTTATGCCATAAACCTTGTTCCGGTTCTGTCTGTCATGCATGTTATAGGAGTAAAGCTATTGTACCATGTAGACCAGAACTGCACATTGCCTTCTTTCCTTGGTGCCTGCTCATTAGTGCTATTAATATTTAATCTGCCAAAAACCCCAGATTAGTTTTTTTCTAGCATGTTAGAAAATGGTTAGAAAGAAAAACGGTAAAATTTAAATTTTCCAGCTTCTCTGAATGTCATGAAATGCAATTTAAAATCCTAAAGGAAGAACATCTGGCAGAACTTGATTTGCAGGAGCTAACTAATTCTCTCTCTGTTGGATTTTTTTTTTTTTTTTTTTTTAGATCTACCATCTTGCAGCAGCAGTTCAACCGAACCGGGAAGGTGGAGCATGGCTCTGTGGCACTACCAGCTGTTATGCGTTCAGGGTCCAGTGGCCCAGAGACTTTCAACATTGGCATCATGCCTTCTCCGCAGCAGCAAGTCACAGTTGGTCAGATGCACAGAGGACATATGCCCCCGCTTGTGAGAAACCTCCTTGTTTTGTATTTGAAACTTTTTTTGCATTTGAAACTTGTCTGTGCCACAAGTAGTCAGAAAGAGCATGTTATACATAGTACTAAGAGCAGGAGGAGGATATAGAGTGTGACTTCCCGGCTGTCCTACTGAATATAAGTTTTGAGCATCCCTAAAATATTTAGGGTATCACATTTTGACTTATTTCCTCATTTTCTTTAAAGCTGGCTCTTCCAGCCTTCTCTTTACTTCTCAGTAGTTAAACTAGTATTCAAGGGTTAGGAAAAAAGGTTAAAAGACTAGCAAAAGTAAGCAATTTTAAGAAAAAGGCTTACACTTAGCTTATCACTAGCCCACCAATTTAGAATTTTTTAGCAGGCTTAAAATTGATGCTGAGTTTTCTCATTTAAATTAAAAGACTATCAAAAACCCTAAACAGGCTGTAGAGAATATAATCAGTGCTTAAGGTCATGACGTACCACTAGAAGTGTAGTATGCATAGTGGGTTGACCTTGGCTGCTTGCCAAATACCTGCCCAGCTGCTCTGTCACTCCTGCTCCTCAATAAGCTGGGGGCTGGGGGTGGGAAAGAAGACAGAAATTCTTTATCACAACATAGGTTGAGATAAAGACAGGGAGATCACTAATTACCTTCAAGGGCAAAACAGACTCAATTTGGGGAAAACTAATTTAATTTATTGTCAATCAAAATAGAGTTGGTTGGTGAGAAACTGACAAAAACTAAAACACCTTCCTGCCACCTCCGTTTTTTCCCAGGCTCAACCTCAATCCTTCATTTCTGATTATTCTACTCCCTGCTCCCAAGTGGTCAATTGGCAGCCCCTCTCCACTGCTCCTTCCTCCTCACGCTTTTCCCCAACTCCAGCATGGGTCCTTCCTATGGGCTGCAGTTCTTCAGGATAAACTGGCTCCAGTGGGGGTCCCCTATGATCTGCAGTTCCTTTCAGGAGAGCCTGCTCCAGCGTGGGTCCTCCACAGACTGCCGTTTCTGCCAAGACCCTGCTCCAGCGTGGGCTCTCCATAGGCTATAGTTTCTTTCAGGGAAATATCCACCTGCTGCAGTGTGGGGTCCTCTGTGGGCTTGCAGGGTGGATATCTGCTCTGGCATGGCCCTCTTCACAGGCTGCGGGGAAATACCTGCTCCACTGTGGTCTCTCCTGCAGGCTGCTGGGGAATCTCTGCTCTGCACCTCATCTGCAACTTTCTCAGACATTTGTGTTTGCAGGGTGGTTTCTTGAATTTTTTTTTTTTCCCCTCGCCACCATGTGTTGTTTTGCCCTTTCTTACCAATGTTTTCCCAGAGGTGCCACCATCTTGGCTGCTGGGCTCAGTTGTGTCCTGTGGTGGGTCTGTTGGAGCCATCTAGAACCAGCTGTGCCTGGCATGGGTCAGCCCCTGGCCTCTTCTCACAGAGGCCACCCCTGCAGCCAAAATCTTGCCACAGACACCCAATACAGATAGCCATTCTGCTCTGCCTAAACCCTTCGGTTTTCTGTTAGCTTATGCATATTGATGGCAATTGAGTTGTTATAGGTTTGTCCTGTTCCAGGAAATCAATAATGATATCCTAGAAGCAATTTCAGTTTTCATGTTCATGTTCCTAGAATGCAAGTCAGTAAGAGCTTGGTGGTTTTGTTGTGTGTCTGTTGGGCATTTTTTGATCTTGGAAAGTTCAGCATTTTATAAATGTATGCAAGTACAGAGGAGTATAAAATGACAGAGGCAGAATAAGACTGTGTGAGAGGCATGTTAGAGGGCTCTCCATTGCACCAGGGAAAAGCTAGCTATCTGAAATGGCCTGGTGTGATTGTTGGATTGTTGTCACTCACTGTCTCTTCGTGCATATGTAGCATCTGCCTGAAGTGCCATTTGGAACCTAGCACACAGCCATTTCCTTGTTTTGCCTTTCAGACCTCAGCTCAGCAGGCCTTGATGGGGACTATTAATACCAGTATGCATGCTGTTCAACAGGCACAAGCTGACCTCAGTGAAGTTGATAACCTGCCACCTTTAGGGCAGGACATGGTGAGTTTCTCTAATCCCTCTTAGAAATGGATCTTAACGCTTTGGGGTGTTTACAGATCAGTTTAGTCATTGTCCCTGGGTCTAAAGTAGTATCACTAAAGCTTTTAAAATGAGATTAAAAAATCTGTGCTCTCTTTAAGGAATTCATATACAGTGTTCCACCTCACTCTAATCAGTCTTCTGAGGTTAGATGTAGCAGACTTCCTTCCATAACCATGTCTGGAATCCTATTTGTTTCATATGCCTATGTACAATTAAATGCAAACTATGGGCAATATTTATGGTGGGAGTGACTGCCTTCCAGACACTTGAAAAATAAGAACAAAATATGATTCGGTTTCCCTGATCCAGGTTATGGCAGGAGGACAGATCAAGAGACTGTTGTTTATGGGGGACTGTCAGTCAAGAGTGTTTAGCCTAGCCTTCATGAATGCACTGTTTATGGCCTTTACCTTAAAAGGGCAGCTGTTGAAATGTGATAGCAATTCTGTAGTGAAGATTCAGCAAAAGAAAATGCTTGCTTTCATATTTCACTTTAAAGGCTTGGTTGTTGTCCTCTGTTTCACTTTTAAAGGTTCATGAAGGAACGAGAGATTTACATAGTATCTCCTCTTACAGAACCTCACTGCAATCCTTAATTCTTGTTTTTGTTATTACTCTTCAGGCATCAAGAGTATGGGTTCAGAACAAGGTTGATGAATCAAAACACGAAATACACTCCCAGGTTGATGCTATCACTGCAGGAACTGCATCTGTTGTTAACCTTACAGCAGGTAAATTTCAAAGGGAAGGATTTCCTTGCAGTCTCCTAGTTATTTATCAGTCTAATTTAAGTAACATAGGGACTGAGTGTGGGGCAGCTGGAGAAAAATTTACTTCAAATTACCCCAATAGCTAAGTGCATTGATGTGCGGAACAAGTTTTCTGTCCCTCCCAACACAATTTTTGTATCTTCAATTTATCCCTTACACTAAAGCTACAACCATTGATGAAGATAAAATGTAGCTTGCTTATTCAACAAAGTAGAGGGTGTTTGCAAGGTTGCTACAAAAATGCATTATTGATCTGACAGTTGTTAGAGAGAGATTGTGTTTATTGACAGTGTTCTTTTCTTCAGCAAATTACAGGTTGATATACCTGTGAGTGGCTTAAAAGGGACAATACTGTATTACCTTGGGTTCTTCCAATGTTGAAAGATAGCTGAAACTGTGGACTTCTTAGCAAATTGCATTGAATGAAGAGAAATTCTATTAAAAGATAAATTATTGTAGAAGAAATAACGTAGGAATTGGAAAAATTATAGCAGTCTAATTATTTTAAACTGACAATAAAATTACTTCATAGGTATTACTTGGCTATCTTGAAATGTCTCTTTTTTTCTCTCATGAGTGTAGCTCGTGGTAGCTGCCTCTTTTTCCCTTTTAACCACTAAAGCATTCTGATAATGAAAAAACATTTGCTCTACAGGGGACCCAGTTGACACTGATTACACTGCTGTGGGATGTGCAATTACAACCATCTCTTCCAACCTCACCGAGATGTCTAAAGGTGTGAAACTGCTTGCTGCTCTCATGGATGATGAAGTTGGAAGTGGAGAAGACCTCTTGAAAGCTGCTCGAACATTGGCTAGTGCTGTCTCAGACTTGCTGAAGGCTGTGCAACCTACTTCAGGAGAGGTGGGTAGATGAAAACTGTACAAGTTCCCTCTTTGAAGTGCATAGCTTTGGCTTTTTTGAGAAATGTTAGCTTCTAAGCCTTACCTGCTCAGTGCCACAAAGTCCCCTGTGCAAGCAGTTCTTTTGACTACTACTTATTCCTTCATCTGTCTCTGTCTTTATGCCTTGTAAGTCTTGCACCTTGATATTAGAATGTTCTGTGTTATATGCAGAGGCTAATTGATTTGTGTAATAAATAGTTAATTTATCTGGGTACTGTATTCTCTTTTAGAAACAAATTTCAAACAGTACTATGACTCAGTTTAATAGGAAGTGGAGAGATGCTCATGATTTTTTTTATTTACTATCTTTGTCTACTTTTGACATATAAAATGAGAATTTAATCCCTCTGTTGTAGTTTTCCAGAAATGAGTAGTACTGAGCAGGATAGACTATATTGATCAGTTTGTTACTTGTTGGAGTCTGCAGCCAGTTTGCCTTACATCTCTTATCTTCAGTTATTTATGTTTTGAAGAACATGAAATCTGATGTTTCATATCAGTTGGCATATTGACTATCCATCCTTAATTATCCTTGGAGTTATTACAGCAATGTCTATTCAAGTTCTTCAAAGTTCTTTACACATTCTCTGGGAACACTTTAGATGAAACCCCTGAATTATGGATGTGCAGTTGTGCATGTGGAAAAGTAAAGAATTTTCCAAAGTATTTCTGTTGTGTAATTTTATTTTAACCACGTATTGATTGCACGCTAGTGCAGAAGTTCCTTGAGCAAATACAGAATTCAAGTAAAACTCATTTTCTTTGAATTAATGTATTTCACCATTACATTTTTCTAGCCTCGACAGACAGTTTTGACTGCAGCTGGAAGCATTGGGCAAGCAAGCGGGGAGCTACTGAGACAAATTGGAGAAAATGAAACAGATGAAAGGTTCCAGGTAATGAGGGGGTTGCTTGTCACTGTCAGAACTGTGCAGCTTTCTAATGAGGAGGCAACTGCATAAAACCAGGCTTCCCAAAGTGCAGTTAGAAAATGCTAGATTTTGAAGTTTCTCAATGCTAATTGAGGTTAATCCATTATGAAATTCCTTTTAATTACACAATCACAGAGTGCTGATTTCATAGGAACCCCTACTTCGTTCTGTGTATCGTATAGATGCTTTTTTGCCTCATGGAGAGCCGTTTGCACTGTACTCCCCTCTGTTTAAAATGCATGGCTCATGCTATTTGCATACTGGTCAGACTCTTACTTTCAAATTCTACTCTGGTTTTTACATTTACCACTACGTTCATCACTGGCTACTTTTATGGTGACTTTCAGTACCTCAGTATTGCACAGATAATATCTTTTATAGCTTTCTTGTAGGATGTGGAACTGTCATTCCATTTTACAGATGGAAAATTTGGCATGGAAGTCCGGAGATTTGCTAATTTGAAATACCCTTTGACTTGTTGATCTCTCACATTCTTGGCATTGTGTCACACTAGATGTTTGAATCACAGTTCCCCTTTGCTTCAGTTGCAACAGAGTGCAAGTTATATCACATAGTGCCAAGTTAGACTCAGAAAATAAGGAACAGCAAACAAAATATTTTTAAAAACTCTGCCTATCTTCACTAAGTACACTGTAGGGTTTAGGGTTTATTTCCGCGGGGTCCGGACGATAGAACACCAATATGATGATTAAAGTCGCCCGTTTATTGAGCCTAGCTGATCATTCTTATACAGTTCTCTAAGTTGTTTAGAAACTCTGATTGGTTGCTGCATGCAAGCATTTGGTGTCCACGCGCACAAGCATAAACGGTGATTGGTTACATCGGTACTGTCCACGCGCACAAACGTAAGATAAAGTTAGTTATACCCGCTCTGTACACGCGCATAAACACAGGACATAATTGGTTGTATTAATTAGAGCATGCAAGACTTGTCTTAGTCCAATTGGTCAAGATAAGCCCCTGAATTGAGGTTGTTTGTGCCAAGTTCCCTTTATCGTGGAATGTGCACCTGTGTTTTTTTTATTGGGATCTTTCTTCTTCTATCTTCTTGTTTATTCTGTTCAAGGCCTTCTAAAGGTGTCTGGAATGCTCTTGTGACCATGAGCTACTTTTAGGCCCAATAACTAAGTTCCCTATAACTGAACCCTACAGTACACCACATCAGATACAAGACTATAATTGAGTTTTCCAGGGTGACATGCATAGTCTTAATCAATTGTTCTGAATGCCATAGGGATTTTGTGGGAAGCAGTGTATTAAAACTTGCACATGCACACAGACAACTTCAATCCTTACCCTTCCTTGTGTTTCACTGTCTTTGCAAGCTAATGACCTATTATGCCATATATTTATGAAGAATGAATGAATGTTTATTAATAAACAATGAGTATTTCTCCTCATTAAATACAGTGGTTTTCACATAAGAGTTTGCTGTGTCTGTATGTATGCATGTAAACCAAAATTCTACACAACCTTTTGGTAAACTGAGTAGAAGAAAATTATTATATTACGACCATAATTTCCTTAAGATTATTTGAATTATCAAATCATAATGCCTGTATGACTTAATAACGGTGTTAGCTATTAGCAGTTTAAAACCGTTGTTCCTAAATGCTCTGTTAAAAACATGTTTGGATTTTTTTCACTTAATGCCAAGAACAGGTTTGCACCAGAACCAAGGGGAAGTAATTTATAGCAACAGATAGATCTCTGGAATGCACTGTATGCAAGATGTCTGCTAATATAACTTACAGGCTATTTGAAACACTTGATCCACTAGTAAATCTGTCTGCAAGTTTCATCAGAGTTCTCATTTGTATTCCTAGTTGAGTATGTATTGCAGCCCTCTCTTTCTTGGCTAAGAGAAGGAACCTAAACATTCTGATAAGTGCTATGGAGTGTTGGAGAAGGTGGGTAAGGAGAAGGATGGTTTATCATGCCTTCATATCCTTAAAAACAAAATGAAAACTAGTGTTCTTAATTTTTTAAATCCAAGGTTTTCTTTCTGCTCTGAAGTTAAAATTATGCGTATCTGTAGTATCTTTTTACAGGAAAGCCAGGTCATTTTAACAGTATAGGCATTAGGAAGGAAGAAATTTTCTGAACTTCTTCATTGCAGGAATTAACACATGAGCATGTTTTAATTTTGCAGTTTCAGAGTTAACTAAATTATTTTTGTACAAGGGAAAGTTCTGGAATAAAGACCTGTTTTGAGTTATATTGTGGAGCAGTAATTTATAGGGTGATATTTACATCATGGACGAGGAAATATTGTGGTTGGAAATGGCATTTTCAAAAATGGAGTGGCAGTTGTCATTACTGTTAAGCACAATGAAGTACTTGAATTTAGTATTAACTCAAGTACTGTCTGTCCTCAGCAGTTTGCTCCCTGAAGTTGTCATCTTTATTGCAGATATTTATCACATGTTTAATGGTGAACTCCAGATGTTTTTATACTAATAGTGTATTCTCAGGAAGTGAAGATTGTTCTTATGGACCCTGAGCCAGTTCAAAATTTGACAGTCCGTACTCATTCAGTCCAGTAACTTGATAATGTAGATAGAGAAATGGTTGTACCGAGACCAGAAAACTGTTGAGTTTTCTGAGTAATAGTAATGTCTACTGCTTTACATGAAACAAAATGTTTAACTTTTGATACAAGAGAACTTCTTACCTTCAGGAGATTTATCTTAATATAAACAAAGTATATACTTTTTTTGTTCGTAAGACTGAGTTTTCCCTTTATTTTAACCAGGATGTTCTGATGAGTCTGGCCAAAGCTGTTGCAAATGCTGCTGCCATGTTAGTGCTGAAGGCCAAGAATGTAGCACAGGTGGCTGAGGATACAGTCCTGCAGAACAGGGTCATTGCTGCTGCTACACAGTGTGCACTCTCTACTTCCCAGCTTGTGGCTTGTGCAAAGGTGAGGCTAACAATGTTCGTGAGGTGGCAAGGCATCGTTTCAAGTGTATGCTATTATGTATTTCCAACAGTCTCAGACAACATACTGTGTTAATATCATAGATCTATATTTATGCAATATCAAAGTCGTTGATTAATAAATTGTCACCCATAACAGTGGCAATCGGGAGCCCAGAGGATGTGAGGTGTTGCTGTAATCTCCAAAGAAGGTTCCACAGATAAGAGCCCATCTGATTGGTTACTAATACTGATAAAATAAAAAACTAAAAAATATTAGTTCAAGAAGCACAGCTTGTCTGGGGGATTATGTAAGTTTTCTAATAAAGCCTAGTATTAGGATGGGTTCACCTCATCTAAAGCTAAATAATTAAAAGCTGGTATTCTTGCTGAAAATAAAATCTAGTTGGTGATCATTGATTTTAAATACATTTGCACTAATTTACAGTAGCCAAGTCATTGTAATAGATCCATTGCTTTTGGCCAAGTACTGATTTTTAGTCTAGGCAAATTACAAAGGAGTTGAGATCAGACCTCAAATTCTGAAGTCTGCAATTGGAGCATTACATCTTCTGCAGCCTTTTTTGTCTTAAAAATAAATAAATAAAGTATTTAATTTTAAAAATTAAACAGTTTGCATTTCCTACTTGGATGCTGCTTTTGAAGTCTGCAGTGTCATCTTTTGCAGGGAAATGGGTATTCAACTGTTGTGAAACATCCAGAAGGTTTATATTAAAATTGATAGCCAATATTAGGTATTAAATTTTCAATGTTTTCTACTTTATTTCTCTGGCTGGAAGGGCTTTTTGTAATGCATATATATGAATTTTCATTATTTGGACTTGATGTTCATACTGCCTGTGAATTTCTTCAATATGGCATAAGACCCGCAGTGGCATTCTGTTTTCCTCATAAGATATGCACAGTTTTCCATTGCTAAAAGCTGTCCTGATATGCCTGAATAAAATGGGGGAGTATTGTTTGTTTCTAATCTGTAGATTACAGAGTTTATTACTTGTCTTGTGGCTTCAGAAGGAGAAGGTTGTTTGGCTTGTGCCAAGCACTACTTTTATTTAAACAAACAAACAAAAGGCTGATATAAGAAGGCTTTACAAGACCAATTCTAGTTAAGATCTAATTTTATTTGGAATTCCCGGGTACAGGATTCTGCCAGTGGACGCAGTTACTCTGGAGGAGTTTGGCCCATGCCTGCCCTCCAGAACTACTGTCTGGTGTTTTCTCAGTTGAGTAGCTGCTGAAGAAGCATGAAACAAGGTGGGGGCCTCCATTCTCAGAATCTAACTAGATATTAAATTAACAATATGCAGAGCCCAGATTCCTAATCTAGATATCTGAAACTACCTATTTAAATACTCCCTTTCAGGGTTTTTTGTCTAGGGAAAACAGTTAAGTTAAAAATGAAACATCTACTGCAGTAGCTTTTAACTTGTTAGTAGCTAGGAAATTTGCAAATAAGCCTTTTCTGAATGCTTTGTGTTCTTTCCCCACGCAGGTTGTGAGTCCCACCATCAGCTCTCCAGTGTGTCAGGAGCAGCTGATTGAGGCAGGGAAACTGGTAGACCGTTCAGTGGAGAACTGTGTGAGGGCCTGCCAGGCTGCCACAGATGACACTGAGTTACTGAAGCAGGTCAGTGCAGCTGCCAGCATTGTCAGCCAAGCCCTGAATGACCTCTTGCAGCATGTCCGCCAGTTTGCGAGCAGGGGAGAGCCCATTGGACGCTATGACCAAGCTACTGATACCATCATGTGTGTCACAGAGAGTATTTTCAGTTCGATGGGAGATGCTGGTAAGTTTCTCTAATGGACAGCAGCTTTCCACAATTCAGAGGTGTGCACATTTCAAATAATGCAAGTAAAAAACTTTCTCTGAAGTGTACTGTGCTTCTAGGCTAGTGCTGTCATGATGGGTAGTCATTCAAACCATAATATTAAATCAGCAAAATGGACATAGCTGTGTGCTAGATAGAATTAACATTCTGTGAAAACAATCAATATCATGCTAAAGAATCACTGTAATATTTTTTCTGTTTTCTATCACTGTTTGACTTCACAGAATTGTGTAGCAATTTCTCCTCTCCAAACACAAAGACAGGTATCTGGGTGAATACTTCCCAGTGATTGATTTTATTAGCATAGATTTTGTTGTAGGTTTTGAAACTTACTTCTGCTTCTTCCTGTGATACTTGTAAATGTGCAGCTTCTAGAACCAACCTGTGGTGGGTTGACCCTAGTTGGATGCCAGGTGCCCACCAAAGCCACTCTATCACTCCCCCTCCTCAGCTGGACAGGGGGGAGAAAATATAACAAAAGGCTTGTGGGTCAAGATAAGGACAGTTTAATAAAGTGATAGCAAAGGTCGCGCGTGAAAGCAAAGAAAAACAAATGATGTTATTCTCTACTTCCCATCAGCAGGTGATGTCTGACCACTTCCTGGGAAGCAGGGCTTCAGTACGCGTAGTGGTTGCTCTGGAAGACAAAAAAATGCCCCCTCCTTCCGTCTCCCTTTACTTAGCTTTTATATCTGAGCTGATGTCATATGATATGGAATATCTGTTTGGTTAGTTTAGGTCAGCTGTCCTGGTTATGTCCCCTCCCAAGATCTTGCCCTGCCCCAGCCTGCCATTGAGGGCGGGGGGGGGAAATGTTGGAGAGACAGCCTTGATGCTGTGCCAGCACTGCTCAGCAGTAGCCAAAACATTGGTGTGCTATCAACACCTTTCTAGCTACTGATGCAGAGCATAGCACTATGAGGGCTGCTATGGGGAGTATTAACTCCATCTCAGCCAGACCCAATACACAACCAAAACTTGAGTTGCCTAATGTTTAACTGATCCAATATGAATTGTTAGAAAAGAACCATTAAATTTTTTAGAATGGTGAAATTTCAGTAGTTATAAATGTTATGAAGTAGTAACAGTGTGAAGGGGCAATATCAACTTGAAATCAAGACAGTTCATAGAAAGTGTAAAATGGGATGAGTTTTAAAAAGCAGTTATGGTGAATAGTATGGTTTTGGTCTTCTCTTTCATGTTATGTAAATGCAAGGCCAGGAAAGAAAATATTTCAGCTGCGGTTTTATTCACATTACAGTTGATATGAACAAACTGATCTTTTATTGTGGACTCATCTTAGTTGTTACGTTTAAGAGGTATAACTTTCAGATGTTTCTGTTTTTAAGGAACTGTCATTTCAGCCATGCAGCACTCTTCTAGAGGAACATGTGCAAGGAAGTAATTAGTGAATTTCTCAGGGTATTTTGACCCTGGAATCTTCTCTATGAGAAATCTGAGTGATTAAAATATTTAAGAGATGCACAGGAATGTTTGCTAAACCACTCTTAGTCTTTGAATTGAAAGCTGTGGAAAAAGTTTTCTAATGCTCTGGAGCTATCCTAAGGAATTTAATTACTGTAGATGTGCACAGGAAAGCATGTCAAGTTTTATGTTTAGCTGTCATTTATGATTCAGCTTCTGTGTAAAAGGATACAGTGAAAGAGATGATCTTGGATAGCATTTATTTTCTGTTCACAGTCAAGTATCTTGTTGTGCAATACTTAGTTTTTAGTAGAAGGCATTCGGATTCCAGTCTATGTTTCCAGCTTATCATTGCACTCTTGCAGTCACAATTTTAACAGCAAAGAGACTCTGGCTTGTGACTGCTGTATTATTCCCAAACAGGTTATTCTTTCAGTTTGATTTACTGGCTTAATACTGTAAGAAAGGGCATTTAAAGAGATTTTTTTCAAGTGGAACATTTGAACTGGGAGCTGAGTTAGCCATTATTGGTAAAAATTTTAATGGCAAAATTGCATACTGGGAAATAGTTGATAACAGCTAGAAAACTTTAATTTTTTTGCCTTTCCTGAGCAGAGGAGCCTGCTAAGAAGGCATTTAATTCTGAAGCCTACAAGTCACCTTTACACATGAGAAAACTGCTGCTTTGCTTTTCTTTCCCATGATTTTTTAAGACCATTTGAAAAGAATGAGGCCTTAGACCCAAACACGTCTTGCTTGATTTGATAACCTACAGAAAGCCAAAGGCTTTATGGGTTCAAGTGTATTATGAAGGAGTTCACGTATATATTTTACTGATCAAATGAATTTGCTCTAGAAAGGGTATCCACTTCAGAAGCACTGCTGTTTCATCTCTATGCTTCACCATGACCGGAACATGACTCTAGTATCATAAATATACACCTTTTTTGGCCAAAACCACCTAACTGGTGCTGAGTCTCTTCTGACAGAGTTCTTAATTTAGTTTATATTAGACAGAAGATAATTCTCCCAAAGAAGAATAGGTGAAAGATGGGTAATATTTAATAATAATAAAAGAGTGAAATCTTGTCTGTTATTTGAATGCAAAATTATTAGTCTTCACTGGGCCAGGAGTTTCTTTGAACTGTATATTCAAAATTACCTTAAAGTATTGATTTTTGTTTTTTGTCTTGCTATCTAGAATGCAAATACTACATTTTTTTCTTAATCTCCTCTCTAGAGGTTTCTTTCATTTATGTTGCAATCCAAGATTTTGTTTATGAAGCTTCTAAGTTATGAACTATTCATGTATCATTTTCAAGTCAAAAGAATACTTCAGCAAATATAACTTTATTTTCATCTTGTTGGGATGACTTCTGAAACCAAAACTGAAATACAGAGAGAACGAAAGTAAAAATCTTGTATACCACAGGTGAAATGGTACGGCAAGCCAGGGTACTGGCTCAAGCCACTTCTGATCTCGTCAATGCCATGAGGTCAGATGCTGAAGCAGAAATCGACATGGACAACTCTAAGAAGCTTCTGGCTGCCGCAAAGCTCCTGGCAGATTCTACAGCCCGCATGGTTGAAGCTGCAAAGGTACCAGGGAAATTAAATAATTGTCAGCTTAAAATTGTATGGTTATACATGAAGAAGAAATGGTATGTGGGGTATTATAGATAGGAGCTGGCTGATAGCAGAGGCTGTTTTTCTTATCCTGTAAAAGTGCATTTAATGACTTATCCTAGGTACATTCTAGGTATTACTTGGGGGGTTTTGGCTTTAAAAACCCTTCTTGCACTACTTTGCTCCCCTGTGTGCAAGGGTGGTCATGACTCAAGCCATCTAGGGCAGTTACCACCAGCCACATCCTCTGTCTTCTACCAGTCTACCAATACAAATGGAACAACAAACCCATAGCAATCTCTTACAAGTATCTCTTACAAAAGCTGTTAACAAAGCAACTCTGCCTCTGTCTTAGGACCAGTTTCCTCCACCTGGGGAATCTTGCCTGTGTTGTTCCTCCACACCCCCCTATTCTCACAAGAGAGGCAAATATCTAACCTTTTTTTTTTTTTTAACTTTCTGTGCTAGAAACCTCTTTAAATCCATTAGGGAGGAATATGTTCTCAGAATTGTTTCCCAGATCCTGCACTTAAATGATGTTTACAGATCAGGGCCAGCCATTCTGCTAGGGCTCTGGAAGGCCCATATGCCTGGCTCCAGAACATATCCTTGAATTTGCATTACTTCCTCAGACTTCAAATGGAGAAAATCTACTGTGTTAAATCTCAAGGTCTGGACTGCAGTTACTGAAAGGCATACTGAATTGGGAATTGTAAAAACGTTTTTTTGGGGGGTTTCTTGGGGGGGTGTGTGTTTGGTTTTGTTTTTTCAAAACCTATGTTCATCAAAGGATATTGTTACAGTTCATAGTGGAAGCAGTTTACAAAGGCTTTTCTACTAAGCACCTAAAGTAGTATAGGAAGCAAATGTTTAACTCCCTTCCTCAGAGTACTTAACATATACAGTAACAACCTTGCACTAGCAATAAATTTTCTGCTTCAAAGTCTTGTAACATTTTAATGTTGTTTTAACTTTGGTTAAGATAATACAAGGAAAATAAAGACTGTTGTCACAGAGCTGTCTGGATATTCATCTACATTTTCTCCAGGAACTTTTACTGAGGCTCATGTTCTTTGTTCTGAAATTTTGTGCAGGGAGCTGCAGCCAATCCTGAAAATGAGGATCAACAGCAGCGTCTGAGAGAAGCAGCAGAGGGACTGCGGGTTGCTACAAATGCTGCTGCACAGAATGCCATCAAGAAGAAAATTGTCAACAGATTAGAGGTTTGAAACTAGATATTGTTGAACTTTCAGTTTACTCCATTTTGATAATTAGTATCCTTAGATAATTTCAAACAAGTAGAAACGCTTATTTCAGGAAAAGTGCTAAACCTAGAGTGATAGCACTGTAAGCTCAGTTCCAGAGTACAAGGCTTGGAATTAGAGATGCTAGTATATGACACATAGTCCTCAGAAAATTGAGCAACTTGTATCACTGATGTAGTACAGTGGTGTAAGAATTTGACTCAGAAGGCATTTGATGGTGGCTTAGTCATAAAATTAGAACAGCTGAGGTTTCAAACAGCTGAGCTGAAACCACTTCATTACTATTTTAATTTATCTGTATGATCTGTAATTTACACACAATATCTTTTGGTGGTTTTAACTAGTATATCTGCCAGAGTTCCTTGTAAATTTCCGTGCAAAGATATGTTGATTTGCAGCATATCCAATTAAACTGGTAAGTTATTCAGAGAATCAAGGAACCAGAAATGAAAGTGAAAAGATACATCATATCTGGTAGCACAGCCAAGGGGGAGGAAGGCAATTTACTGTGCACTAAGAATAAAAAAAAGTCTGAAATTTGTCTTGTAGGCAAGGTTTGATCTTCCTATTCTCAGCTAAAATGTAGAAAAGACAGATTAAAAAAAGAAGCCTTTCATAATTCCTGGTTTCCAACTGTGGTTTTACAGCAGTCTGATTCAAGTGCAATGAGATTAGACAAACAAGGAAATTTAAGTAAGTAACCATGTTCCAGAAGTGCATTTAAATTACTGTATCTGGCTACAACCAAAAATCAGGAGTATTTCAGGAAATAAAGGTTCATGTCTCAATTTCCTAACTGCATGCAAAAAAGCTTTATTGAAAGGACGTTTTATTTGTTTTGCTGTTATAATATATACCTGCCTTACAAGGGAGTGAAATGTGTAATGGTGAGAATGAACTTCATGCTTGGTTGTATTTAGTGGGCCAGTTAAAGAAAAGTATTGTATAACATGTTTGGATACTTTGGATAAACTGTTGGCATACTTTGTTGTTTGGCATACTTTGGATAAACTGTTGAATTTTTAATTTTGTAATAGGGAGAGGTTGATAATAACACTCCTAGATATTTGGAGAAGGTCTTCTTAGTGCTTTTAGACTCAGCAATACCAGTATTTTGTACCTCTGCATCATTTTAGCATCTTTCCTTTTGCCATAGAGCAATCTAGGTGGAAGTTGGCTCCCTTGAGCCTTTGGTCAGAGGTGTTAATGTAGCAGTGTGAAGCACTATGTGTACTTTACCTGTTTTCTCTGGCCTTCTTTGTAAGTCTAATTGATTAGACTATTTCCGCTTTCTGTAATTGACTTCTTATGGTCATATTGCAACCTAAGCTATGAAGGAGTAAGAGCTTAGAATCCTTTTAGTTCCATCTTTTTCCTTATTGGCAAGTTAGAGATGGATAACAGGGTTCAGCTCATTTTCATCTTGAGAGAAGAGCAATCCTGAGTTTCCTTATGGCAAATCAAATTAATCAAGGGATATAATGTATTAATCTGTCAAAATTGTTACTGTCAAAGTTACCTATAATATGTGTTTCATCCTCTAAATTACTCAGACTTTTACCACTGATTTAACTGTTTCTTTTTCTCCAAAGATTGCAGCTAAACAAGCTGCAGCTGCTGCTACTCAGACTATTGCAGCTTCTCAGAATGCAGCTGTTTCAAATAAGAACACAGCAGCCCATCAGCAACTTGTGCAGAGCTGTAAGGTAAACATATCACAACTCACTGACAAATAACTCTTGAACTCTGCTTTATGGGGAACTGAAGATCATCTTGTGTAACAGCACTATTGCAACCTCAGAAGGAGATTTTAAAAAAAAAAACAAAAAATAAAAAAACACCAAAACAAACAAAACCAACACCACACACACTTATCTTTATGGATTCTGGAGAACTGTCATTTAGTATATTATCCATAGTTTCCATGCATTAGTGTATGGAGAGCTTTGAAAAGCTGAGCTGTTGGCTGTTACAAATACCCCTGCAAACACCTTACTAGAAGGGATCAGCAGGCTTATATACCTCAGCATGTATCTGTTGAGTAACAACCAGTTCACCTGAAGCAAGTGCTTTAAAAGTTTTTCTGCAAATCAGTCAGCAGTACTATATATGCAGAGCTATGCTAGAAGCACTGTATGGAGGGGTCCGATTGCTCAGAAATTTTTACACTGGCAAGAAGTCTTGGCCACGTGTTCAGTGTATGAGTTTGCTCTTCAACAGGTGAGTAGCTGTAGGATCACCAAAACAGGCTGTTGAATGATACATGCAGTGAAATGGGGCTGAGGTCTGCTATGGAATAAAGGTAACCTTTGAATTTTCCACAGCAAAGGATGGAGTAGCAATAGTGGAGTGAAATCCTTATTTAATACCATAATGGAGTGAAATCCTTATTTAATGTATTGCTTAGATAATTGGTTATATAACTAACAATACTGATTGTGCTATTCTGATGTTCAGCCTACAAGCAACTGGGGCCTTAAATGTTGCTGTAAAAAATAAGTTATAGACCTTACTATGGGGTTAACATGATTCCTAGCTTGAAGTTAAAGCTGCCAAGACCACAGATTTCAAGGTTTGCCTGAAGTCAAGCATAATTTTATAGTTCCAAGCTATAATTCAGAGTCTGGTGAGAAGCTGTTTTCTTTTGTGTTTAAGCTACATTTGGCAGCTTCGTTTCTAGCTCTGACTAATGTTGCATCGGGTTTTTTAAAGAAATCACATTTAAACAAAAAATTGAAAAAGACAATAGAATGCAAAAGGGTTTTCTTCTGGATGGAACAGCAGTTATGTGGGAAACAAGAACAAAACCATTAAAGAAGGCATCGTTAAAAGCCACATTAATATTCAGCAATTACTTCTTGTCATGGTGGTAATCCTGAGAAATGTTGGAGTTAAACAAGGTAGCTCAAGCACATCTCAAAATTCTGTTGTAGGCAACTGCTATTTCGGTATGACAGAAAAAAAAAAAATCAAGCTGATTCACTGTATTGTTTACAGTTCATTCTAATTTGATCTTGGTGATGATTTATTGCATAACAGAGATGATCCAATACCTACTTTTTTACTTTTTTGGGGAAAAAAAAAATAGTATTTCACTGCTGAAATAAGTGTTATTGTGAAATGGGTGGACAAGGAGCATGAATCTGGGCAGTCCAGTAATAAAGTTTTAGCAGTACACACTAAAGAATGCTCCAGCCATACTATAAAGTTTCTATTGTTAGAAGTCAAGGACAAGTAGACTGAGGAGCTCGTTTGTAAAAGACAAATGTTTTTCTGAAAGCAAGGCATTCCCTTGAAAAATCTGTCACCTCCACTACTGGCATTTGAACATGCAAAGGAAGTAATTCAAAATAGTTTGTGTACCTAATTTTGCAGAAAAATCTTAGATTGTCTTGTAGGATCTTTGAACTAATGAGTAGCTTTAATAAAGATTTCTTAAGTAGAACGCCTCTGAAAAATCCTATTATGTATTAATTCAGTTCCATGGAATCCTAAACGAATTCTGTGAAGGCACATGAGTATTGTACCTGTGAATACTACAGGTTGTCTTTAAGGGAGGTGGGGAGAAGGCTTGCTTTAGTGTTAGAGGGTTTGGAGTTTTTATTTATCTACTAAAAGCTTTTACCTTTGTTTATTATAGAATGTTGCAGACCACATTCCTCAGCTGGTGCAGGGTGTAAGAGGAAGTCAAGCTCAGGCAGAAGACCTCAGTGCCCAGCTTGCACTAATAAATTCCAGCCAGAACTTCCTTCAGGTGAAGTGAATCAATTACTGTAGTAGATTACATCAGAGCAAAAAGCATTTTTTTGTTGCTGTATGTTTTTATTTGTGATAAATAAGCAGTAAACTGTTAACGAAACACGTAAAGTTCATTGCTGACTGTGTACCATAGCTAAGGAGAATTTAGTTCCTCAGGTCAGTTGGCTGAAGTTTGAATCTGCGGAGAGTGAAAACTGCCAAAATTGAGGATAAAAGTAAAAAGAAAACTAAAGTGTATGGAGAAGAAACATTCATTACTATAGCACTTCCCTTCTGGGAAAGAGTTTAAAGAACAAGATGGAGAGAATTCAGTGTCTTTCTAAGTAGAGGTCTGAATATGTGAGATGCTGTTGTAACCTTTCTCAGTGGAGGTAAAATTAGTGTTGCAGCAACAAGCTCCAGAATTCTTCATAAATAAAAGGGAATATTGCCATGTTTTTTTTAGATACTAGCCTGCATACATAATGAATCTTGATTGAAGTTTTGAACAAAACACAAAATTTGACTCTGTGCTTCTTCCAAAACATCTTAAAAAAAAAAAATAGATAAAATATTGAGCATTAATAACAAAACAATTGGGTTTATTATTGACATTACAAGAAACAAACAGAAGAAACCAATTCTCTGTGTAATGACATGAACATTACTTGGCACCAGTTAGTCCTGTCTGAAGTGGGGTTGCTGTTAGCAGGTTCTTTATGGTCCCATGTAGGCAGAGGTATCGCAAACCATGCTCTTGCTCTGTTTGACTGTTTTGCTATATGATTTCCTCTGGAGTCATTAAAATGATCAATCTCCCCTCTGGCTGTATGTGTGTACCATGGTGATGGTGAGAATTGGCAAGGTATTTTAATTGTATTAGAGGCAAACCCTGTGAGCAGTCATTGCCTGAATTACAGTTTTCAATTTATAGAAATTTGGCAGAGTTTAATATTTAGAAACATTGAGACAAATTTGCCATCTGTGCTACCTGGGCCTGCTCATACCACGTGGATGCTGAATGGCAAAACTGCACATTTAAATATTTTTAAGTATTCTACATGAGTACTCAGAGGCCTCAGGCAGACATTGGTACCAATGAGGTAGTCATTGTACTAGTAAAGCGCCAATGAGTCCTGCTGCAGAAGACACTGCAATGTGGAATTATGACAGGGTGCAGGATATGAACAAAAGGGTGAGATCTAGAAGGTGCATGCTTAAGGAGCAGGGAAGTGCATGAAATGGTCATTACAGAAAATCTAGAAACCTCACAAGCGTGTGAATGGAAGAAGCAATTTGTTTATTGAATCCTAAGTCTTCTTTAAAGATAATGAGCTAGTAAAACCTATTGTGTTCACTGCTCTTCTTTCAACAGCCTGGAAGTAAAATGGTGGCATCTGCTAAAGCTGCAGTGCCCACTGTGACTGATCAAGCAGCAGCAATGCAGCTAAGTCAGTGTGCAAAGAATCTTGCTACCAGCTTAGCTGAGCTGCGAACTGCCTCCCAGAAGGTAGGTGAATACTAGTTTTAATCAGCTAAAGGAAGATGGCTTGGATGGTGGTCACAAGCTCACTCCCTCTTGACCCACTGTGTCTCCCCAAAGGGAATAGCTCATGCTCAGTCAGTGTTCACTTTTCAGTGTTGCTTTTTGTGCACAGTTTGCTCAGACTCCTGGGTGGCTTCTGTGTCATAATAGAAAGGGGAGGAAGATGTGGCAAGAAAACTGAAAAGCTTGTGCTACCCTTTCCATATGAGAAAGACAGGAGGAGGAGAGCAGCATGTGAATGCTCTGAGCTGCTGTTACATCTGAAGGAGAGTGGGGAAACGCGAGTGTATCTCCTGCACCTGCCAAACTGGGGTGAACCCAGATACAGCACTGCTGTGGTCAATCTTGTGATTGTGAACAGGAGCTATCATCTCTAAAACTCAGGGAAGCAGAAGTTATCTGTTTCACACATAGATTTCTAAACCATGTATGGGTTTAAAAAAAAAAAAAAAAAGTTATCAGTGGGAAGTCTGCTCTTATTTTTTGTGTATGCTGAGGCCCAAAACCAGGATTGTAGCATATAGGTAGCTACACCTGAGCTAATGTTGAAATTTCCAGCTCACGTACTGATGATTTTGGGCTGCCACATCAGAGGGTTCACTGTGACTGTAGTCATGATGCATAGTTAGGCTGTTTGTCAAAAGTCAAGTCCAGACAGCAGCAGTTATTTTCTCAGTACCTGGACTGCCTAGTGTGAAGGTATGTGTACACAAGCTAAGTGCATCTCATTCCCCTGGTGGCTCTTAACAGTGAGTTATTCTATTCATAAGGTAAGAATATTGTGCAGGAGTTTGGAATCTGTGATGTGTAACACTTAAAGTGCCCACAATGGCCTGTAAAGTCATGAGAGCAGTAATTTGGGAGGGGGAGATTATGTATGAAGCATTTACTATTGCTGGTAGTGGCTTACAGCTGCTAACAGTGATATTGATCTGATTTCTGAATAGGCTCATGAAGCATGTGGCCCAATGGAAATCGATTCTGCGTTGAATACAGTCCAGACACTCAAAAATGAACTGCAAGATGCGAAGATGGCAGCTGTGGATGGACAGTTAAAACCTCTCCCAGGAGAAACTGTAATTGAGGAAGGATGTTCTTCATTTAAAAACAAACAAAGTTAGCTGTTAAAAATTTTAAGTGTTGGAGGCAAAACAAGTCATGAGGCTTTGGATAATGATGACACTGATAGGATTTTGCACTAATTCTCTTTAAAAGAGTATATATTCTTACTACACCAGAAGCATGTTCTGTAGCAGAATTAGTCATAGGACTGTAGGGCCTCCTACTCTGTTGTACAAATTACAATTTAGTAGCAGCAATGTTTTGGTCTTTTCCTGTCAAAATGAACTTCTTTTCAATAGTGACAAAGATGAGAACTCAATAGTTCTAAGACTACCAGTCCTCGTAGACTTAAAGTGAAATGTTTTATTTGGCAAAAACCCCCTTCTCAGATGAAGCTATTGATTTCCATTGCTAATTATAAAATAGTTCTGTTGTTCATATTACCTAATATATTAATTCATTTCACCCTAGACAGGGAAAACATGCTAGTCAGATTTCAGAGAAACTGTGTGTGTGTTTGGTAGCTGAGGTACAAGCTTGGTTTTTGTTGAATGAGGAATTTTTTAGTACTACTTAAAAAACAAATGTGTTTTAGTTGAGCTTAAGCAAAGAATGTTGTGCTTTGCAACTTTTCACAGCTTGAGAAATGCACTCAGGACCTGGGAAGTACATCCAAAGCAGTCGGTTCATCAATGGCCCAGCTGTTAACTTGTGCTGCTCAAGGCAACGAGCACTACACAGGTAGTGTTTTATTCATAATGTCTTTGTGAAACCTCTGCTTTCCATAAAATACTTGATAGAAGGTTTTCTTATCACAGACAACTAAAATCAAGGAATTACTTTTATTTTTAATGCTGATAGTGAATTGTGGCAAGTTACTAGGAATTGCTAGTGTGAATAATGTGTTTCATAAAAGAATAGTGTTGCAATCTGCTGTGTGTCTGTATATAATCAGAATAGATTGAGACATCTGTTGTTTTTGTAAATATAAGCCACTGAAACTCTGTAAAGGACAGAACTAAAATGTAATGCAATTTAAAGGTCAGTGTGACTGGAAACGTTGCTATGTCATTTCAGAAGGTTAAAAGGGTCTTTGGATATTTTTTGAAGCACAGGATGCAAACATACTTGGGATAGCTTGGTGACGTTTAAAACTGCATCTCTTACTAGATGTTACCAGTTTACATGTATAATGCAGCTGGTTTCTCTGACTCACTGATCACATTTGCATAGTTTGAGTTAAAGCCAACAGGGAATGTGGGCACACGGATTCTACAGTTTGTTTTTGTACCTGTGCTTTTAGAAACCAAAAACACCCTAATAAGGAAAACGCTCCTTGCAGGAGGGGAAAAAAGTTTACTCTTAGATGGTAAAATGTTCTGTCTCCTTATTTCTGTAAGAAATGAAAGCTGTTGATGCAAATGCTACTGTAGGATTTTTTTTTAAATACTACTGATAAAATGTATTATGGCAATTACCACTTCATTGGATATAATTGCATCAGGGCTACGTAACTTAGTTGCTTTCATTTGAAGCAGTTGTAATTGCACTAAGCTGGCTCGCATTTCTATCACATAGTTATGCAGAAGTTAGCACTGGGTATCTGGTGAAGGAATACGGATACTTGCAGCTGATACCAAATAATTGAATCTAGTAGCTCTCAACATCAAGCTATAAGAGCTGTTTGGATGGGAAATCCTACAAAGCAATGAGTTCTTTTCAAAGCTCATACAACTATTTTCTATCTCATACTGTCTTGTTATGTAAAAACTCTTATGTGTTCAAGTAAGCACTGAGTGTTTACAGGTATTATGACATTGTGCTGTTTCTCTGTGATAAAAATACTTTACAGCTTATATTCACTATTTAATAATTCCCTCTTGTCTGCAACTGTCACAGTAAGGTTTTTTTCACTTTGTACTGAAAGTCATTGTAGAGGATGAAAGCAGCACCAAACTGAAAGCGATGCAATCAGACCTTTTTATTTTGTGGTACTGTGATAAATTAAGTCAAACTTAAAGGATGCTTACTGGTACTCTAAATAAAGGAAACAAAACGTGTGGGTATTTTTCAAATTCAGTTCAAATTTTCTTTAAATTAAGAATGTAGAAAGCTCTCTGTGGTTTGTCCAATAGAAAGGTTGTAACTGCAGCATAGGCAGTACTGTTTCTCTGCCTAGCTTTGCTTTACTTTGACATATAATATCACTTGCTTTTCATTACCTTCTAAAGTTTCTGCATTTAAAAATGTTCCGTTGACCAGAAGAGAAAATGTTAAAAGGCACTGGCATTAAAATGCTAACATGGCTGCTTTGTGGGTTGTGATGTTCCAGTTTTCTAAACGTTTCCAGTAGAGATATTGGAACATGCTAATTATTTTTAATGCCTAAATATAGATAACTAAGAGGTCTTGTACAGCAAATGTGAACATTTTCTATAGTTTTCTTTTGGTAGGAATAGTATGATTTTAACATTATCACTCAGAATATACTACCTACGTTAATTGCATATGTTGTTGACTAGACTACATGCTAATTAAGGTCTTTTAGAAGACTATTTTATATTGGTTTTCATTAAGTGCTGAATTAAATTTATGGGACCGTTATTCATACAGTTGTACGCCTTAGTGCTAAAGCTGGTGAATGTCCTATAATGTTGGCCAGACAGAACACAGAAACTAATTTCATGACATCCTCTCTGTGACTTCATTCAGTTATTTTTATGTGCTTGTACTCACAGTACTGTTAGGTTATATCAAGTTGTACCATCCCTAATGAGTTCTTAATTATTTTTTTTAATTGCTTCAACTTAAGGTATTGCTGTGTTTATTCTCTAAAAAATCCAAAGCTGCATTTTCGGAAGTGGCATTGATGCTGTGGCTCTGAAGTCATGTACACCATTCTTGTAGACAATCACTTTCCCCCTTAGCTTGAGTATGAGTTTTTCCTCATTTCCAAGTTTTAGATTTTCTTCTTTTTCAGTGCTAAGATTTAGTCACTAATGTAGAGCTGTGCCTGGAATGTCGTCTTTGGGGTATAGTATTTACTTTATGGGTTCACTACAGGCATTTCTTTAGGCAAATGATGCCGTGTATTTCAAATGTGTTCATGTTTGAAGATTTTCTTTTAAACTGCATTTGCAATGTTATTTTGCAATGGGATCATTACCTGCAAATTCATCTGTCATAAAATACAAAGATTGTCTTTAAGGGTACTCATAGAATCCTTGATGAATCCGAACATAGGAGTTGCTGCTAGAGAAACTGCTCAGGCTTTGAAGACTTTGGCTCAAGCGGCACGAGGGGTTGCAGCATCTACTACCGACCCTGTGGCAGCACATGCAATGTTGGATTCAGCAAGAGATGTCATGGAAGGCTCTGCTATGCTTATTCAGGAGGCAAAGCAGGCCCTGGCTGCACCAGGGGATGCAGACAGTCAGCAGCGATTAGCCCAGGTAAGTTGCAACTTGAGTAGCTACATGAATTATCAAACACGCAGTGAAATTACTTAGAACACAGCATTAAATAATGAGAGAGAACAACAGAAAATAAGGCTGCAAGGGATGTCAGCTTTCTATTCCTTCCAGCAACTCTCAGATAGTAAGTAACATCATACTTATGTTAAACAATGCAGATGATGCGTAGTATGATATTTTAGTCACTTTTAGAAAAATAAACTTATACAAAGATGCAGTTAAGTGCTTTTACCCACAACGCGTTTGAGTAGGCTGCTTGACTGCAAAAATGATACAACTGTTAAACTAGTCATTATCAAATGAAGGATCTGTATTCATGTTTATGCAAAAAATTAATGCACGTTTTCTACACATGTGGCACCGTTGCTATTGAACACTTTAAGGAATAACAAGTTCTTTTTTACTCGTTTGAAAAGGTCTATAACTGGCCTGTATTTTAAATAATTTCTTATGAGGAGACATTTGTTTTAATTGGGACTTTGAAAAAAGTAGCATGCAAAGGATTTCTGTGATTAGTATACGGTTAACTTCCGTGGCATTCCCTTATCTGCAGTGCTGCAGACTTTATCCCAGGTGCCAGGAGCAGTTGTGGAGCTGCCCTGCCAACAGTATCCTATCAAATGGGTGAGTGTAAATAATGACTACTGCTGGACTACCGGTGAGCAAACCAAGGAAGTCGCAAGCCTCAAAAACGTTTTTGTTAGAGTCAGAATCTAGGAATTGCTGACTATAGAATGTGCCTCCTATTAGATAAATGACCACTTAAGCCTTTCTCAGTGTGGATGTATTTACTTATGTGTTGTAGGTGGCAAAAGCAGTGTCTCACTCCTTGAATAACTGTGTGAATTGTCTGCCTGGACAAAAGGATGTGGATGTGGCCTTGAAGAGTATTGGGGAATCTAGCAAGAAGCTCCTTGTTGATTCGGTGAGATGTCTTTCAACGCAGACATAAATTTTAGAGAACCAAAAAGCAGATCTGGGTTCCCCATGTATCAAATTATTATTTAGTAAATGTGCCTTAAGTATACGTCCTATAAGTTTTGTTTAAGTGTATGCAACTTTAAGTAGCTGCTACTTTGGCTGAAATGCTGTTCTTCTAGTTTTTGGGAAAGATGAAATGTGTCTGTGGCTTGTGAAGGCAATATTGAAGTTGTTGTCATAGATCACCATTAGTTTTGGTTTTCTGAAAATGCTAACTGTGACTTAACATTTTGAAGAATGTGAAAATTAGAAAATCATAATCCGTCTCCCATCTAGAAGTGATCAGTTCAGTTTAAGGAGCATTGTGGTCAGTCAAAAAATGTTTGGTGCATCTATGGTCATTTTGTGCAAGGAGAATTGTTGTATTTCTGTTTAGCTGCATCCATGTCAAAAAAACCCTTTTGTGCACTGGTAATTTGCTGGAAGGTTATATGATTTGAACAACTTTTTTCTGCACTTACCAGTGATCCTGCTACCCTGTGAATGAAGGAGGAATTGTATTTTGATATGTTTGTGCAATGCCTTTTGGTAAAACCAGGTCAGGAGTTTGGAATCATTGTGAAGAGCTGCCAGTACTTGCGTGGTGTTCTGGAAAGCTTGTTTGTGGAAGTGAATGATGACTTGGAGACCAAAATTCTCCAACTTTCGCCACTGAGTTCATCACTTCAAATTTTGTAGTTGAACCATAAAATAGCTATTGTCAACTCTGTCCCTTGAAAGGCTTACATACTTGTCTGTCCCTTGAAAGAAACAGTGGGACTGAGGTTGTTGCATAGATTTCTGGTTGATAGCTGTCCCATAGTTACACTATTCTACTTTCAAAACTGAATCACTGAATCAGAGTCCAGTTGCAGTACTCTGTTCTACCTTGTATGTGAAGCTCACTACTGCATTGCATTTAGTGTTCTTGAATTGTGTTGAACTTTTCAGTCGTGAAGGGCTGGTGTGACGTTGCAGACAATAAAATATGGCACTTGGTCTCTTACAGCTACCTCCAAGTTCTAAGTCATTTCAAGAAGCTCAGAGTGAACTGAACCAGGCAGCAGCAGACCTGAATCAGTCAGCAGGAGAGGTCGTCCATGCTACACGGGGCCAAAGTGGGGAACTGGCTGCAGCCTCTGGAAAATTCAGTGATGATTTTGATGAATTTCTTGATGCTGGTATTGAAATGGCTGGCCAAGCACAAGTAAGTTGTTTATCTTGCTAATTGGGACCAAGGATTATCTTGGCATAGTATCTCACAGTGCAGTGTCTTGGTTACCTAATAGCACAGTACAATGTGCTAGTGTGAGCCTAGCCAAATATGACAGGTGATGTTTTTTATGAAGCAGTCACCTGTAACTGGTTATCCAGAGTGAAGTCAACTCAGTGTTTGCATTCTGCACAGGATACTGGTATTTGTTCCTGTGCCCAGTCAGAAATATGACTTCATGCTCTTCTGTCTAGGTTGGGCTGTTAACTAATTTAAGCTGTATATCTGAAGGTACAAAGGTGTGCTGAACCTCTCAAAGCTTATGGAAAGGGTTGCTTCTATTTTGGTAGAACTACCATGGTGAATAATTTATGTGAACACTGTTCAAAATTTAACACCTTTCTTTGCTAATTTTCAAATGCTTTAAGTAGAGGGAGAAAAAGATGCATTTAAAATCCAGACTTGATATTGTTCTGTGGTGCCTGCAGCTATGGACCTGCTACAGACTGGAGCAAGGATTTGAAGAGGGCTGGCTAAAATGCCATGGATCTGACAGCAAGCACTTGGACTTCTGTTTAGTGATCTAAAATGTGGCAGAGTTGTATTCTCATTAACTCAGAATCGGGAATGTTGTCACGTGTTACCTAGCTTATTCCTAGTAGTCCAGGTACTCATATGAAGTTGGAGATCTCTCCTTCATTTTATCTTACTGGGTTTAAGTGTACTGAATTACAGTAATTGGTCATTTGTAGATGATTTAGCATAGCAAATGTCAGCATATAAGAAAAAGTCATGTACCAGGAGAGCTAGGAAGACTTGCAGAAAAAGGAATCTGCAGACTGTTTTGCCCTAGTTAGTAGGAGGAACTTGCAAACCTGAGAAATAACTGCCAAAAGAAAACTAACCAGAAAGTCATGAGTGTGCCAGTCCTCTGAAGTAATTTATGAAGTCTATAGAGCAGATGCTTGGTAGGTAGGGCTGAGTCGAGAGATTGGACAATCATTGCTGATTATTCTTCATCAAAACTTAATCTTTCAGGTTCCAGATCCATGAAGTGAGTTAGGCACCAAATATCAGCTGATTCTCTGAAATTGAGTAGGATTTAGGTACCTGACTGTCTTTTTAGCCATGGGCCTCATTGACTTTTAGAATGTTTTGTGTGAGGCAATTCGATGAAGGCAAAGGTGGAAATGATACTGCAAATAGCTATTTGAAAAGAGAATTCCTGATGATGATGACCTTGTGGCCCTTGCAGATTTGCTTATCCTGCTGATATAGGGGTTGATAACCATCTTGGTTATTAATGGCTGATCTTTGCAAAGAGAATGCTTTCTGTCTGTGTGTAGTTATTTAGCCTGAATAGAAGCAACACCAGGTATTTTGGATGCCCAGCAAAATGCTGGGGTAGGGAGGAAGCAGAATGGAAATATAAAGTAAAAGCTATTCACATCAGCTGAGTAATACGCACCTTGTTACATAAAACCCTGAATAGACCGTTAGAAAGAATGGATTCATTTCTACTGATCGTTGACAGAAGAATCTAGTCATGGCTGTTTGCTGTGATAATACAGTACTTCCTGTAACTGTATGTTGATACAGGTTTTCCTTTTCAACCAATGGCTTAAAATAAATAATAGAACATCCAAGTCAGAATGTTTACCGAAGTAGGCTTATAGAAACATATTTCCTTGGGATAGAGGACTTTCTGGAGGGATCTTTCTGTGTGAGTAATCCCAGTTAGATGCTAGAGAGTCTGTGGGTTACACAGAGGTTGCTAGAATACAGGGAGTGTACACTGACTGAATAATGTGGATCAGTTGTGCCAGGCAGAGACACATGAGAGTCTTGACAACAAAAGCATTGTTCAACAACTAGTGAAGTTTCTCCGTTGCTCATTTGTGAATACTGCCATTGTTAGAAACCAAGCTATTTGTTATATGGGTTTCTTTTTCTGTTATGTAAGGGAAGCTAGAGGCACCTGTCTGGGTGAAGAGAGGCTTTGGTCCATGTTCTTCTCCGGACTATGGTCCCCTGAATGTCAGTGGTTTCAGGTGGATAAACTGGGTTTCCAAATGTGGTTTTAGCGCACACTCTTTATTGCAAGCTCTGCACTTAATGTTATGCTGCTGTGGCTTTCCAGACTAAAGAGGACCAGATTCAAGTAATAGGTAACCTCAAGAGCATCTCTATGGCTTCCAGCAAGCTGTTACTAGCTGCCAAGTCGCTGTCTGTTGATCCTGGAGCTCCTAATGCCAAAAACCTCTTAGCAGCAGCAGCAAGGTAAGGATGTGTTGCTTGCTTTAGGTTTTCCTAAGATGTTTGCATTTCTCTGTGATATTTGTAATGTGTTTATATGTTTTTCTGCTATTGACAGTTAACTGAGTGGTTGGAACCTGCAGTTCTATTTAAAAAAAAAGTAGGCCAGAGGAAAACTACTTATTTTGGAGTAGTTCCGTAACTGGCATAACTTGTTACCATTGGTGGAAATAAGAACCAGCAGTTGAAGAGTTGGCCTGTTTTTTCAAAGGGACTAGTGTGTTTTACCTACTGTTTTTTTACCATCTGCGTTCTGTCAAGGCAGTAGCTAACAGTAAGCCTCTCAATCCCTAACAAAGAAAAGAAATTGAATAACATTCTTATATAGAATGTGCTTAAAAATCATGTTGTGGCTACCTATCATTAAAAGTGTGTATGTGTGTATGATCAAGTAAACTTGAAGAGGTTAGATGCTATGTTTATTTGGTGGAAGATACCCTTACTTTAAAGATTCTGTCAACCATGCCCTGAATTTCATCTTGTGGACCCTGTTTCTCAGTCAAGGCACTCAGTGTTTATGAGAAAAATAACACTACATTTCAGTGTTTGACTGGATAATTTTCTCTCCTTCACTTTGTCAAATCTTTTTCACAATTTTTTTTTCCCCTAATTAACTTTTTATTTAGTTTTCTAAGTTTGTAAATGGAATGTTCAAATATCAGACTGGAAAGAGACTGCTGAAGGACAGACAGACATCACACCTAGAAATGTCAACATTAAATCAGATGAACATCTGAGATCATGTGGATGTGACTTACAATATTGTGTTCCAAAATGTTTATACTCGCAAAGATTAGCCTAGACAGGAAGTGAGTATGTGAAGACTGTTACTTCCTTGGGGATACTGTAGTTGTTTGTCCTGGACCTTGGAGTCATCCCTTTCTAATAGCAATAACTTAATTTTTAAAAAATAAATCCATTCCTTTAATAAAGCACTTTTTAAAGAAGTTATGCTACTTTACTTTGTCATATTTGTTAAAAACAAAACAAAAACAACTCTGACATCCATCTTGTCTCCCCAGAATTAAATAGCTTCTAGGAAAAATGTAGGTAATCAAAAGCACAGTGCTTAAAAGTGAGGGAGTTGCATGAGCTTTCATATTGCCACAGCATCAGACTGCTACAAATTTCTTCTTTAGGCTTGGAGCATTCCTATTTGGCATGTAGAGCAAGTTAGTGTTCTCAGTGAAGCCCAGTTAGTTGTTAGTTTCTGCCAGGCTGGTATTCCCTCCGTAGAAGCATGTAATATAAAAAGGGAGACAAACCATGTAGAGCCTTTAGATGTTCTGTTTTGACATGCTGTTAGTGTGTGTATGTGTGTCTGCATGCATAAGACTTTACATAGACATCAGATAACCATGAAAAGTAAATACTGTACCAATTCTTAGTTTGTGTTTAAGACACTAAGCAGACATGGTATTTCCCTTCTCAAATCCTCCATGGCTACTTGTGACAAGTTTCCAGGGCTCTGTTCTCTTTCCCTGCTGTGATATGGTCAGAGTCAAGTATTTTTACTTTCCCTTTTCTCATAAAAATGAAAAAAGAGGCTTCCTGTTTATAAGATAGCTTATCTTCTCATTTTTCTCTCATCTTCTATGGTACTGTGATTAATTTTCTTGTATTTTCTTTCCTTTCTTCCCCCTTTGTTCCAGCTATAATAGATACTCCAACTTTTTAGTAGCTTTGGCCTCCCTGTGGAGGCATTTTTCTTGACTTCCTCTGACAGTCTTATAGGACTGCAACGGTGGCTGAGTTCCCTGCAAGATCCAAGTATTTATATGCTGTATTTGATGAAAACAAATGTGGCTTTTAGAGTCCTAGTAGTCATCTTCCGCTCTGGGATTGGTGTTTGAGGGGCCACCTTCCTGGTTCCACTGCTTCCAAATAGTTTTGAAAGTAATGCTAGTGCACTGGATAAATTCCTGCACACAGGGTACCTAGTGTGTGGTAATGATATTCATGAGGTCACACTGCATCCTCTACAGTGCTGACAATTCTAGTCTATTACCAAGTTTGGGTTTTTTTTCTTTAATTACTGATACTCTCCAAGTCAAAATGCATTGTCTCTCTTAGATTAAAATCAACAGTGGACAAGTTATTTTTGTGTGAAGTTTCTCTGGGAGTGAACAGAACTTTCCATTTTTGCCATCTATTCATATGTCTGTATGCAATGACATTTTTCACATGCATAGAAATCATTGATGTTCAGGAGGTTGAGAATCCATCCTTTGTATTGATGTTATGTTGGTGAAGCCATCCATGTTGTTTTTCAGAGATAGATAATAATTGTAAAAACATTTGTGTATATAAACGCACACACATTGACTTGGAGAATATCAATTTTTAGTTGAAGATAAAAGCCAAATCTGTCTGATAACAGACTATATAAATATATAGCAGGACTACGTGTGTATAATACAGTATGCCAGACAGGACACAAGACATGTATATGTAACAGTCCTGAAAGGCAAAGGAACTTGGGGAAAATGGCTCCACAAGGACACCAAACCTACTGAAAAGGGTAGGAGTCTCAGTTAAACAAATATGTCTGTCTGTCCTGGTTTCAGCTGGGATAGAGTTAATTGTCTTCCTAATAGCTGGCATAGTGCTATGTTTTTGCGTTAGATATGAGAAGAATGTTGATAACACACTGATGTTTTCAGTTGTTGCTAAGTAATGTTTAGTCTAAAGTTAAGGATTTTTCAGCTTCTCATGCCCAGCCAGTGAGAAGGCTGGAGGGGCACAAGAAGTTGGCACAGGACACAGCCAGGGCAGCTGACCCAAAGTGGCCAACAATGTATTCCATACTGTGTGACGTCCCATTTAGTATAGGAACTGGGGGGAGTGGAGACGGAGGGAATCGCCACTCAGGGACTAGCTGGGTGTTGGTCGGCGGGTGGTAAGCAGTTGCGCTGCGCATCATTTGTACATTCCAATCCTTTTATTATTACTGTTATCATTTTATTAGTGTTATCATTATCATTATTAGTTTCTTCTTTTCTGTTCTATTAAACCGTTCTTATCTCAACCCACGAGTTTTACTTCTTTTCCTGATTTTGTCCCCCATCCCACTGGGTGGGGGAGGGAGTGAGTGAGCAGCTGCATGGTGCTTAGTTGCTGGCTGGGGTTAAACCACGACACTGTTAGTTTCCATTCGTTTTTCCCTGGAAATAAACATGAAACCTGGTGTAAATGTAATAAGCATGTCCTGTTTCCTTTCGTAACAGTATGCTACTATCCACCTAGGTAGTCATGTTATTGATATTACCAATCATGTTATCAAGTGACGGTTTTCTTAAAGAAAAAATAATCCGAATGCCTTGCAGATTTTTCAAGGCCAGAGGAAAGTATATTCTCCATGCATTCTGATTTCACTCATTTTGTAATTTACCATGAGAAACAACACAAAAAACTTGCATTCCACTATAATGTCACAATGCAAGCTAAGTTTTTGCAAGTTGGTGACAACATGCCTAGCTATAGAAAATGATCTTTGATTAATAACAATGAACAGCAGACCTCTACTTCCTCCTACAAAGTCTCTTTTTCTAGAAGCTACTTTGCTGGGTGGTTAGCCATTAGTCTAAAATGAATGTAGTTATAATGAATTTTGCTTAATATAAGAGCATTCATCGTAAACACTAATAGTGACTATATTGTATGTCAGATTCAGTCTGTGTTCAAGAGCACCAGAACTGTGAACTCCATAGAAATGTAATGCAAAAATACCTTGTCTGTGGATTTAAACCTAAGGGAGCTGATGCATGTTGACTCTGAGAATATAAATGCCTAGTTAAAGAGAAAAAAAACCAACTTGATAACAGACTATAGAAATATATAGCAGGATTAGATGTGTGTGTGTAATACAGTATGTCAGATGATACAAGACTTTGCTAGCAAAGGGTGTATAATATTACTTTACATTCAAACATTTTTTGGCACACTAGCCACTTGTTTCTATGTCTTTTAAGACTTCTGGGGTGCTAGCTGAGAAATGATTCACTTAATATCAGACCTGGAGAAGTGCTAAAATACTTTTTAGCAACTAAGTTATGTCACTGTGCTAGTGTAGCGGGTTGACCTTGGCCCGCTGCCAGGTGGTGTTTTGCTCTTTCTTACCAATATTTTCCCAGAGGTGCCGCCAGCTTGGCTGCTGGGCTCAGCTGTGTCCTGCAGTGGGTCTGTTGGAGCCATCTGGAACCAGCTGTGCCTGGCATGGGGCAGCCCCTGGCCTCTTCTCACAGAGACCACCCCTGCAGCCAGAACCTTGCCACAGACACCCAATATACTTGCTGCTGTGAGATGACGCTTCTGCTTGTTCTGGACTAACTTCTCAATTGTTTGCACTGAAGGCATAGATTTTCAGGTGTGGATCACTATCAGATGCTCTAGTGAGAATGTTAGGCTCCTACGAAGCTTGTTAAAGAAGAGGCCTCAGGGTGAACTGTTTAACATACAGTTAATCCCCAAACACTGAGAAGAAAAAATGTAGTAGAACATCAAAGTTTTAAATCTCTATGCAGTGTACACTTAAGAAAACAAGTTTTAATGAGGGGAATAATTTAACTTTTAAATTTACCTTTTTTCCTTCTACTCTCCCTAGAGCTGTGACTGAGAGTATAAATCAGCTCATCACTCTGTGCACCCAGCAAGCTCCTGGCCAGAAGGAATGTGATAACGCACTCAGAGAACTGGAGGTATTGTTACATTTCAAAAGTTCTTATCAATGAACATGGGCCCCGAATGTTTGTTTCCTTGGTTTTCTTTGTCCGATTAGCTGCTGTCACTGTCTTCTCATTTGGTATCTATGGCAGGGGTTTTAATTGCCTATGAGGTAAGCATAGAATCTCTGTGAACATCTTGTAGTTTTGGTCAGAATGAAATCTGCTGCCCTGTCCTCAACTCTTCTTCCCTGCCCCCCAAAAGGTACAGTTAAGTCCTTATTATTCATACTTACTGTGAATTAAGGAAGAATCATGACGAGATAGACATTCCCACTACCAGCAGTGCACTGGAGGGAGCTGCAGTATCTTGACTTTTCTGCTTATAGAATGTTGTTACTGACATCCCACTTTAGGATGATGTTTACCATCTTTTATCCTGCTTTTTCTTAGTGTAGATTTTTGATGCCTTGTATCTGCTTTGTCACAGCCAAGCTGATAGGACATGTGTGTCAATACAGGTTTTTGCAAGGTATGTTCTCATTCATGAGTGAAATGTTTGGCTGGCTAAATAGCGGGTAGCAGGTCAGTTGAAAGACCTAAGGTTGTACGCTGATCACAGACACAGCTGCTTATAATAGTAGGAAATGGCGTCTTTTTAATTAAACTAAATGCTTGTTGTTTGCTGTAAAGGTCAGAATATCAAGGGATGACTGGCCTGTGTAGAGAGCATAAAACACCTTCAAGGTTTATATTTTTACCCCTTGGTATCAAAAGGATACAAAGATCATTGCAGTGTGTTCCAGGATATTGTGAGCTTTTTTAATACACAAGCCCACAGTCATCATCCCAAAATATTCATAGGAGTTTGCCTAGGAGCTGCTTTGTACTTCTGAATTCTTAGCTTCTTGAGCTTAGTAGTGTTCTCTCCTTGGTTAAAGGGAGTGGCAGCAAGTTCAAACAATAGAAAGAGAAAACTGAAAATTGGGCTGTAATGTAATGGCTGTCTGAAATCACTACAGAATATAGGGGTGGAACAAGCAGGGGCAATGAAGTGCCATTTCTCAGGACTTCCTAGAAGACTAATGGGGAGAGATCTGCAAAACAGCAGGGATATGAAAGATAAGAATTCCCAGCTAATGAACCACTGAAAACTGAGAGCTTAGGGAAGAAATGTAGGGCAGAACAGCCTTAAGAAGCCATCACATGGGGTTCTGTGCCAATAACATGGCTTGCATGGATTGTGAGCAGAGCCTGGGAAGGGCAGAAGGAAGATCTGTAGCATCTTGAACTTCAGGAGACACTTGCCTGAGAGGGACAATTAGTGAGAAAAGCCTGGATGTATGGGCTTCAGATTAATTTCTGAGAAAAGAGAAACTGAGGCAAAACCACAGAGTCCTGAAACCAGACTGGAGACTGGTATCAAAGTGACCTGAGGAATCTATCAAATCTGGGGGAAAGCGTTCTTAGTAGTCTTAACTTTCAATTTCTCTTTACAATGACTAATTTCTTACCTCTTCCCTTCATTTCCCCAATTCATCGCCTACTATTTCTAGTCTTCCCAAGGCTTATTAAAAGTACTAAAAAGTATTGTTTCTGTAGAAAGAGTGTCTCACCTTGGATTTGACAGACTGTCAAGTATGCTCTGTAGTCTTCCCTGGAGACTCTGGAAAATTGTGTTTAGAGAGGACCTTACCGTATGACCTCCAATGAGGTAGCTCAACTTGCCCAGTGTTTCAGCTGAAAGGATTGACAAAGGTGTTCTAGTAATAGCAAATATAAGTCAGTGGGAAGTTTGTGCTGGCTTGTATTTCACTGTTCTGTTTCCTTACTTTCTGAGGCTTCTGTCTCCATAGTAGTGTGAAAGCTGCAGGAACATTGTTTGCTTTACAAGTTGTTATTTAAAGACGGAACACAACAATGAAGTGTTGCTGCAATGTCTGTGAGAACTGAGAAAGACAGGAGAGGCAACTGGAAATTGTTTTCTAGATATGACTTCTTTACATCACATTGTTCTCACAGTTTAATTGCCGTAAGGCTTTAAACTAGACTATGTATTTTAAAAAGCAATAGCTGGGCTGTTAAAAATATTGTAGGTATATAATAATGTTAGGAGTTTAGTTACGAGAAAAACTTACGGGTTTAAAATCGTGCCTAGATTTCCTTTAGGTGGAAGGCAACATCAGATACAGATGTTAGTATCTTTCTATACTTACTGATTTCACTTTCAATGGAAAGATTAAAAGTCTTTTCTGCCTGATATTTGGCAGAAAATAGTGCTCCTCCAAACTTGGAAAAAGGCATATTGCAGATATTTTACATATAAAAGAATTACTCTGATGCATTTTACAGCTTTTTACAAGTTTTGTTATCGAAATGCATTGATTCTTCTCAATGAATATGTGACTGACTTTCATGTTGTTATTTCCAGGAATCAGAATCACCTCAGAAAAAGAAATTTAAATCAACTAGTATATATAGTTTTCTGACAGAGGGAGCTGTGTTGCTGGAATCTGACACTAGTAGTAAGAGGCAGGCAGGTGGTTGACTTGCACTTAACTTGGTAGCCCTTTTGTGTCTCTAGACAGTACTGAACAAATGGTAGCTGGTTTTCCTATCACTCTTGTAATTCCATTTATGAAATTTAAAATAGTACTGAAAACATCTATTAGACTGTTGACAATGAACAGAAAACCAGATTACCTCATGTTAGCTGAGCCTTGCTAACTGAGCATACATAAAATCACTCATCACAAACACAAGGTAAACCACATTAGCCTATACTTCCATCAGATTTGTAATGCACAAATGTGTAGTTATCACAGTTCAGTTAATGTAGGGTAGCATTTAATGTGTAACATGCTCATCTGTGTGTGAGCCCTCAGCGTGTAGTTTTGTTTGTGTGCTGGAGACAAAGTTGTAAGATTACAGTGGTATAAGCAGGATAGTTGTGATAGTCTATGTTCTTCTCAGCTCATTTTTTCAGGCTCTGCCAATAATCAGAGTTTCTTTCGTCATTTCAGACAGTGAAGGGAATGCTGGATAACCCTAATGAACCTGTGAGCGATCTCTCATATTTCGATTGTATTGAGAGCGTAATGGAAAACTCAAAGGTAATTTCCTTTTCCCACCTTTGTGCCAATTGGAGAAGTGCGTTTTGGTTATTGTAAGTTTCCACATGCATATCAAATATGCTAGAAACACAGCACAGTGTGTTTATAGCTACAAGTGTATGCTGCGTTCCTTGATAAGACTCAGCCTGAGATAGGTCTCTTACAGGTAATTTCAGGTTTTGGTCACTTAGAAGGCATATTGCCTCAGTAAGAAATTTTTAATTTCGTGACTGGTATACAGTGCTGTTAGTTTCCCTCTTTCTCCCTTCCTCTCCTGTGCGTTAGACAGACTTTCATGATATATTTTGACTGCAGCTATGTTAGAAGGGCCCAAAGTGTAAATGGGAGGCTTGGCAATGAAATACCATTGTATCGTTTTGTGCAAAACAGCTTAGAGAAATGTCTGAGCAGTCCAGATATTCTAGCACATCAGAAAATCTGTGTGAAATCTCTTGAGTTATTTTTAAACATACCATGCTATATATCTGCCTTTGAAGCTTTGCTTTTGGTGTCCTCATTACTTGATGTGTTGGAATTGTCTCAGATCTTTCCTTCTCTACAAGAAAAACAAAGTGCTCAATGGATGTGCATATCACCTTGCATCTAATGCTCTACTGCAGTCAGACCTTATTTTGAATTTTAGAAGAAAATAAACTGAATTCAGTGGGAGACACTGTGGGAATTAATGTGTATTCTGACATTCAGATGGTTCCAGCAGACTAGATGCAATTTCATTTCCACTGAGTTTCAGTGAGTTTGCAGGCAAAGAAGGTCCCGGATGTGTCAACAGCAGCTGCAGGATTGGTTGTCATGTTCTGCAATCCGTGAAATGTACCTAGTGCCAGGCTAGCTGTGATGGCTAGTGGATGATAGCAAAAATGATGAGGGTTAATTTTGTATCCTCGTAGTCATTTGCGCTATAATAGTGTTTATGTTCGGCACTGTTGATCTGCATGCCTTATCCCTTATGCCACACAGAGGAATGTGCCCAGTTCAGCGAAGCTGATAACTGGCTATCATTTCTGGAATCCAAATGAAAGAGGTTTGTGGGCCGGAACTGGCTTAAAGCCAGGAATCACTTGCCTTTGAGTGGTAGGGAAGCATATTGGGAAGGTAACTTTTTTTTTTTAATTTCTGAGGTTCTTGGAGAATCAATGGCAGGCATTTCCCAGAATGCAAAAACTGGTGATCTTTTAGTCTTTGGAGAATGTGTTGGAGTTGCATCCAAGGCTCTTTGTGGCCTCACAGAGGCAGCAGCTCAGGTAAGCTAATGAAGTCTGTAAAGCAAGTATATGCGTTTATTTTTTTAGCAAGCTCATGTTGTGGGTGTGTAAATCTGAGATTCACTTCCTTGTAGCCAAACAAATGATGATCTTGTACTACGCAGTGTGCTCTATGTAGATCCACAGAAATTGCGCATACATTGCTGTATGTTGCAGAAGCGGCAGAGGGCAATAACATGCATATTTTATAAGGAAGAGAAATGACATCAAGAAGGAAACTTTTCTGAGGATAAAGCAAATGTCAAAGCTGCAGCATACGGAATTCATGTTTGCAGCTCAAGGTCTGTACTATTACATTGTAGAGAAGCGCACAAAAAAGTCACAGTTAAAATAAATCAAGTTTAATTTTGTTCATAAAAAATCGTGAGGAGCACTACTAATTTCAGACATTTTAAATAATAAGCAACTTGTTTCAGCTGTTCAGGTACTTTCGGAATAACCAAAATTCTTAAGATACTAAAACTAATTAGAGTCTGGAACTGGTCACTGTGATTTCACTGATCTGATAACTGGGTGACTTGAACTCTTGAGAGCTGATACAGCCTCTTCAGTGAAGGATTTGGCTGGGGGTGGGGATCATACTCTGCATCTGGAAACCACCTCTTGATTTCCCCAAATACGGAATATCTCAGTACAGACAGTCTCCTCCACATCTAACCCTGCATTGCCTTACTGGCATATCAAGATGACAGATAATTTTATCTGTAATGGAAATTCATCAAGAAACTTCAAATACAGTTTTGACAGTTCAGACAATTCCTCCTTGTTGAGAGGCATGAAACTTTTATTTAATTGAGAAAGTAAGTTTGTCCATCAGACATCTTGAGCTGCAGTGAGACCAGCAACTGCAGAGTTGATGGGTCCTACACTCAGCAGTAATGCATTTGCTGTGAATTGGTTTTCTACTCAGGCTTGATGAAGACCCTCACCGCCTTCAACTGTGGCTAATTTAGTAAATAATTTGCTGATGCTTGTGACTATTAAAGCTCTTTCTATTGGCTATGCAAGTGAAAAATAACATTTCCAGGGATACCAGCTGCTTAAACAGTGGACAGTTTTGTTTTGACTAAATAAATTTCACAAGTGTAAGGGTAAGTTTTCTTGGTTTCAGAGGATTCTGGAGATTTATTACAAAAAAAAAAAGTCATAGTACTTCACAGTATGATTTCTGGATAATCTCTGACCACCCTGTGCTGTGACATATGGCAATCTTATCAAAGGATCAAGATGGATTTAGCATTGTTTCTTAGGATTGTTTTCTTCCTTTCTCCATTTCTAGGCTGCTTACCTGGTTGGCATCTCGGATCCAAACAGTCAGGCTGGTCAGCAAGGTCTTGTTGATCCAATTCAATTTGCCAGAGCCAATCAAGCAATCCAGATGGCTTGCCAGAACTTGGTAGATCCAGCAAGCAGCCCATCACAGGTGATTCCAGAGGATTGCAGTGAGACTGTCATTGTTAGGACACAACTTCTCTTTATTTGTGACCACGCAAAGGACTTTTGATTTGACACTCTTGCATGGCTTTGAACTGCGACTTTGCAGAGCTAGAATAGAGTAACTGTCATGCTCCTTTGACAATCTGCTTGTTTTCTGCCACCTATTTTTGCAGGTATTATCAGCTGCCACAATTGTGGCCAAACATACTTCTGCATTGTGCAATGCTTGTCGCATTGCTTCATCAAAGACAGCGAATCCTGTTGCCAAGAGACACTTTGTGCAGTCTGCCAAGGAAGTTGCAAACAGCACTGCTAACCTGGTTAAAACTATCAAGGTACAAATGCTGCTTAATTGTGCTTCCTTCTTCCTTTGTGTTTTTATTTCCTTTTTTTTTTACCTGTTGAGACAGAATCAGAACAGTTAGAAATATCTTTTTACTTTCTGTGATATGTATCATTTAAGAAATCATTTATTACTTTTTTTTTAAAGACCTGGATTGGAAAGCACGTTCAGTGGTATAACTGTGCTGTAGTCAAGATGGAAAGAATTGGGCAAAAATTAGTATTAGGAGAGGCAGCTGGCCCATCCAGTATGAGACACCTCTATGTCAATGTATTTAATGAGTTTGAACTGTGAGAATAATTTGCAAACAACTGAATGTGAAGGTTTTTAAGGGTGTTACATTGCTCAATATCCGGAGGTTTGTGGAGGCATTTTTGACAGCTTTACCATATTTGTGAGAGAAAAAAAAAAGAAAAATAATAGTGGGAACGAAACAGAAGCCATTTATATTGCTGCTGTTTAATAGTCTCCTGTTAATAGTAACCTTTTATTTTCCAGATAACTGCCTGCAATTTGGCAGGAGGTAGTTTTTCCTCATGCAAGCAGAAATAATACTTGTTAAGCCATAGAGGACTCACGATTCTAAACCCTTCTGGAAGCCATTAGCTGATCTGCTACTGAAAGTCTTTTAAAATCATTATGCTCTTAGGACTGAAGGGTTCTATTATGTTACACAGAAGGTCCATCATACTGAAATCTTTCCTATGAGATTATGAAAGAGATCAGTTGACTTGTATGAAAATGAGAGCAATAAATCGTTGGTTTGCTTAAAAAAAATTTTTTTTAAAAAAAAATCAGTATATAGGAAAGAACCACTTCTACTATTTGGAGCATGAGGTGCTGAGACACAGTTTACAAGAGTCATCAGAGTGCAATGATAGAGAACCTTTATTCAGTCTTGTGAAGCAAAGCAGCAGTTTTAAGTTTAGGGTCAATAAGCAGTTAAGGAAAGAAGCACACGCTTAAAGGATCACATTCTTTGCATCAGCCTTGTTTGTGGACAAAGTTTCAAATGTCGTAAACACACAACGGTTTAAAACTTTGAAGAATTAAACCATCTTCTTTCAATTTTGCAAAGAAACCCATTCAGACAGAACTCAATCATGATTTAATTTCCAGGCCCTGGATGGTGATTTCTCTGAAGAGAACCGCAACAAGTGCAGAATTGCTACTACACCTTTGATAGAGGCTGTGGAAAATCTGACGGCATTTGCTTCGAATCCAGAATTTGTCAGCATACCAGCACAGATCAGCACTGAGGTAAGGCAGCGTGTTGCACTTCCACCCTCAAAAAGTTGAAAATGTTGAATTAATCATGTGTCAGGAGAGAGGAAGCAAGTGTAAAGACCTGACCCCAAAGTGTCTCTCTGTGTTCCTGGGTGTTCATAGGGTGTTCTGCTGTCTTTTGCTTAACCTCTGACCTTGAATTTTGCACCAGTAGGATAAAACTAGTTAGGCTACAGTAGGTGCTGCCAGTCTCCTGTTGGTAAAGTGATACAGTACAGGTGACTCGCATGTCTTGTTAGCTGGATTATTCCATGTGATAAAGTAATAAATTTCCCTTTTTCCCTCAAGAGCAGCTTTAACAAATGGAACCTAATTAGTTCTGAAAAGGATTGAAGGGATGTCACTGGAGTTTTTCCCTTTCAAAAATTATACGGTCATGATGACAAGAAGCAGGTTTACTGGGAAGAATAACTTTCTGTGGGCCTTCTGGTCTTTTTTTTTGTGTGTGTGTGTGAGTTCTCCATCCTCAACCCCTGTAACTACAACAGAACAGTATTTAAAGTAACTAATAAAGGGGGTTTTTCGGGGGGGGGGGGGGGGGGGGAGTGGGGAAAAATCCTTCAAGCTTCATAAAGGCTTTGAAGTAGAGGTCATGTATTGTTACTGACTCTCCAACTGCTACTTCCTGCTTTTGGCAGCCTCTGTTCCAGCTGGCAATACCAGATGATGCAGTAACTGTTGCAATCTTAAAGTTGTGGGGCTGTAACTGAAATCTAAGCCTGCTTTCCAGGCCTGTGGTACCTGGGTTTACCAGATTACCGGCAATAAAATAGATATGGAGACGATGACACACACAGAGTATTGTAGTTCAACTAATTCCTAGGAGAAGAGCATGCTTGGTTGGATCTTGCAAGTTTTGTGACAAATAAAGTTTATTTTCAATGGTATCTCTGTAGTCTATGATTAAACAAGTGTCATTGTTTTCTCCTGTTTCTCAGCTGGATGGTGCCTTTCTAAACTTGAAGTGTTTCTTAAGTATGTTATAAAGAAAACAGTTGGACTGCGATGATTTTAGTACTATTTCCGTGTTGACTATCTGTGTATATAATAGTATGATACAAGAAATGATAATGCCATTTTAATGCTGTTAATTAAATATATCTTTAGGAGCAGAAAGTGTGGATGAACTCAAGTAATTATTTGAATGTTCTTTGTGTGCTTGTACCTTTCTGACTACAGGGATCGCGTGCACAGGAACCAATTCTAGTTTCTGCTAAAACAATGTTGGAGAGTTCGTCTTTATTGATCAAAACTGCTCGTTCTCTGGCTATCAATCCAAAAGACCCTCCTACATGGTCTGTACTTGCAGGGCATTCCCATACTGTCTCAGATTCTATCAAGAGCCTTATCACCTCTATCAGGTATGTCTTTTGTAGTAACAATTGAGCAGCTGTTCATAAAGAATAATACCATATGGCCATTAGCACTGTGGTATTTTTCACTAGGAGATTATTTATTCTGCGATGCACAATATCTCCCCAGTTACACTGGGTGTTTAATCATAACTCATGACTGCAGCACTCTGCAGCATAGAGTTGTTCTGTGTTTGTATTCTGTTCTCCTTCCCTGGTTCCATCTCCAATTCAGTTTAAGGTAAATGAGAGAGAGAATGCTGTAGAATAAAAAAAAAAGTAGCTGATATTAATTCCATCCAGATCATGTACCAACATGTAGTATGTGGAAAACAGCTTTTTTTTTTTTTTTTTAAGATGGGTCAGACAGTGTATAAATTACCTTTGCTATCTATTGTTTCCTATAGTGTTCTCTGTTTAGTTGCAAGAATGCTGTAGCAAGAAGTGAATGTTCTTTATTTTTTGGATTAAACCTGTCTGTCCTTTTCTTAATGAAAATTTTAAAGTGTAGTTCTATACTTAACCTCTTAATATTGATTAAATCAAAATGGTATGAAAACAGTGAATTGAGGGGTGTTTACAGTTTTGTTGATCTTTGATAATAACTGTACTGAAATAGAAAACCGCACGTCAGGACAAAGTACTCGGAAACTAACCTTCGTTAAAAGATACTTGGGACTGAATGCAACACCTAATACCTAAGGAATTGTTTTCTGAGACAGTCGATCACACTGTGCAGAAACATGAGTATTTTTTCCTGGTGTCTGTTGCATTTTCGTGTTGACCCTCATTATTGGGCTAGTCTGGCCATCCTAAGGAGGTTGAATTTGCACTTTTCTTCTGAAGCAACAATATTTTTTCTGTCTAATCATTGAGAGGAGCGAGATGTGTTGTGTATTAAAGTGTGCGAAGTACATATATCAAAATCCTGTAGGTAGAACAAAGCTAATTTTTGTCCTTGTTGCTCTCCTCCCATGTGCTTTATATATTGTTAGGTAATGAAGTATGCCTGTGTGCATTCATGAAAGAGCCTACCTCCTTCCCACCATGTTCAGCTTACTATCTCTGTCTTTCAGGGACAAGGCCCCAGGCCAGCGAGAATGTGATTTCTCCATTGATGGGATCAACAGATGCATCAGAGACATTGAGCAGGCCTCCCTTGCAGCTGTCAGTCAGAGTCTGGCCACCAGGGATGACATCTCAGTTGAGGTAAGGGAGATAGCATAGGAACAAAGAGAGTACTGCTGAGCAGCCTCACTTACCCTGCTGCTTTTCTTTCTGTTTGAAGATTTGGAGCTGAGTGCTTGGCACAATCTACTACCAGTGAGGAGAGAAGTATTCTTACTGGAATCTTTCTAGGCAAAATCATGCACTGGCCAAAGTATATTGCTTCTGGAAAGATACCAGAATCACCAGGCAGAAGTAGGGTTGAAAATGGTTGTTTTTAACCACCACCCATATATTACTCTGACTTCCTGGGCTGACATGGCCAACTGATAGTGTTTCTCTGGTGCCTTGCTGTGTGGAAGCTGGGATGTTTCTGAAACTAATCTATTACTAGAAGTCCAGTGATGTAAATGTCAATGTCATTTTTCTTAATGCCTATTTTGTCATTAAACAAGTGATATCTGGAGCTGATGTTGATATGTAAAAAAACTTCCTTCCCCACCCTCCACAGTAACATAGACCAATCCTGTCCTATTTCAGCCTTTATCTCACTGAGGAAGGGCTGTCATGCCAGGCTGCATACAAATAGTCAGCAACTCATGATCAGATTCTCAGCTTGGTATTTAGTGTCTTTTTGTACTGTTGCTTCCTGAAATTACATATCTATTTGTGTATTCTAGTGGTTTCTTTGCACTGTAATGCTGCATACTAGAAACATCTTGGACTAAATGAAGCTATACAAAAGAAGTTATTACAGGAAATATGTTATAGATATAATTCTTTTCTATTTAAATGATGAAGTCATCTTGGACACCATGTCAAACTGAAATAAACGCTACTGAAAACAGCAGTTACATATAAAGCAGTATGGGAATGTAACCAAGTGCGAAAATAGTATTTATTTTCTTTTGCCTTTCATGAGAGTGAGCTAAATCCTGGTGACTGCCAAGACATTTAGTGCCTTTGAATTGAAAGCCAGTATTTATGTCTCGACAAGCCCAGTAATGTGCTTTTCATATGCTCTTGTCCCGCAGATGGTATTCAGGTGGTCAGTCCTGATCTCTATCCCTCAGAGATGTCATATTTTTCCTTTGTCTTTCCTTATTGGTGAATTTCTCCTGCTAGCTTCAAAGTCTACAGCAGAGCTTTTTGCTCTTGTGCTGTATTGTCTGCTTTGAAGACTGTTTCTTCATATTTAAATCGGAGCTCCTGCTGGTTTCTCTGATTGGTGCAGTGATACTAAATCTTTGGCAGAGCAAGAATAGTTGGATGGGGGGACGTTGTCACATTGCAAGGAGGAAGGACACCTACTTCCAAGTTTGCTACCATCAGCTGGAGTAGGAGGGAGCCGTCTTCCCCCCTCTTTCCCCAGACTTGCCATATAAATCTAAAGAGGAGCAGGCCTATCTCAGGGTTCTTGTTGAAACAGGGTAAAGGAGAAGAAATTAGCAAGTACGTAAAGAAAGCTGACATTGTGGATTTCTGCATCCTACTGTAGTGGGTCATTTGAACAGTATTCTGAGTGTGCCAGTTGGTCTGAGGGTGGTAGTTATGGTATGGTACAACTTGATAAAAGAACAGCTGTGATAGTAACTGACAATTTGTCTTTCTATTAGGCTCTACAGGAGCAGCTGACATCGGTTGTCCAGGAAATTGGCCACCTCATTGATCCCATAGCAACTGCAGCTCGGGGAGAGGCAGCTCAGCTTGGGCACAAGGTACTGTCCTACCATTATGAAGGTATTTGAAATCTTGGACAGGTGGACATTAGGGGAGACCATGATTTAGTAGTTTTTTCACTTCCTACAAAAGAACAGAAGAAAGCATGTGGAAGGGAGGAAAGATCTGGGATTTCCAAATACTTGGAGCTAAGACCAAATAAACCTGTTAAAATTTTGGGCCATAGGAAAGATATTTTCATTGAGGTTTTTGGTGAGGAGGCAGGTTTGCAGAGGAAGGACAAATGAAGAAAGGGGAAAGAAAAGCAAAGATGGAAGTGCAGAGCGCAACTTTATAGGTCTCACTACCTCTGGCTGTTGCAGCCAGCAGCTGTACATATGTGTAGGTTCTTCTGTCTTGTGCTGTATTAAAGGTGACCGCAGGACCTGGGGTCCATCACACTCCAGGCTCATTCAGCAGGTCACAGAGTTACAGTTTGAATATGTTATATAGCAGAATTTGGCCAGTTAAGAAGTCTGCAAAGGTTTGTCAGATCCTATCCTGATGTGAGGTCCTTGCATAAAGCACACTACTTCATTTCCTGGCCAGCTCATGATGAAGCGAGGAGGGAAGTGTGCGATATGCACAGAGGCTACCTCTGGCCTGTGGAGGCCCGCTTCCTGAAGCAGCTTCTGTAGTCTGAGGCGAGGGAGGTTTAGACTGTGGTTTCAAAGGAGGAGTGTGATGTGCCGACTTTCCACCTTTCGAGCAAGGTGCTCTGTCTCCTTGGGAGGGAGGGAGTGTTAGCTGTATTAGGAAAAAATTTGTGATTTTAAACTACCCTGAGTTTCAGCCCCTGCTGCAAATTTTTAGGGGTTAGGAGGGAAGAAAGGCTTACAACAATCTTGCATTCTATTGTAAGCGTTGTGTAAACATGTCACTGTTGAGTGTAAGTATGGTAGAAGTTGTGCTTCTTAGATCTTCATCCAAAAATGAAACATTACAACATGTGTACCAGAAGTGTGCATTATTTACTGTGGTTATTACAAGATTTTAGTAGTTTCTCAGACAGTAATTCCTCATCCTACAATATATTCTTGAGAGAAAAATAAATACAAGTTTTCTGTGTCTGTGCATTTAATACTGGAAATGAATCACTTCCTTAGTGTGAGAGCTCTTCCAGAGTTGTACCCAAGTAACTCCTTTTAGCTTTGGATAACCATCAAATATTTCATAACGTCTCAACTATTTGCAGTTTTGATTCTCAGATTACCTAGCCCTTTGAGGTGCACAACAAATTAGGATTGCTAAGATATAGGTAGTTAGGGAGTCACATTTCTCCTCCTGCTTGTTAGGTAAATGTTGACCAAAGCCGCCAGCACTTCTCTTGAGCCTGTTTTTCATGCTGAATGCAGAAGAAACTGTTCCTGCTGTTTATTTTGACACAGTTTAAAAGACCTTATATTTGTGAAATCATTCCTATTAGTGATTTTTTTTTTTGCTTTAATCCTCTGAGAAACAAAATAGAAAAAGAAGTCTGACTAAGTCTTAAAATTTTATTGGCTCTTAGCTATCCACATAGTCATTTAGATGGAGTAAACCTTTCAATATCTGTGCATGAAGTACTGCTATTTTTCTTCCCCACGCTGGCCTTTGAAAGCTGCTTATAGCCCCAGCGAACCTACACATACTGGAACTTCTGAGGCTTCAGGTGTACCAGATGGTGCCGCAGTGGGCTATTTGTGTATGTTCTGTGGAGTAATCGGCCCAAAGCAGTACAGGTTTTTGCATCCAGTAAAAACTGTAAAAGCAAAGTCTCATGACTTCTGACAGGAACCAAGCACTGTTGTGGTTTTGCAGAAGATGTGTCAGATGACAGGTAGACAGGTAAAAAATATTCATTCGTATAAAAATATTTGCTTATTTTCTTAGAATATGTGTATAGCCAAAAGCAAATGTTTCCTCAGAACAAGTGTAAATCAGATCAGAAACAGGAAAACAGAGAGACTGACTCCACATGTTTCTGAAGACTAAAATACAGCAACGGAAGCTGCTAGCAGAACTGTGTCTTTAGGTATTCCAAACACTGTATTGAGCCCAAGTAATTAACTGAGAGAAAAATGCAGCGTGCTTGGTATGCTGTCTTTGTAGTATGCCTATTCCTATTGGCCTATACCAGCCACTTCATCACTAGTCTCCTTTTTCACAGCAAGAAACACTGCAGGATTGGGCCACGTGGCTGTCTTAGGGAAGTGTTCATGCATCACGAGTGATGGACCGTGTCTGGAGGTAATGTTAGCACTTGTGCCCACTCTGGTGTCTTACACAGCAGAGAACTGTCAGGTCTACACTGGAATCTGATGAAGAGGGCTTCAGAGGTTAGGGAGCAAAGATTGCGAATACAAGCAGTCCCTGAGGTGAACAGTGTGGTCCCATTTTTTGTCTGTCGTTCACAATGAAGGTTGAGAAATTTCTCCCTTGCATGGAGGAGACACTTGTCATGGATGCTTCTAAGTAGTGTGTGGCTCCCATGATAGTTCTGAAAACAATTTCATCTGACTTCAAGGAACCATGTGCGTCTGAGGGAGGAGACAAAAGCCTTTACCAGGGAATTTGAAGGTGAGGGGAGACAGAATCACACGGGCACATAATACAAACTAAACTAAACGCTGTACAGCACAGAATCACTAGGATAGTGTGCTACTTGAGCTAACCCATGGCTGGATGGTAATTGGGGAATATGGTTCCTCTCAGTTATGCCTGAGAAACAGGCTTAATGGCTTTCTGTGGTTGTTCTGGCTTTCTTAGGTAACACAGCTGGCAAGTTACTTTGAACCCTTGGTTTTAGCTGCAGTTGGTGTGGCATCCAAAACATTAGATCATCAGCAACAGATGACTGTGTTAGACCAGAGCAAGACACTAGCAGAATCTGCCTTACAGATGCTGTACGCCGCCAAAGAAGGGGGAGGAAACCCCAAGGTACAGTTGCTCTGTGTAACTAAGGGATTGTTGGAGATGGGCGAGGGGAGAGAGAAGGCAGGTGGGGCAGAAGAAACAGCACCTACCTACTGCACGGTTCAGGGATACGTTTGTGGTGTACATGCTGTTGACAGCTCTCCTGACAATTCTTGTCAGAGAGTGGAAACACTTGTTGAAGACAGGATTCCAGCCTGGCTCACAGCATCCTGACAAGGGACGCAAAGTCAGGGTCTGACAGCAAATATCTATGCACTACTACAGAAATCAACCGGTTAAAAGACAAGGTCTGTTGGCTACATGACCCAATGGGTGGTGGCCTGCTGGCCCTGATGCTTGTGGGGGATGCCCCATGCCACCTGGAAGAAAGGACAGTGCCTGCTTTCTGCCACTGAACTCCACGTGGAAGCACGCACTATCCCACAAGCCACCCGACGGCATAAGGAGCATGCATGACCTCCCGGACCTTATGCCTTCACCCAGCGGGTGGCCAGCCATGCATGGTCCTGCCCATGCCATTCAAAAACTGCACAACTGGGTACATCCCCTGCCGGACATACACATATGTCACGGCCGCCTCCAGTGGTACCATGCCCATAGGGGTGCTCCCATTGTTTTACAGCACGCTTCCCATGCCTTTCTCGCACTGTCGCGCGCTGCTCCTTTTAGGGCTTGCCTTTCTCTGAGGGGTGCCGGTGTGCAACGCTTTTTATACAGGCGATGTCATGCAACACTTTGACATGCTTCCCACACCTCTATACTCAGGTGGTGTTGTGCGATGCTTTTTCCTCTGGTGCACTTCGCATGCTTGTATTACACAGACAGCGTCACAGGATGCTTTTTCTCTGGCGCACTTCCCACACCTTTCTCTGAGGCGTTTGCATGCCCTGCTTGTTTTCTTTCTCTCTCTCTTTTTTTTTTTTTGTGTTTACTCGTGTTTCTTTTCTTTTATGAGTTTTTCATGAATATCCAAGCATTCATTTGAAGTACGTTTTTGATTGATGATAGAGAATTTTTGGGGTTTGGTATTTGGTTTTATTGACTGCTTTAGAAAAACATGAAATAATTCTCGAGGAGTGTTTTTTGTTACACTCTTTTTTAGTGATACTATATGATCGTGATATTTTTTTCTTCCTTTATATGGCAGGCATTTTCTCTTGTTGTTCATATGTCTACATGTGTCTTTTTGAACATTTTCTTTTGGTGCAGCAGTAGACTGTTTCACTCTCTGGTGTTATTTTTGCCTTCCCTTATCTTTGTTGCTTCTATTATGTACGAGTCATTTTCATCATTTTTTCCAGAAAAGGTCCTGTTGCTTTTCTAAGCAATTCCTATATGACATTGTGTTTTCTTGTCTAAGCAAGATTTCTTCTGTCAACATTGCTGTTAGATTTAGTTTCTCATCTTTGACTTGAAAGGGGATTTTCAGAGGCGTTATTGTAATGTCTTAGTTAATTACGCTTTTGATTCACACGCTGATTCATGCACAGAATTCTCTCTGACGATCTCTCTCATTTTCTCTCTTCAAGGCATCCCATACTCATGATGCAATCACTGAGGCTGCTCAACTGATGAAAGAGGCTGTGGATGATATCATGGTTACCTTAAATGAAGCTGCAAGTGAAGTAGGGATGGTTGGAGGTATGGTAGACTCGATAGCAGAGGCAATGAGCAAGGTGAGCATAGAAATCCAGACACCTTTTTTGTTTTGCACTTGAAAGTTGATCCACATTGTAGGAGGTTGGAAGAGCTGCTGCTGATTCACTTCAGTGGTGGTTGGTAACCAATGCTATGACAGGAAACCTAAAGATTCTTTGATTTTGCAGATTGTGAAATCACACTGATGTGGGTGATGGTGCTCGCGTCAACAACCTACATGGTTGTTGGTAGAATTACTACAAAATATTTTTATTCAGTGATATGCTGGTATTTAACTGCGATCTTAGGTCAACTGGCCTTTTATTTTTATTTCCTTTTCCTGCTTATCTTTTATGTTAGTCTCCTAAATGATCAGCAGGCCAATCTTGAAACAAACTACTTTCAGAGAAGATGACGTCAAAGCCTGAAGTGTTCTACTGTGCTTTGTAATGTATTCTACTGAAAATGTATAGTTGCAAAATGTAAATAAGTTCAATCCAAATAATTGGCTTTTCCTAGCTCAAGTTAAAGGTGTGCAGGATTGAAGCCCTTACCATGTAAAGGAATATTACATTATTTTCTTGCAGGAACATTTTGTTTCATAACTGTTGTACGTTCCTTTCTACATTAGCTGAGAACTACGGGTGGTTTGACCTTGCACTTGAGAACTCTGCACTGTAAATTCCCTGCATCTTCCATGCTCATAACGTGGACTAAAATCTTTTCTGAGCTTCTCTGTACATCGTGATGCACTGTCTTCACTTGCATATTTTGAGAGAGAAATTATAAAAATGAATATATAATACATTTTCATTATAATGTGTAAAGTATGCTATTGGTTATGACCTCTTATTTCTGCTGTATTTTTCCCTCTTTCTTGCAGCTGGATGAAGGTACGCCTCCAGATCCCAAGGGAACATTTGTTGACTATCAGACCACTGTGGTGAAATATTCTAAAGCCATTGCTGTAACAGCACAGGAAATGGTAAGATATTTGGTTAGAACTAAGTACAAACTCTTCTGCTTACATAAGGAACATGGAATGATTTGCACAGTGTTGTGAAACTCTTTATAATGCTGATATTCAATAACCTTATCTCTGTAGGGGTAACGGAACAAAGGAAGCGATGATTTTGTCAATTTAACTCTCAGATTTTAGAGGCGCGATTGTAGGGGTGGCCCTCTACAGGAGGAGTGCTGAATTGTGTTGTGGCTCTTCTCCACAGAAACTGAGAAGTAAAAGGAAAACATTCACCTACAAACTTTTTCATCAGCCTGTTTAATTGTCACTGAAATACCACCTTACATTTATTGATGACTTCAGGTTACCCTTTCACATTTACTGTTTCATTTAGCCTGTGAAATAACGTCAATATTTTCAGACCCCTGTAATATTTATGAATGAATGCAGATCAACATCTCAAACTGTTCTTTTCTTGCATTTCTGTGATTCACCTGGGTTTAACAAAAGAAAAAAGGACACTTGTTGAATCGAGATTTTAACTCATGTTTCACAGTAATGCTTACCCATTATATATTTGCCTTTTGAAAAGTACTTCTATTGCTTGTTTGGTTTTGAGAGGCAAGGGAACTATTTATGTATGCTGCGGGCAGGATTTTTACAAAGTTGATTGCTGTGGCAGTCAAGACAGGTTGATGATTCTGCTATCTACAACATTGCAGCTTATTGGCAAACAGTATAAATTTGTCTAAAACTAGTTCTGCCCCAAGGATGGCATTCCATGGCTTTTACTAACATAAATTAGAGACAGAAGAAATATCTCTGTTAAAAGGTAGGCTTTTTCTAAAGAGAGATTCAGTTATTTATACTGATGTTCTACCAAGGCATTCTGCATAGTCCTACCTATTTCTTCTCGGTCCTCTTCCCGTATCTTAGACACATTGCATTGGTCCTCAGATTTTTTTCTGTTTTCATGCTCCCATGCCACACCAGCTGAGACTGATGTAAGCTAGCTCACCTTGGACAAAATAAGGTGGCTGCGACACACAAAACCTGCTTCCTCACCTAGTCCAAGTAACTGTGTACCTGGCCCATGGCCCTGCCATGTCAAAGAGTGAATTATCAGCTCTAACTGCTGCTCTTTGATTACTCCGTATGTTCTGCAAGTGCCTGGTTACCATGACTCTAATAAAGCATGTTTGCTTGGGTTTCCTCATGGAATTCTTGCTGGAGGACAGGTCCCTTACATGGCAAGCAGTTTACCTGTTTCATCAGTGTGGCCAAACAAAAGAGTGTGCTTCTAAGCTGGAGTGTATTAACAAATTATTCTCATGCCTGTCATTTTTCTTTTTCTCTTGCCTGTGTTCTTTTTTCAGATGACTAAGTCGGTTACTAACCCGGAAGAGTTGGGAGGACTTGCATCACAAATGACCAATGACTATGGGCATTTGGCTCTCCAGGGCCGAATGGCTGCAGCTACAGCAGAACCAGAGGAGGTCTGCAGTTTTTAGACCTCTTTATTCTCTGTACACGGTGGCACCAACATGGGTATTCTTTTACTGTAGAGAATACAATAAATACAGAGTGAAGTGACAAGGGGTATTCACCTTGGTTGGTTGCAGCAACATGCTTGCAGCCATTGCCAAATGTGACACATCCCTTGAATGATCAAACAGATAATAGGTTTCGAACTGTTGGGTAATGTGTTTTCTTTCAAATGTCTTTGCGATGATTCTAAAATGGATGCAGTGAATGTGTTTCCACTGCCTTTGCTTTGTTAGCCACTTTTGCATGCAAGCACTGTCTATACTATCTGTGCTGTCTGATAGGCAAACAGATGTGCTACCTCTGGCCCACTCACATGTGAAATGTGGGACAGGACAGCACATCTGTTCCCAGAAGAATTTCATTTAGCCTACTATCGCTTGATTGAAACAGTGGCGTGAACAGAGTCAATATTATAGGCATACTTGGGCTATACAGATGTGTCTCTTAAGATCTACTTCTATTTTTGCTAAAAGCAGACTTAAGACACAAACTATATGCACCCATACAAAAACTCTACTAAGTTTGTTTTCATTGGATGGAAAGGAACTGATGAGCATAGTGAAATTGTGTGTCTTTTCAAAATGCCATGAAATCTTAGAATATCAACGGTTATTTACGTGTTTGTGTCGTAAGTACTGTTTCCTTCTTACGGTTTGTGGAGACATATCTATTTTTGTCTTCGATATCGACCTTTCCCTCCTCTAAATATAGTCTCTATTCAGTGTGCCTTCACAGGTTAGGGCAGAGCTGCACATAGTACTACAGAGTACGTATTTACTGGTAACACACCTCAGTTTTACCACTTCTCATGTGCACGGGTATATAACAATAGGAATTAGGATTTACTACAAAATGTTTTAGTGAACGTTCAGAACTTCAAACCAGCTTCACTTCTGTTTCTTTTCAGCCGTCCCATTGCTCTCGATATATGTGAATTGTCTACAGAACAAGTTCTCTCCTAGGAGTGCTATGAATTGGCAGATTTTTAACAGCACTCAGGGACTATGCAGAAGACATAACATTTTACTTCATAAGTGTGGCTTTTTGTGCTGCAAGCTTTGTTTTAAGAATTATCCAATGAAAGAACAGAAACCTTTTGTCAAAACCTCGGTCCAGCTTCAGAAAAAAACAGCTTGTGATAATAGTGGACAATTTCATAGGCCGGGACAGAACCTCCTATATTACTTGGGGCTTTTGCTTACAGACAACTTACAAATACAAAGAAAACTCTTAATTATTTACTGTACAGCTTTCCTTTGATCTTATACATTTTGATGAGTTGCAATTATATATATGCTTTCTTATCTTGTCTGTAAGTGATTTCAAGTATAACTTCCTGTCTTGAAAGTGAGATGCAGGCAACCAGTAGGAGCACAAGTATCTTTTGCTGACGGGATGTTTTTCATACCTCAGAGCTGGAATATGATGCAGTAGAAGCGGGTTCCCCATGCAGTCTTACATGCCTCATGCTAACAGAGGAATATGGACTATTTGCCTCAGTTGCATTAACCTGTTAGAGTAGTTGCTGCATATTCTCTGAGCACAATTACAGAAATCCTTTCACTTCTCTCTTCTCATTGTGTGCTTCTGGTTATGGAGCACAGACAATCTTTGTCAAGATGGGGTAAGGGGGTTTCTCACGATTATCAGATGTATCAGATTATCTAGATAAAAAACCTTTAAAGAGTTTTTTACTTTGTAATTGCTTTCCACAGCTGATAGACTACTTGAGTGTTTCACGCTCAGTAGTTACGTGAAAAACGGCTTGCATTCGGCTTGATATTGTTAAATTGAATTACCATTTCTGCATGTTACTTTCTGCCTGAAGTTGAAATAATTCCATTTGTGATTCTAATGGCTGTGATTCCTGCTTACTTATTAATCCAAATACACACCTCTATGCCTCAGTACATGCAGGTCTAAACAGAGATTGCGCAGTTTATGCTGTAGGATTACTAATAAATCAGAAGCGGTGAGGGCAAGATTTTCCACATTTCAGTGCTCTGCATGTACATGGTCAGTTCTGGACAGCTGAGACTATGCAAGATTCAAAAACAAACTATCAGAGTCACATACTTTTTGACCCAGTTTCAGCAGTGTAGAGTAAATATGTACTTTTTACTTATCATACATACCTTGAATACAGCTCATGTTGACGGTGCAGTTCTGGGAGATGAATTAGTGTTATTCAAATGTGGTGAAGTTGTGTGTGCTTGAATTATGTACGCTTGATTTGGGTACATGCCTTATGCCTTCTCTTTCCTGGGGACCAGTTCACTAGTGCGCCTATTTCATCAGTAAGCCTTTCATAGGGTTGTGCTACATGAGTATATGGTATTACTTCTGTCCTTTTTTTCTGATCTCTGAAGAGTGTAGCAATGAGCGGAATATTGGTAATAAAGATTCACCAGAGTGACCATGTTTCCATTTGTGTTGACACAATGTACCAGCATGACAATTATTTATTCACTTTGCTCTTGCTTCCTTTTTCCCTGTACTTCCTTTACCATCTAGATAGGGTTCCAGATCAGGACTCGGGTGCAAGAACTTGGCCATGGCTGTATCTTTCTTGTACAAAAAGCTGGAGCTCTCCAGATTTGTCCTACAGACAGCTACACCAAAAGGGAGTTGATAGAATGTGCTCGTGCTGTCACGGAAAAGGTAAGACATCACTCTGTGCTGCCCCACAGTGTTTGTCTGCCGAGCTTCCTCAGGGAGTAAGCCAGTCAAATTGTTTGGGATCAGAAATTATTATTATTTTTTTATATTTCCCATTATAGTACAATATTGGCTGAATTACACTAAGTTCTTACTTTTCTTTCAAGTATTCAGTGCAGTTCATGTGCTGGAGTAGCCCATGATTAGCCCTTGCTCATGTCTTGTAATAAAACTTCAGCCTCATACCAGAGGAAGACTGGTCCAAAACTAATCCCTAAGACATGAGGTGGCACTTGTGCCTTATGAGGTGCTCCCTTGGAAATACTAAGTCCATGTGGATGGCCACAGTTACTGAGATGAGGTTGGTCAATGATACATGATTTCATATAGCGACGTCCTTCCCTTTTAAGACTGGACCAGGCTAACACACTTAGAACTGCATCTTCAAACTGTCTGGGGCTTCTTGGTCTTCGGAAACATCCACTTCAAACAGATGGCCTGCGTAGCTCGGCTTTGCTGAACTTTTTTGACAGCCTTTCTCTCCTTTTGTTGGGTGCAAACATTGAGAGTCAGATGTCAGTTACTTTTAGATTTCACCAAACATCACTTGTTCAGCCTGTGTTAGTGTGCTCTCAGCTGTACAGATTTTCCACTGTGTCATGCCCCAGGAGTATCAACAATTCCAAATTTAGGTAGGGATAGATGATATCTTGTAAGAAAAGTTAAATCTGATAAGGAGAGTAATAATGAATCACAGGGACAACCTGTTAGGGGACAACTTTGAATCTGAACAGAACCTCAGGAAGAACTGTACTGTTAGAAGTCAGTCCCCCATACATATCCCCAGATGTGGATACTTTCTTGCAAAAACAGAATTTAGGACTGTATGATGGCATGAGAACAGCATCCCAGCTGTGGAGCTTTGTAAGTACGATGTTAATTGGATTAAATGGAGATCTGTAGATTTTTTTTTTTTGTAGTGATCAAAAATGTTGCTAGTTATAAAGCCATATATTATCTTTCTATAATTTTCTATAAATATAACATTATTTAGCATCTGGATTCACAGAGTCTATACTTCCTATTTCTCTGATGTTAAAGTTCATATCAGTGTACTGTACATGACTCCTGAGGTGCTTGAGACTGGTGTTTATCTGCACATGTTGGCGAAAAAGCAGTAGCTCTTGGTTCTGACATTTATCCTGGTGGAAGTTCACTATATTACCCTTGACTGTATTTCAAGGAAGTTTTAAGTTATGTGCTTCATCCTATGATGAACAGATTGCTTCATTCTGTCTGAAAAGTGGACTTCTTAGCTGAAGTTCCCTTTAATTTGAGACAATCTTTAGTCATCACAATGACTACTGCACAAAGAGAGCAAATAAGGGAAAGGGGAAGGAGAGCTTTATTAAAGTTTGCAAAATGACACTGCAGAATGAATTTTCATTGTTGATTCCAGTCATGTTAAAGAGCTCCCTTAACATCCCATAATGAGGCTTTCTTTTGATGACCACCTTGTTGCTTTATGTTGTTTCCAGGTCTCCTTAGTTTTATCTGCCCTTCAAGCAGGAAACAAAGGCACACAAGCCTGTATTACTGCAGCTAGTGCCGTGTCTGGAATAATTGCAGATCTCGACACCACTATCATGTTTGCTACTGCTGGAACACTTAATGCTGAGAACAACGAATCCTTTGCAGACCACAGGTCAGTGTAACTGAAAAAGATGGAGGAGCACGTGCACAGGGGAACAGTGGAACTGGCAGAAGCGACCGGCATGTGGAGATAAATTTTTACCTTTCTAGATTCCCGTGAATGAAATTGAATCAGATAGTGAAGTGAGAAGAGAAATAGGACAATTGGGATATTGATAGCAGACAGGAAACTTCACTTTGGTTATTTCTGTGAGGAAACAATCTTAAAAAGTGGGATAACATCTGCCGAGAGCAGTTCCAACAGAAGACTGCAACTGTAGCGCTATTTTGGCTTTTTCTGGTTTTATTCAAGCTGTCTTATTGCATAGACTACCGTGTGCTGTTACACCAGTAGTGAAAATTAGCTGTCTGTGACACTGACAAGGAATCTTCTATATACTTTTTTTCTAACAGCTGTTCCTGACTGTCTGGCTGTTTGTCTTGCTAAAACATGCTTATGGTTAATGCTGTTGTGGACAGCAGTGATGGAAACAGCACAGCTATGCCATGCATCTTCCCCTTTGGCAGAGATAAGCCCGTTTTCCCTTCAAGTAGCATCTGCCACAAAATAATTCCACAGCATTTTTCATCATGTTAAGAGATGCGCAGCATCTGACTGTTACTTCCTTTGCAATAAAACCCAGGGCTTCACAGCCAAGGCACTGACTTACTGCTTCGCAGCCTAGTTGGCCTACGCAACAATTGCATGGCCAGCATTTATTTCCCACCTTGCCAGTAGCTCAAGAAAGAGGAAAGATGCAATGGTGTGTAAGTTGCTGCCATTCTGCAGACTGGAAGTCAGGGATTTTCATACAGGTGTCATTAACATAAAATGTTAGCCTAGAAATTAATATGGTTCTAGTTCTCAGTTAACTTGACTCATTTGTGAAATGCGTAGTCCTTTTACCCAAATGAAAATGATTTCTCCTTTTACCCAAATTTTGCTTTGGATTTGTTGTCCTGACATGCCAGAACACATATACGGGGGGCGGGGGGGGAACGGGGATGGGATGGGACACTGACTAGGTGACATTCTCTGTTCCTTTTCCCATTCTTGTTACTGCCTTCCTCACAAATAATTATTTTAGTTTCCTTTACAATATGCTGATTAAGATGGAGGTCTGACAGCTTTTACTTTCCTCATAGCATGGCCAAATTTTGTTTTGGTGTTAAAATGCAATGCTCTCTTCTGCTACTGGCCTACCTCATTTCTTTCCAAGTTGGGGTCATTTTAATGAACTGCCTTGTATCTAGCCCAAAATATAATGCTGCTGTTTTAATAGTCACCTTGTCTTCCCTCCCCCCACCCCACCCCCCTACTTTGTAACCTGGTCTGTTTTAATATTATCATGAGTGGTCACTGGCATGATGACTTACATCGGCTCTTTTATGTAGCTGTTAGTCACCATAACATTGAAAAACACGTTTTTTTCCTCTTCTCCTTTTCCACTTCCTTCCCTACTTCCTCTTTTTTTGCTACAGAGAAAATATCCTGAAAACAGCAAAAGCTTTAGTTGAAGATACAAAATTGTTGGTTTCTGGTGCTGCCTCAAGTCAGGACAAACTGGCCCAAGCAGCTCAGTCATCAGCTAACACCATCACTCAACTTGCTGAGGTAGTAAAATTGGGAGCAGCTAGTTTGGGATCCGATGATCCTGAAACACAGGTGAGATGTTTTAAGATTTTTCTGATACTCTTAAAGAGACCAGAGACAGTTTTCAATTGATAAGACTTTGTGGGACTTCTGCTTTTAAGCAACACAGTAGGGTTCATGTCTTGTGGGACTTTTCTGCGTTTACTCCGGCATCATCCTTTTTTAGAACACAATCAAGAGGTTAAAGCATTGAGTGGAACTAGACAGGCCTTTGTATAACATCTTATGCTTTTATTTCATGGGTGTGTTCGAGCAGGGATGCTTTTGGCAAAGTATTTGTCTCATTTTTACCAAGTTGAGATTGGACCCCTGACTCATGCCATTTTTGTTCTAAAGAGCTTGCATGGCTTTAAAGCTACTTACCCAGCTTACAACGGGGTGTGCACTACGTGTTACTTGTGTAGGCTAACAAGCTCTTGCCATTCTCTAGCTAGATCTCAGTTGGTTTTCATTTAAGTCACTAACTTCAGCCTTCAGTGTAGATTATCTCAAACATTTCTTCAGTTGTTTGTTTGGATCTTTGTGAAATGGAGGTTGGCAAATATATTGCAGATGTGCCTGTGGTGGTATCAAGTTAGTTTGAAAAAGCCTGCTCGTTTGCAGAATGCTTCAAAAGGGATGTGTGATCTGTTTTGCTTGACCTGTATGATGGACTAAACTTCCGAGATGTTCCTCTCTAGGAAAATACTGCTGAAAGTGCGCTTTTTTCCCTGCCCCCTTTCTTCCCCCTTCTCCCCCTTTTCCCCCTTTTTCTTTTCTCTTCTCTCTCTCACACACACCTCTCTCTCTATCTCTCTCTCCCCTCCCCGGTCCCCCCACTCTCTTTTTTTTTTCTTTAACAGCAGGATTTCCATAAACTAGCAACATTTGCAAAACTTTTATCACACATAGTTTTTCTCTATATGTAAAAAGCCAAGAATACAGTACTTAGAATAAAAGTTATTGTGCACAAGTAATTATTTGGAGCAATTTTATATTGCCAGTTTGAAATTGTAGATGCATCGTGTCCTAAATGGAGCACTTCTAATAGCTTTAGCACACAATACTGTCACAACATTTTTCCATAACAGCAACACATAATTTACCTGGTGCGATAGAGTTTCAGATGTCTTACACTGCAAGTTGCCACACAACATAAGCAGTTGGACAACAGAGAATCCCATTAGTCTGTCCTATGTCTCGGGTTCTTTTCTTATTTCCATGGTCAAAGAGCTTCTGAGCTACCAAAAGGTAAATAAACTTTTCAGGAAAAGCAAAGACTTCACTTCTATGTAAATTACAGTGAACTGCAAACACGAAGGAATGAGGCTGTTTTCTTAATATTTATAATGCTACAGAAATGCAGTTATTGAGAGGAGATTGTTCCACATCTTTTTTTTTTTTTCTTTTCCCCGAGCTCTCTCATTTTTCATGCATCTTTCAACATTTTCTTTAAAATGAACTCTTCTGAATTCCAGCAAAATACTTAAAACATCTGATTTTCTACTAGTGCAAAGGGCAAAGGAGAAGGATTTGGAGGAGAGAGTTATTCCAATACTACCCTAAAATAATTAATAAGCCTGTTGTAGTGTCTGTATTTTGTCTAGGACTTCTGTCTTTGAGGTTGGGTTTAGGAGACAATATCTCCAGATTTGACTTTTCCTAACTTCAAGCCAACCAAGTTATTGAGCATTTAATTCTGTATAGCTTCTTACAGAGGTTCAACTTCCTTTTCCCTGAAAGAATGTCTCCCTTTAACACCTAGCCATAGCAAGTATATTTGATCTTTCAGTAAGTGATTTCTGAATTGGTACATAACTGTAGCATTAGACTGTAAGCTTATGATCAATCTGTCTCCTTGCTCTTGTCCTGCTTCCACCCAAAGGGTGAAGAACATGGAGAAAAGTAAACCTCCCCTTAGGGAAGCTCAGAGGAAGGAAATCCTACCTGCAATCAGCATTTCAATTTCTTCACAGGAAATAGTCACTTTTATAGATTCTGACCGGTTATATGAAATACTGTAGCTATCAACACAGCTTTTCCTTTTCCAGAATATTGTGTGTTTTACTGGGGTAGAGGGAGGGTGGTACTATTTGTGTACCAGTAGTAGATTTTTTTTATTTTTTTTTTTTTTTTAGCTATTTACGCCCTCATCCAGGCTACTGTTTCTTGCCTGAGGCTTACAGCTATTTCTCATTCCTATAGGTTGTCCTGATCAATGCTATCAAGGATGTTGCAAAGGCCCTTTCTGATCTCATTGGTGCTACTAAAGGAGCTGCTAGCAAACCAGCAGATGATCCATCCATGTACCAGCTGAAAGGTGCTGCCAAGGTAAAACCTTATTCTTACATTTTATTTGAAAGTATCTGTGCAATCACGCTTGATAGACATGTGAAGCTTGGTTTTCAGCAATTTCTGATTGCCTGAAATCTCATCTCTTCCTTTGTTTCATTATCATCCTGGGATGATACAGAAAAACAAGAAGACACTATCGAGTTTCCATGAAGCTATCAGTTTTTGTAGGCTGTCAGGTGACTTTTGTGTTTTTATGAAAGAACTGTAATTTTTCTGAAGAGAAACCTCTTTCTTTTGCAAGCCTGTATTGAAGGGTAGGTTCTCCTTTAAGAATACTACAGAGTAAAGTTTATCCAGTGTAAAATGGTACCTAAATACTTACATTCTAAACAATGACATGCTCAGGATAAGCATGTGGCCTCCTTATTTAGCCCTTGCATCTTGGGGAAGGGGGGGAGAAGGGGAGGAAAGGAAGGGAAAAAAAGCCATCCAATAACTCTACAGTAGGATATTGTGCATTTCTGATCCCTCCCTCCTAGATCTTTCCAGGAAGTACATAGGTACGAAAGCTCAAAACTCACACAGGTTACACTATACCTGTGATATCTTTGTGCTCTATTTTCTCTGCACCTGAGATGTATTATGACATTTGCCTCACAAAGACCTTGTGGCTTTGTGTCTACAAAATATTTCCAGATGTGGAGATTTAGGTGATATTACTTCTGCTTTCACATTATGAGAGTGTCGTGGTAGCTTCTTGCTTGGCTGGAAGCTCTTCTCACTCTCATGTCTGTTGCTTACCTGTAAGACCTGTGCCTCTCTTCCTTTCAGAGCATATGATAACAGTATACTGTTGAGGCGCTACTAGAAAATGACCCATCTAGTCAAGAAAAGTGGCTTCTTGGCTATTCCTGCTGTGAAGAGCTCTCTGTGTTTTAAGTCATAATTGTCAAGAAGCTGGCCTTTCTGCCTCTACCTTTTTCATTGTAGTCGTCATTTGTATCTCAACATACTGGGGTATAGGAAAGGTGTAGTTATTATACTGACAGTTACGTTATTCTGCATCAGCACTATTGGGTTTGTAACAGGAGCAGTAACACTGATTCTATATCTGCATTTGGGCTTGAGACTGGTGTTTGGCTCCTTGCTTACCTGGGGTTTTATCTGATTGCAGAGAATGCATTGGTTAAATTTCAAAAAGAAATACAATACCTCAATTCACATCTCTTCCAACTTGCAATGTAACATGTGCCAGAAGAAAAGACAGTAACATAATCTGTGTAAGAGACCTCACCTAGAAATGTTGTGAATTTTCCATTTTTTTTGTACAATTTTTGCCAGAACGCTCACACTTAAGATAATATCACTGTGCAGTTAGTTGTGCCACGTTTCTGCAGTTTACAGGGAGCTTTCAGAAACTGGTCAACAGAGCAGCTGGTATTTAGTCTCGTAACAAGACAGTTCATGAAGCTTCTTAGGCTCTATTAGAAGTAGTAATGCTCCCTAGCTTAATTTGCCTTGCTGCATACCCTGCTGTCTCTGAAAAACGGGAGGAAGGAATCACGTATTTTTGTCTTCACCTCTCTCTTCTTCAGGTGATGGTAACAAATGTCACATCACTTTTGAAGACTGTTAAAGCAGTAGAAGATGAAGCTACTCGAGGGACAAGAGCTCTTGAGGCCACAATTGAATACATCAAACAGGAACTCACGGTACAGAACAAAATAGCCATACGTGGCAGTTTTCTGAAAGTATGCTCTTGCACTCAAACCAGCCTGCCCAGGCACTCCTCCTCAAGCTATGCTTTGCTGCCTTGCAGTGCATTGGTGCAGTTTGGTTCTCCATCTGTTGCAAATCATCTCTGAAAGTACAATTACAATGCCACTTCAGCCTATGTACTTTCAAATGTTACCAGTCTCCACTTTGAGATTTGAGATGCTACCATCATGTACAAATCTGGAAGCAACTGCTGCTTTGTTCTTTAGATGTTAAGCTTTCACTACAGATATTCTTTTTAGTCCAGTGCTGTTCACTTTTTTTGATCCTGGCTTTGGTAATGTTACCTCAGCATCATAGCCATATTGCACCTGCAGTTTAATCTTGTTTCTATTTTTCCTTTATTATGAAATGATACTACCAGTGATACATAGTCTGCTCTCTGATATTTTATCTGAGCAGGAATTAACAATAGCATGGAATTCTCTCCCAAATTAGGTGTTAGACCATGACAATTGTTTTCCTTCCTCTTTAAGATCTAAAAGTATAGCCTCCAGCTGCAGATTTCAGTTAATTTTTTTTACTAGTACACTACTCAGTGACATAAATTAATACCTCCATATTTGTGAAGAAGCCTGATTTTTTTCCTTCCTTTACTTACAGGCCATTTTTATAAAAAAACCTATCAACATACTCTTCAGCAGAAAATATTTTGTTGTAGAGTCTGTGGATTAGCAATTCTTATGCTGTAACTGCACTGGCACAGTGCAGAGCCTTGTCAAGTGCTGTCCATAAAACATCTCTTTTTCATTGTGTGAGCAATGCTGTTGTAATGAAGAAATAACTCTTGTTTATTTTAATTTTTATTTTTTTTTTAAATCTGTATATAGTTGTTGGGAATTCATACAGCGTCTGCAGTGGTAAAAACTGCTTCAGTACCTGATCAGGAAAGTTCTGTACAATATCTAGTGCACGTTACTGTTGTGTATCCTCATGAAGACCTGACTAAGTTGTATTCCTTCCCATAACTCTGATCTAAAACATGTCCAGATCTGTCATTGAAGGATTGTGCATTATCACATCTGCTTTCTCAGTCTGGTTGGTATCTCTTTGAAATGTTCCTCCTCTTCCTTTTCCTTTTGTCAGCATTGCTAAGGAATGGGTCTGTGGTGGTGGTGGCCTCATCTCTTTAATGAGGAGAAAAGTGGAGTACTAGGAGAGAGTTGAGAGAGGAACTGAGGATGGGACGTATGGGCTCAAGAAAAAGCATCAAGATTGACTTGGAACTCCAGGGAGTGAATCTAAGCCATGTTGAGGGATGTCCTTCACATACTTAACTAGAGGGGTTTTTTTAACATCTCTTTCGTTTCTGGAGAGAGAAAGTGAAAAACTGATGAACTGGGAGCATGGGATAGACCAGGCTCACTTTTGTCCAGACATTTGCGTTCTGTAACCACTAGCCTGCTTAGGCTGCACTGTGTGTATTCAAGAAATCTCTCCTGATTAATTGTGCACTCTGAATTGCCCCTGCACAGTAAAAGACTGGCAAGCAAATACAGACTAAAGCTTGGGAAAAGGAAATACAGGATAAAAGTAAGGTTACCCAGCTCTTGTTACATACATCTTACCACAGTTCTTGTATTCCAGTATTCATGAGAGTAATGTGTACTGTCCAATAATTTGAACTATTTTCACACAATTCAACCAGCAAAATTATATCTTTAGGTTCCTAAGGGAGACTAAGTATAGCGTAAGAGACAATGCTCCACCTCTGCTTTTTTAAGAGCTATTTGAATATTTTAGTGATGGTCTCACACTGTCCTGCACTGTACTATCAACAAGGGCTCGGTAAGGCCCAGCCTCTGCAGCGGAAGGATCTCCTCATGTGAGTAGACCAGCCTAAGCAGCAGTCAGATGAAAAAAGAATATAATTAAAGGAATAGTAATTCATTTGATCCTGTAACACTTTGAACAGCTGTCTGTTAACAAACTGTCATCCAGGTAGTTAAATGGCAGGCAAGATGAATGGGTTAATATTTTGTTGTATGCTTCCCTCAGCTTATTGTTTCTTTCTGCTGTCTGTAGGTGAGCAGGCTTATCAGGACCAGGCTCATGACAAGCAAGAATAATACTCAAGTACTCGGAATATGTTTCTCATTTCCTGCTGTTCAAAGGCAGCTTCCAGTTGCTGTCTCTTTCTCATGGTTGTTCTGCTTTGACTTGAATGGTATCAGGCTTTCCTTCTGCTTTCACTTTTAGGTGTTTCAGTCAAGCGAGGTTCCAGAAAAGACATCATCACCTGAAGAATCAATCCGGATGACGAAAGGAATCACCATGGCAACTGCCAAAGCTGTTGCAGCTGGGAACTCATGCAGACAGGAGGATGTGATTGCTACAGCGAATCTGAGCCGCAAAGCAGTAGCTGACATGCTAACAGCTTGTAAGGTAAAGATTCACTTCCTTGCCTAAGACTAATTTTTTTTTTTTTTTGGTGCACGTGTGTTCCTCTAAATCCCTTGAATGCTATAGTTTCTGTTCAGTTTCTTTGTATTAATGCTCTACTTTTCAGATGAGAAAGTTAATGGCTGTGATAATTTTAAGGGAACGTCTCTCTCAGAAAGGATTTTCTGTGCTATGCACAAAAAAAGAAATAGCACTAATATTGACTATTTTCTTTTTGTGAAAATGATAAGTTTTATTTGACCAGAAATTTCCAGTTTCCTATTAAACTGGAAGACACACAATCTGTGCAAGTAGTAGAATATAAGAATAATCCTATGGTCACAAATATGATTTCAGTATTTCTAGGAAGAGTGAAAGGAATGGTGAAAGGAATCACTCGGGTCTATTTTTAGTAGTCCTTTCCACCCCTAACCAAATCTGTTGGTTTGCTCAATTTCTTCTGCGCTTTTCAAGAATGTGTTTTGCCTTTGCAGTAAAAATATTGGTACCCTGTTTTCTACAGTTGCTTGCGCTAGACAACTTTCAAAAACTGACCTGCAAAACTGGGGGGAAAGTATCTGTCATATAAATAAATGGCTATTAAGCCATTTGGCATTGTTCTGGTGATAAAAAAGATTTAGGCATAAATTAAAAAAAAGGCATTATAAAGATCTCATTCCTTTTGGTCTTCAGTAGTAACACAAAGTGCCTTTGCCTGTAAACTATATTTATTTACTTTTGCCTTTACATATATGGAAGATGACAGTAAAATAACAGTGCTCTCTGTGAGGTGTCTGATTTTCAGTATTTGGTCAAATCCTAACTGCCTACATCAGTCCCAGATTAATTTTAGCCTAATACTGCCCAGGTAGAAGGGTTAATTTTGTTTTTAAAATAATCCTCATACAAAAGTGCAAGTTCTAATATAACATAGAACTGGATTTATACAAAACCATTGAATGAAACTTTTTATTTTGACTTAGTTTTCTGATGGGGATTTCAGTGTCTGACAGTTCTTGAGCACTTTGTATGCTTCAAATTTTGATTCTGTCTTCTCCACTTCATAAACCCAGAAGGTCAACAAAGCAAAGCAGCTCTAATTTGCATGGGAAAATTAAACAACTGTGCTCCTTACATGGGAACTACTGTAGCCTAATATGTCTTAGGTACAAGCCAGTTAATTGAAACTTCTAAGGGAGTGCAACATTCTGACAAATCAATTCAGGCACAAATTCAGATGCTGAGGTGCACTAAACATCCTTTGTCATTTGGAAGTAGCTAGTGCAGATACATTTTTATTTCGATCTCTTCAAACAGGCAGCAAATTCTCAGGAACAGTATCCTGTTTCCAAAAATGTTATAAACACACTCACATACACTATATACAGCCCAATACATAATTTTGAACATTTAATTATGAACATTCATCTTTTTATATTTGCTCCCAGTTAATTTAATGGTTTAGGAGTTCATGCCTTGCAAGCGGCCGACAGGATGAAACTTCCTGCAAACTGAATAATGGAGGTCTGGGATGCTGGAAAAGCATTCATGATCTCCCAGGGAATTACCTTCACAAAGCAAGCAATCTACAGAAGGAAAATGGCTGGGAATCATTTTACTTACCTGTAATGGTACACTGACAAGGAGTAAGACGTAGTTTTATCTTATCTACCATTCCTAAAATCAAGAGCGGTTGTTGAGCAAACGGGAATAAAAGCCTCCAGGTATACTATGTCATTTAACAAATCTTTTAAATACACAGTTTGTACCAGACTTTATTTCGAAAACCCTGTTTCTACAAATTTTGCTCAGAGAATTAGAAATCTTATGCCATTAACTTCTACAAATTGATTATTTTACATAGCATTTCCATGATAAGCCTCATCCCTTGAATTTTATGGGTAGGATCTAGCAATCTTAGCCTCACTATGCTGTAAAAGCTGTGCAATGCCTTGCGACTTGGTTTTTGTGACATTTGACAAATACTGGAGGGGCTTCCAGTGTGATTACGCTAGTCTGTACAATAAGCACTGACAAATAATCAGATTTTGATGTCCTTTGGGCTAAGACAAAAGTGTGTGTATATGAGCTATGGTAGAATTGCATACAATATAGTTCAGATTTCCCTGGTGCCGGGAATTTAAGTTCTATTTCACTGCCAGCTGCCTAAGGCAAGTAGTATTTGACTTATTAGGAGTTATATATATGCTTATGCTTGTTCTGCTGTATGTGAATTTACAGTGCTCATTACTAATTCTATACTCTATAAGTAGATGCCATTTCAAAAGACAATGAGGTTGACTACTGCGGGATATAATGAACAAAGACAACTCTCATTAAAGTCATTGGAAACACTGTAATTACATTTACTGAAGGTTGGAGCAGGCCCTAAGATAATAACAATTTCTGTCTTTATTACCTATTTGTATAAAATAATGACTATGCAGTAAGTAACCTGTGCATAATATCACTATTTTTAATGATTGCTGTTGAAAAGTAAACGGGTATGAAAGGTCCATCAAAAACATAGAAAATAATTGAAACGAGTAATGACTTAGATCGTTACATAGCCAGTAGGTTGATGGAAATGATTATTCACCTTTTCTCAGCATTCGTGAGACTGCATCTAGAATACTGTGTCCAATTTTGGGCTCCCCAAAAGGGGTACTGATGAAACTGGAGCGAGCTCAGCAGAGCCCGCCCAGACGGTTGGGGCTGGAGCGCAGGCCCTGTGAGGAGATGCTGAAGAACTGCCTGTTCAGCCTGGAGAAGAGATGACTTTGAGGGGACCTCACAGCAGCCCTCTAAAACCTACCGGGAGATTGCTGAGAGGAGACAGTCTTGGGCTATTTACCTGAGGTGCACAGCAGGAGAACAAAACACAATGGTCCAAAAATGAATCATAGGAACATCCAATTATTCCACTGTGGGGATAATAAGGCATTGAGACAGGGGCCTAAAGAGGATATGAAATCTCCGTCTTTGGAAGTTTTCAAAGACCTAAGTGATCTGGTCTGAATTTAATGTTGACCCAGGCTTAGGCAGGAGGTTGGACTATGTGAATTCTCCCGGTTCCTTCAAACAGCACTGACTTTTTGACACTGACTATCTTAGTACATTTTAGTTCCACAAGTTATTCATCAGTGCTGACAGGCTAGAAGTTGTAGTACTGGAGTCAAGTAGTGCTTGCTGCTTTACTGTCTTGAAAGCACGTGAAGAGAAAAGGAGGTCTGATAGTGAAAGGAAGCCTCAGCATGAGGAAATAAATGTGTGTTCTAGTTCTTCGGACACATGTTTTAGTTTGAGATGCTTTAGTAGGCTTTCTGTGCAAGTCTGGAAAACTAAACATTTCTGTTGTGAGTTCTAACTGGCGTAGTGAGATGTCTGTTGGGATGTCTCTGGGCTACAAAAATGTCTTCCTAAAATGACTTTATCACCTCTTCAGTCTGCTGTGAAGTATATGGTTTAAGACTCACTGAACCTTAGAAATGCTCCCAAAATATTCTGATATCAGTCTTGGCTACGTATGCAAGCATAAGAAGTTTATATTTCTCTTCTACGGATGTTTGTTCTAATTGCATGTGTAACAATAATATTTAAGTGCAGAAGAGGCATATTAGGGTACTTACAATGGATTCATATGAAACACGGGGGGATCCTTCTGCCTTATTTGAAAATGAAAAATAAGCTGTTCTGGATTTTGGGGGCTCATTTGAAGTATGCTGAAGGTGGGGAAAGTCCTATGCTGCTTCCTCCCACCTCCTTTCCCTTCAGATGATTTGTTGACAAGATGAAGAGATGGAGGTGGCTGATGAAAGCCGTTTTCATGCTCTGCTGACCTTGAACTTCCCGGCAGAGGGAGCCCACAGACCAGCTCCAGGCCCAGCTGACAACTGCGCTTGCTCGGGATGTTGAGGGTTGCAGGAAGGGCTCGAAATAAGTAAGCAGTGAGATAATCCCCTGTCCCAGTGGAAGATATGAGGCTGCAGGGGTGGAAGGAGTTGTTTTGTAAGAGGAAATGCTAATTTTTAAGATTTTTAGAAAGTTTCGCTTGTCAACAGCTAGCACTTCTGTTCAATAAAAAAGTTCCCTAGAAGTTTATTTTAGAAAATACAAAGCTTGAAGAGGCTGCAGTTTTCACTTCTGATTAAAAATAAAATGGTTGAATTAGTCAGGCTTATGTCAGATGTCAGACATTATACTTAGTGGAAATCCTTAAGAAGTCAAAGAACTGACTCTGCTGCTTCTCTGTATTTAAACAGATGGTTCCAGCACTGCCTATTGCTGTGTTAAATCCCTATGTCAAGCTAAAGCCATTAATAAGCTTTTACTTACAATGTGTTACCAGATAACAAAAAAGCAGCTAATGCTTTTTTTGGGTGGGTGGGTTGGTTGGGTGGGTTGGGGTTTGTGTCTCTCATGTAAAATAATGATATCCCAGCACTTCCATAGCACTTTTCATCTGCCATTTGTGAAGCTTTTTACAAGGAACAAACTATTATCTTTATCTTGCAGAATGGAGAAGGAGAAGTGAGACACCCACATTTGACCCATGCACTGGGCTGGTGGTTGACCTCTGACTGGCCCAAAGTCTTCTGGGGCCAGTCCAGTGCTTTGGTCTCTAAACCAGATGGCCATTTCTGCTTTAAATTCCTTGATGGCAGGCTGTACAGGCTTACAATAAAAAAATTATTTTAGCATATATCTAACCTGTAAGATGTAAACGGCCATTTGTGGGCAGCAAAACGACACTTAAAATTTTTAGTTTTGCTGGTATTAGTAAAAAAGAAGAGCCACAATAGCATAACCTTTGCACTGTAGCACGGTATATACGCAACCCAAGAGCCCGTTTCAGTCCCAAGATGTTTCTAAGTGATATATTTTCATTAGAGGAAATCATATATCCTCCTGTATTTTCAAATGGTTCTTCAAGGGTTTCTCTATTTGTTCTCAACTGGCAGAAAGAAGTAGTACTACTGCTGACAATACCTAAGGAAGGACACTAAGAAAGACTGCAGATGCACACCCAGACAGGAGGATGTGCTGAGAAAAGGAAAAGTGTTCCCAGTGCCATTCTCAGAATGGGAGCTCTGCTGCTCTTTGAGCGCAGTTTGCTTACACCTTTACAACAGAAACGGCTGGCCCTCAAGCTCAAATGTCATTTGCATGTTATGAAAAAACTCTTCCCTTCTCTTTCCCCTATCTTCTCTGTGCCAGCCTCCTCTTGGAGCAGTTTTGGGGTACTAATATTGTTTTGCCTCCTCAGCAAGCATCATATCACCCAGATGTAAGTGAAGAAGTTCGAGAGAGAGCCCTGCGCTTTGGAACAGAATGTACCCTGGGATACTTGGAACTCCTGGAACATGTTCTTCTGGTAAGGAGTCATCTGCATGCACATACTGGATCCCTTCCAAGGAGAATAATTTCTTTGACCTCTTTCTATAGTGGCTGCTAGTGACACATTTTTATCAGTTTGTCATAAGATTATGAACAGTTTTGTTATTCAGGAAAAGCAAGATAAAGTGAACTCAGTACTTCAGCTCAAACTGCAAGACAGAAGGAAGACTGGAAGTACTTAAATGGGACTGAATTCTGGGTTGGATCTGGAGGCACTATGGGTCCTGACCTAAAAATGGTCCCCAACAAAGAAATGAAAATAAGACACTTCAGTATTCTTTTAAGCCCACTATAAGCGTTAGACATATTAGGCACACTCCTGTCCCCCAGACCAAAGAGGTTACGTAATCTTTATGAAAGCCCTTTTACATGCCTTTTGCAGTCCTGATTCCAGGAAAATAAGAGGCACCTACTCAATGCCATCCCAAAACCCCAAGCCAGCACTACCTCACAAAGAGCTCTCCAACTCATGCCAGACATGACACCTCCGTAGCTCTGCATAAAACTTCTCCGCTGAAATCCAAACTCATGAATGCTGCTGTCCATTGGCTTTTCTTGACCATACATATTTATCACATAATATATTGTTCTGCTGTTGCTATTACATTTGTAGTAAGTAATAATGTGTGTTTGAACTAACACTTGTGAGATATTGAAGTCCTGGAGGTGAATTAAATCAGCAGTCATCTTCATGGATGCCCAGAGATTTCTTTTAAGTGGCTTTAAGCTGACATATTGAAGTCTCTGAAACTGTAATTTGCAGCTGCTAGCTGTAGATTAGTAAATCCAAGTCAGTTTTACTGCTGAGAATACAGCATGTCTAATAAATCACATCAACTCATTGAAATATACATAACATAGAAGTAAACTCACAGTTATGCTTGCCACTAGCAGGGAAAATAGTTCAAGAAAGATTGAACTTGTTAATGTAATTCCTACAGCTGCATAGCAGTAAGTAATTTAGCATTAGATATGTGATCCATTTTTAGTTCAGAAGTACTTTGGGGAATTTTTCAGATTTGGTCTCCTGAACTCATAGTACTTGTTTCAAACAAGAACAGACCAAAGACTTGAGTCATTTTTTGCTCATTTTATTTTTCTGTCTCTGCTTAAGTAGAGAGGCTTAAGGTAACGAAGGCCTGATCCTCTAATAAAGCGGAACAAGCCTTTCTTACCTTAAGCTGCTTTACTTTAAGGGCCCTAAAGCCATGAGAAAATTCCACACCCCACCCCGCCCCTGCCCAGCAATGTTTGCTGCCTTAGAAAACTGACTCTGTGATCACAACCACAATAGAAGAGCATAATGCCTGCATGGAAAAAAAGATATATGGAGTGGTAACTTCATCCTGACTCTTTGCTAATGTCTGTCTAGCACTAGACACGTACACACATAATACAGACATGCTGTGCTTCATAAATGTAAACTGGATCTGGAAAGTAGATTAAAAAAAATCACTTTCAGAGGAACATTGAACTAAGTAAATGACAGACTTTTTGCTCTACGGACTTTTGCCTTCTTTCCCCTGAGTTTTATCTCTTGGGAGTTGTGGCAGAGACACAGTCTAGATGTAATCCAAGAGATTTGTTTGCTTGTTCTGTGGTTACCTGAGCTGTTCTCCTGCCATACACAATCTTGCTAACTTAACATCCTATCTCAGATTTGTTTTGCTTGGATAAAAGAAAAAAATAGCAAGATGGTTTCAGTGTCAGACAATCCTGTTGCTTCCTGATCCCTGTTACTCTGGTAGTTTAGTACCACTAGGTCTACAGTCTCATTTAATTTATAACCTCCCGAAACACAGATCATCTCAGATTAAAAATCTCTAATTAGTCCACGTGGCACCTTGTGATAGAATTGTTAATAAATTCAGTCACACCCTTGGTAGTCAGGCTAGGGATGATTGCATGGGTGCCTCAACACAGGGATGCCAAGGAATACTATTCGGCAACCTTATTTCTTTGAAGATGGTACTTTTTAGGTGCAAGAGTTGTCAGATGCAGTATCTAAGATTTCTTAAGCCAGTGTATTGACTTGTGCAGAGGTTGCATTGGGCAAATAGCACAAAACTGACTTGATTACTCAAAGGAATATCCCTCTAATCACCTACCTAGGGGTAGGGTGTGGGAACACACTAATTCAAGCTGATGGGCATGCACAAATTTGTATAAAACAACTTGTAAATTATATTCTTAGCAAGGTTAAAGACTGACCTGCCCTCCTACATATTCATATGCTCCATCTTGGTCAGTTTTGATGCATGCTGAGTTGAGGGGAAGTCTGAAGCTTTTGTTGTTGTTCTCATGCCATGCCTGTACATGACTCTGCAGGGGATGAGAATCTGCTGTGAATTCTAAACTGGCTTTAAAACAATGCAGTTTGTAAACCACCTAGTTTTAAAATTTGTATCCATTTGTTCAATTCCAACATTGTCACCACTATCATAGGTGGCACTAGTGTCACAGTTGCTGGAGCAGAAAATGTTCTTTGCTATAGTCCTGACTGACCACATTCATATGTTTTTGGACATTTTTGCTTGTGTGGGAAGATAACCCCTGAGATGCTCAATGCTCAACTCCTGCCATACTAAGGGATTACGCAGTGTATAAACCTTGGTTATAACTGTGTTGTTACATTTTGTTAGCATTGCAGATTGTTCAGCTATTGAGGATTCATGTACTTCTGTTTACTATGGAAACTAGTTGACTAAAGATCATCCTTAGGAAGCAGACCAGTCCACCCATACATTGACAGGGCAGTTCCAGAGAGACAGAATTCCTCGTGTGGCAGAGTTCTCACCAGATGAAGTTAAGAAAACAGTTCAGTTTAGTTTATTCTGTCAAAGTAAGGGCATTTGATTTTTGCAAAAATCAAATCATTGCAAAATGGGAAACACACTTAGAAAAGATAAAATGTATTTTCAATGCGCATCTAGTTTTTAGAGCTGCTTTGCAGAGGAGTTTTTGAAAACCTTAAGAAAATGCACACCTGATTATGACTTTTGAGACTCAACCTCTTGTTTTGCTTTTAAATCTCTCTATATCAGTCTCCTCTCAGAAGTAGTTTTTAATTATACACAAATTTCCAGAACTTAATTGTTTTTTTCCTTACAATATGGTAATTAAAAATGCAAATGTAGTTCCTGTTCAGGGGAAGAATTCAACTTCACAGTCTGAATAACTGACTGTTTTCCATTTGAAGAAGCACAGTTTAATACTTGATGCAAATTCGGTTCAGAGGTGTCTTTCTTTCCCTTCTATTTAAGGGTCTTGCCCAGGGTTGGCATTTCCATTGCATTCACCCTTGCTGATTTTTTCCAGAACAGGTAACTAGCGCTAGCTTGCAGAACTCTGTAATTCTATTTCTTAGAAATAATGACCAACCAGTTTGTTAATACTAGAAAATCAGCTCTTCTCTAGCAGTTTAGAAAGACTAAGCCTGATGCGTAAGTGTAATGACTACAATATCTGAGAATGGAGTGCTAAAGGTGCATATTCCTTCCACATACTCACACATGCGCCTCTCTTTTGGAGAATTCTGTCCTAGTTTTAGTGCTGAGAACTTCCAGACAATGTTGTCAGTTCCTGTAGAAATGCAAGGCAGTGTCACTTTCCTAGTATGCATCAGATGTTGCAATGTAAGCCTTGGCTCCTAGTGATTCATTGACAATTGTATTTCTTTCACTGGACTCACATTTTTTCTCAGCCAATTGCTGTATAAAATAAATCTTTCACTAGTGTGCCTTGGGAGTGTTCCAGCATTCTCTGGAATCCTTTTTAATATGCATTGTTACATGTTATCTTTTTCTCTAGATCCTTCAAAAACCAACTCCAGAACTAAAGCATCAGTTGGCTTCTTTCTCCAAGCGGGTCGCTGGTGCTGTTACAGAGCTCATCCAGTCAGCAGAAGCAATGAAAGGTGAGTTGAGCAGCCTGGCTACCAGTACAGTGGGCCTTTTACTCCAGAGATGATGATCTGTTATTTTTGTAGTTTAAAACAAACCCCCAAACTAATAAAAACCCTTTTAGTATGTTCTAGGTGTCTTGGTACCACCTACTTCCATTCTTTTAATTTCTTTGCTGGTATTCGCTTGTATTCAGAGTATTGGAAAACATATCTATTTGACCCTCCCCTACTTCATGTGATCAGTCATAAGTCATCTGTAAATCGTGTGGCCTTTGAAGATGGAACCATCAAGCACAGCACTCAAGAGCCACAGTAACAGAAAACAAAATACAGTTTCACTCCTCTTGAACTGGTGGCTGAATTGTAATTGGATGGCTGGTTCCTTTCCTTACACTCATGTTTGTTCAGTCAAAATAAGTCCTTTGCTTTTCAGTGATAGTTGCTTTCCAACTTCAAATAAAATGGGATACCATCATCTTACCGAATTAATACTCAGCCTCTAAAAATAATGTCAATTTTAGGTCTCTAGTGCTTACAGTTCTCTGTCTGGGTCCTGCCCTGACAAAGTATGTTAATGAAACAATGAGACTTCAAAAAATTGTGGTCTGGGTGATTTTCTGAACTCTTAGAATTTAACAACTTGTGGACAAATATAAATTCAGCACTCAAATAAGCAACAAATTCCATTGCTTAGCAGAAGTTCACTGTTCTTATAACAGATGAGTGATATTTTTCTCAGATACTGGCTTCCTTAGTAAAATTTTTATCCAGTGATGTATGCAAACTCGTAGGACAACAGTTCTAACATTTTAAATGAGACGAGTTCATATTAAGGGTGGTGTTATTAAATATTAGACCACTACTGCTGAAGCACATCTACCAAATTTACTGGGAACTTTAGTCTAAAGAAATCTTCACAGCCATCAGAAAGGCATATGAGCATTCTAATTTCATAGGTAATAGAATACTACAGTAAAATATGTTGAATAAAGCATTGTAATCACTTTATTTTTAATTCTGCCCCCTCCAACAAAGGCTTCTAGTAAATTCATATTTGTTCAATCATTTGTTCCTAATCTAGGCCAGAGAATATTATACTCATTTTTCTGACATTCTGTGTAATATACACTGCAGGTTTTCCTTAGTTATTTCCTGCTTTTGTCAATACACGTTCCTTGGAAAACAATCCTGACTAAACACTTTTCGTGTATGGGAATCCCTTATTAATTTCTTATGGGGCTTTTTCCCTCTACATTGTAACCTAATTGCTCTGTTTCATATAACAGTGATCTCCATTATGCTTTTTTGCTGTTCAGGTAAACTTCTTGAATTCTTCGGCCTTTTCTGCACTTTCCTATGTTTCAAAATTTCTGTTTTCCTTTGCTAACAAGCCAAGCCAATATCAGAATTCTCTATTTACTAAATGCTTTTTAAAATCTTTCTATTGTCCTCATCTTTGGAGACATTTATTCATTTCCAGCACTTTTTGCATTTTAATTCATATTCATTAAAATATAAATTCATTTTGTATTTCTTTTTTTCAGTTACTGCCTGTAGGGGATTTTTTTTTTTATTCACTTTAGAAGCTTTTTTGTGGAAAGTAAAATGTTTTTTAATCATTCTCAATTTTCATTCCTAGATACATGATAAAATTCTGTCTCCTAACCAATTTAAAATGTAAATGTCTTCACCTTTGTGAAATGCCTTTTTTTGAAGAGGAGCAGCTACATTTTACAAGTTTGCTTTTGATTGTGTTTATACATGCTGCCTGTATCAAAAATATTTTTTTCCCTGCTTATCTGTCAATATTAGGGTTTTGTATAGAATTCCTTCATTTTGTACACCATTTGAGCTGAGAAATTGTCTTTGGTAATGCTTTGATATTTGGTATAAAATACATATATACGTGCTAGATAGGGATTAGCAGCATGACATGTATCTCACTAGGATTACAGTATTTACATGTACTTCAGCTTTCTCCCAGCACATCATAAATAGGTGCCCTTCATTTGGCATTCTCCTGTGATTTTGTCATCCTTAGTGTAAACTACCTCATTCTTTAGCCGGTGCAATGTTGATCCATAAGCATTCAAGGCTATTTCCTTTGATGTTTGATGAATCAGACATGGGTTATGCTATCCCTGATGCAAAGTGCCAGTATCCTTCTCCCCAGTCGCTCCTCCTTAACAACAATTAATGTTTCAGTTGATATTTTAATATTAGGTTCACCCGAACTTTCTGATCCAGTTTCAATAAGTTTAACAGGGCCTTAAGAGATTTATTTTTCTTTGGTTTTTTTTCATTCTAGCTTAGTCTTCCTTTGCCTGGTATACACTGCTTCCCATCCTTTTCTGTTTCTATCTGTGATGCCACTTCCTCCCCTTGCCCTTAGCAGTTATGAACTTAGAAGTTTTCTGTCTAGTTTCCTCCTCTTGCCCTTAGCAGTTATGAACTTAGAAGTTTTCTGTCTAGTTTCCTTTTCTTTCTCCATCTGATTTTCCTTTTGGCTGTTTCATTGCATCCCTCAATCCAGAACATGGATGCTTTCTGAATCTTGTCATCCAGAGAAAATATTAGGAAATTGAAAATAACAATGCACTGAGAACTTCAAAAATCTGAGATCACCTCCAGCCAAGTATTCGTTTTGTGGACCTACAATATTTCTTTGAGCCAAGAGAAATGGCAAAAACTCGACCAAAAAAAAAAAAAAGTTGACCTTTGGATATGTTACAGAAACTGCTTTGGCCTTCTCTGCACTGCTCTTAGAAACACATTGCCAAGAGCATGCTTTCTTCAGTCAATATTAGCTTCATCTCTAACCACTGCCAAAAAAGAGACTCTGAAAAGTGTGCTGTGGATGATTATCTGTTGTCTATAACATGTCCTCTTTACCATTCTGTCAGATTTCTCAATGTGCCTTACAACTTGGTCAAGTTAGAAACCGTCTTAGACCTCTGATAAACTAAAGCTGAGTGACAACTAGTTTTGCTCCCAGTATGGACAGTATCCCTTTTTGAAGCTGCTTTGCTTACACAGTTCTTAATTAAGTTACTTTCATAACAGAATAATCCTGCTAAATGCTTTTTTTCACTCTGACTTACATTTTGCTCTCAGTGGCATAAATGACAGTGTTTTTATGCCATTATGGTACTAAAATCAGCTTTCTACAATGTGCATTCCGTATTTGACACTTGAAGTGTGATTGTAAATCATCCTGTTTGAATGGCAGCTCACAGTGGCTCTGAAGTTATTGTCTTCGTCTCCATTAATTTCAGGGACAGAGTGGGTGGATCCAGAAGACCCAACAGTCATTGCGGAGACAGAGCTACTAGGGGCTGCAGCATCAATTGAGGCTGCAGCAAAGAAGTTAGAGCAGCTGAAACCAAGAGCCAAGCCAAAGGTGAGTGTCCATCCCCATTGTTTCTTTGAAGTTAATAAAGCAGAAGATGCATATAGCCCATATACCAGTGTATACTTTGTTACTGTCCACGGTAATGGTATAAACAATCAAACCTTGCATCAGTCTCAGTGCCACGAGACACTGCACTGGATGGGACTTACCCCTGAAGGAAGAGGGTAAAAAGATGCTTTTCAGGGAGTGAGTCAAGCATCAGCCATGAGCAAGCAAAGGAAGAAAAGCCAAATGTTAGAAAAGCTTTGAAAAATTACAGTATCATTACTGTTGATTATTTACTTTTCTGTTTCCAAACACATTTTACTGATGTGAAAAGTCATTCTCACTTGCTTTCCTTTGAAGACCCTTTGTTCTCATCTGAATGTGTGTAGTATAGCAGGAGAAAGCAGCAGCAACAGAGAAGGGATTCAGCAGAATGCAAAAGACCTTCAGGATTTTCTAAGATTAAAAACATAGCATTTTATGCCGTGCTGAAAGAGTAGCTGCTTCAGTATCAAATCAGATATATGTTATGAGGATTTCTATTTAATTTTCCTGAAGGAAAATAAATTACAGTTCATTATGAAAGCAAGTAGTGTTGCATGTTGCCAGGTCATTTCAAACATGTCTCTGAATATATTATATAAAATTAAGCCAACTATTTTCATGCATGGTACAGAAGGAATCTATGAAACTGCTGTTACTTACGATTGTATGCATAGCTCACAAGACTGGATCACAGAGAGAATTGCTACCTTTTTCCTAGTATGGAATAACAGGCAGGTTTTAGAAGTAGTTACCACATTTCCTAGAATTGCATCTCTATAAAATGAAAATCATGCTTTGGCTGTGTAATTGACTTCAGGAAAGGACTATGTATCTATTTCCCTGTTTATGTTGCTTTGGCGGTGCAAAACTGTTTTCTAAGGAAGACTTCTCATTAGCTTTACTAAAAAGCAGGGCCTCAAATGTTGGATCATTGTTTTCAGTGCAGGGTGGTATTTTGTCATTCAGGAACATCAGATGAAATAGTTCTTGGTAGCTTCACTCTTTGAGGACTTCCCCCCTACCCCCTCAACCCGCACCCCCCCCGCTTAGTGATGGGAATAAATTAGCTCATGAAAAAGAAATGCTCTTTGTCCTGCATTTTTTAACAAGTACATCCATTTTGTTTATAAAGAAAAATGGTCCTTTATAATGAGATTCTACAGAGCAGAGGACACAGGCTGAGTCTGAGGAGAGGAAGAGTCCTCCATCACCTTTTCTATACAATCACTGCACAATAGCATATGTGTGTTGCCTAGTAACCATGGAGCAGTTTCCTTCCAACATCTAAGCCACTCCAGGGTCATTGTAATTTCCCAGTGAATACCGATCTCACACCTGCTCCTCATTTAACATGTTAATTTGAGTATCCAGTCTGCCTGTGATTTATTGGTCTGTTTATTTGTTGTTTTCTGAAACTAAAATTCATATCCAACTGCTTGTTTCATTTGGGATTTCAACAGCCTTTACATCATTTTTTAGATGTTTAATCCCTTTCACAATATGGATTGTAATACACATCAAAGGTACTAGGAAGATCAGAGTGGCTCAAATACCACTTTTTCTGCTGAAGACTTGTAGCTTGTATCCTCCCAGAGTAGGATTTCCTGATTCGAACAGGCTCTGTCTTTCTGATGCTCATCTTTGACTACATAGTGTTGTAGTGAGAATGCCTAGACTAGGTAAGGGGTTGCTACAATTGATTTTTCTTATGCTTAGTCTACAAAATGCAGGAATAGTAGTCATCTTCTACAATGGAACAGACCGCTGGTCCAGCTAGACCAACATCCTGCTTTGGTTAACAGTAATCATCATCAAGTGAACTTGCAGAGAAGCCCTTAGTTGGTAATTTTAGAATAATCTGCATGCAGGAAATCCATCATCTTCATCATTATTAATTGGTGACTGATTCTCTATTTTGGGGTAAGCTTCTGTTACTGGGGCAGGGAGTAGGAGTCATTTGATGTAGGCTTGAAATTTTCATTTTTGTGTGTTCCAGTTTGTCTATTACCTCTAAAGAAAAAAATCAATAGTTGAAGGTAGGGTTTTTTTCTCATTTGTTCCACTATCTTCATTTTTTTTTTATACTTTTGGATTTTTTAGTTGTTCTTTTCCTCATTTTCTCTTCATATTTTTGCACCTATCATACCCCTTTGATGTCTTAGGCTGAGACCAATAGCATGAGATGTCTTCATTTTCCACTACTGGGAATCATCTTATCCCAGAGAACAATCTCTAATAAGACACAGACCTGCTAATTGCTGCCTATTTTTTATTGTATGATGCATATGATGTTTGCTTTAAATCCTGGTTGTGTGGCTGCTGGTAAATGTGCTCCTAAAATGCTTAGTCCACTAGTCCACTGCCCCATTGATATCTTGTTAATATCTGTCTTTCTTCTGAGCTTATATCTTGCAAGCACTTTGAGAACTCTCCTAAGTAGATGGTGTTACTCCTCCCCATAAGACAAAACCTGTTCAGTATTCCCATTGCAGTGTTCAAGGTGGGGAATGATCTGTGAAGCAGTGAGATCTTTATTGTTTATTAAGCAAGCTTTGGCTGTCATACTTCCTTTAAATACAGTTACATTTTTTCTGAGTGTGGACTCTTTTTTTTTTTTTTCTTTCTTTCTTTCTTTCTTTCTTTTCTGTTTTCCATTTTTGGAGGGTCAAGTGTCTTGCAACGCAGCCACATATTCCTCCTGTTATACAAATATGCTACTGGCTGTAAAATAACAACCCCCCCAAATCAGTAATTTTTTTTAAGAAGAAAAACATTTTCTCTAATAAAAACTACATGCTTCACTAATACTGGAAAAAGAACACTTAAGGAAAAAGGTGCAGTAGATGAGGTACAACAGCAGAGAGCATTGCTGTACCTACCCTATCTGTTGGTATGCTCTTCATGCTTCTATGCAGGCTTATGCCTTCAAACACAAGTGTCTTTAGTAGTCAGTAAGAATTCCCTGCTGTTAGCTTTCAGCAGTTTGTCCTTTTTTTTTCCCCAAGATGAATCAAACCTGGATGCCTTTTTCTGCAGGACTCTGTGTGATATGTTTGATATATTAGGTTGTTATTTAATCCAACTATATATCAAACATATTCCTACAGTGTCCTGCCCTGTCTCCGGGGGTTTTAACATAGTGGAAGGCAATATGAAGGAGTACATTCACTCACAAGCAGGTTTAGAAGACTTCCTGCAGACTCCTAATCTGATTTAAAATATATACATGAAGGGCTCCTTCATCAGTAGAGTTGCTCTTGGAGGGTCTTTTAAGTTGTGTAGGGCCTTTTATGACAGTGAGCAGCAGCTGTGTCAAGAACTGACTTTCACTGAAATAGTTATTGTGTTTTCCATGGCTCAGTGCAGTAACTTACTCATATTGGTCTTCTCTTTATGAAATAGAAAATGAGCGCTGCTTCAAAATAAAATGGTTTGTCTTTTGTAATTTTTTTCTACTGTTTAGCAATGAGGTTGAGGGCTCATTTGTTCTCATATGAACCTTGACTTTATTTATGCTACCCCTAATAATGGAGATTCTATAGAAAACTGGTTAAAATACAGTACACATTTTCAGGATATTCATGCTACAGACTTTGTAGCTAGCCTAATAATTTTGGTTTGTGTGTTCCAGTGACTTCATTTTCTAATCCATTTATACCCATACATAGTCGATAACAGCTTATTAGTTTAAGCTTGTGGAAAAAGAGATGCTGATCTTCATGGGGGCTACTTGAGGAAGAGGAAGCTAATCACTTGTCTCATAGATCTGGTTTTCTAAAGAAACTCAAGTAGCCCTCTCAAGTAACTAAAATCTTACAAAGTTAAATTTTCTGCCATGTATCACATCATTGCTCCTAACTTTGTTCATGAAGGCAGTTCATGTGAACTGACACATGTTGTGAGGGTACTGTTAATGAGTGTGAACTTAAGACAGTTCAGGACACACTCTTTAATATGGGAATGGGTAGAAGAATTACTTCTCTTGTAGGGCGTTTTGCTGTGTTCAGTCTTGGACTGCTACATGTCCTTATTGCTAAGGAATGCTCTTTGGAGAGTACAGGCAGGTAAACATACCCACAGCACTGACTGAGCTTTGTGCCTGCTTCCCCATATCAAACACGAGTATCCAGCTCTTAAAAGTCATACGTGAAAATGCTGAAACAAAAACTGCAGGGAAGGACTAGAAAACAAGGATTTGTTAGAAAAGATGAAAACTCAACAGAAGTTCCACAGTTTGAGTGCTGTGTAAGGCTGCGCCACAGAAGGGATCAACTGCCAACAGAATTTTTTTTTTTCTTCTAGAAATAAAAAGTTGTGACATGACAGGAAATAAAGGATTTGGAAGTTTGAGAAACTCGGGGTGTGGTTTCTTCTCCCCACCCCCCAAATTTCAGTAGACTTGGAAAGAAATTCATTTGGTACTCGGTGGGGGGCGGATATCTGTTATCTGATGAGATACTGAAGTTTAGCTATCTGTTTTTCTGCTGAGCTTTACCTGCTGTTCCATGGTGGAAGTTAATCCAGCCATTATACAATAGCATTCTCAGTAATGCAAGATTTGATTTCTCTGCATTCCCTTTGAAAGTAGTAATTTTTGCTTTGCACATATGTGCAACATTCAGTCCACTGACTATGCTGAACTCAGTTCAAACAACTACTTTTCTTCAGGCTCTTTTTGGTGGCTGTTTTTTTGCAAATTGAATACCATCTGGGTACATACACAGCTGCCTAATAGAACAGAGTATGGCCATGGGCATTTTATTACACTTTACTAAAGAGCAACATCTCCTTTATAATAAATAAGGAGATAGTGAAACGCTCCCTCGCTTAAGTTTGAATTCCTGACAATGCTGACATATAAAGAATAATGCACGTAATATATATTGTTATGTTGGAAATGAAAATTTAAAAACTCTAAATAACATGGAGCCTTAGACGTAAGTAGAAGTCCAATAACAGTCTGTTAAATTGACTGTCACCCAGTGGTACTTTTGTTGATGTTTCAGTTTAAGTCTTTAGTCAACTTAAATCAAAGTCAACAATACATCTATTTTAATAATGAAAAGAAATCTGATAGTGACCTCACTGAATTCCATTTAGTCACTTTGGTTTTGTGATGTTGTGATTGAAGTAAGAGTTTTATACATAAGACTTGAGGCGTCTTGCATAAATTCAGGACCAATGTGATTACCACTTAGATAAAATAATGGTTATGATGTTACGTTGTAAGCATTGCCAAAAATTCATGTGGAACATGACTTGCTCACTTTACAAAGCCATTTTTTATACTCTTATTACAAAGGCATATGCTTCAGTTGATGGGATTAGCCCAATAGAAAGGCAAGACAAATACTTTTCCTTGAATTAGGTGGCTTCTTCTAAAGGATAAGAAGAATTTTTAAATGCCAAACAACTTCATCTACACATCAGTTTTTATTTTCAGATCATTCCATTTTTCTGGTGTCTATGGATGCTATGGTTTCATCTCCTGGACTTTTAATTATGTGGCAGTTATATGGAAGTGCTGTAGGACTGAGCACTGCTTGATGTGCCATTTTGTAATGATTTGTAATTATTCATAATTATCTTTTATTACTTTGTAATTGACTACTATTTCATCAGATTGCAGTAACAGGAGAACTAAACCTGACTTAAATTTAGATGGATGCGCTTAGATTTGCAACTGAAGTGCCCAGTTTTCTAACTCAAAGCCCACTTAGCTGGTGTTTCTAAAGTTAGTTATTTGACACAAGAATGCTGTGGTTGCATAAGTTGGAAGACACCTGTATTTCAAAAGCCTCATCTCTCACAAGGTGGTCTATTCTGGTATTGTATCCACTAGCCCTACTGGTCATACTGCATTGGATTCTGGTAGGCTTGTGATTTGATCACAAACAAAATACATTCTGTTGGTTTATTTTGTACAAAAAACAATCAGAATACTTGGCCTAGGCCTGGTTCTGTTTAAAATAACAAAAACCATTTATCTCCATTTTGTTAACTGTTCAGAAGCTAGTAAGCATGCTTAAATGAATAAATGTTTTCAGTGTTTGTTTAAATTATTAGAAAGTCAGGGAAGTTGTTGTTTTATTGAACAATAGATTTGCGTTTTAAATAGCAAGAAGCCTTATTAGGAACAGCTGATCTCTCTATTTGCACATGCTTGTTGAAAGACACGTTTGGATGGCTGAAGTGTGGTAGACAGACCTTTGGAACTTCATATCTCCAAGATGACTAAACTGGACTGCTTCACAATGCTGCTCTCTGTGAAATGACAGCTCTTACCAAAAGCTGTTAAATCTATGCACTTGCTTCGTATCTACGTTACATTTCTTAGTACAGGTTAATGAGACAATATACATTTATCACTGTTATTTTTTTAATGCTTTAAGTCTTTAAGTATTTAGAAAATGCTCTACCTAGTTCAGCAATTCTGGAAGCCAGTATTATAGCTCTACAAAGATAATCTTGGTATGGAAAAACAAAAACTTCTTTTCAGACCTGCACTTTTCTGAATGTAGTTTTGAGTAGACCTAGTGGAGGTAATGTATTAGAAAGTTGAAGGCAATTCTTTAAGTATCTTGTCTGGTACTGAATTTCACGTGTGCGCAGCCACAAGGGCAACTTAATATTTAAGTTCACTTAGGTTGACTTCCAGCTTTAGTCCACGTGAAACTCCTTTGCAGAAAATGGTGTTATAGGTCTGATTGAATTTACTGATGAGTTCCAAAATCTTCTTGTCTCACTTTGTACATGTCCTCAATCTTGAAAATACAATTGCTTTCAGGTGAATAATGTGTGACATTGTTCTTTCTTGGTTATAGCAAGCAGATGAGACACTGGATTTTGAAGAACAGATCCTGGAAGCAGCTAAATCCATTGCAGCTGCTACCAGTGCCCTTGTGAAGTCAGCTTCAGCAGCCCAGAGAGAACTGGTGGCACAGGGAAAGGTGGGTAAACAGGACAAGTAGCAACAGTAGGGGGGGAGAGCATCAAAATTGCATCTAGTCTCTTAACTGTTCCCTATTAAAACAGTAGGAAAGGAGCTTGGGAATGACTAATGAAAATGTAAATCTTTCCATTGCTCATCACAGTACATGGCTCAGGCCTAGTTCTGTTTAAAAAAAAACCAAAACACCACAATTATGTTTATTTAAACCTCGCAAGTGTAATCAAGTGTTTGGCTCTTCAGATATTTCAGCTGTGGGGAGTTTTTGTGTCTGTGAGGGTATTTTTTTTTTTCATTTCATGAAGATCTGTGATTCAAGCTAGTAATGTATAGTCCCACAAGACAGCTTGTGGATCCAAAACCAAATGTCACAGTATACAATACCACTCTGGACCAGAATAGCAAAGGGCCTCACTAATTGTGCCCTCAATGTTTTGTTGTCTGATTCGATGGGGACACAGGCCTGTATGCAAATTCAGCACATTTAAGTGGATGTGCTTGTAGTTATTGTTGGGACCAACGGAAAGAGTGCTTATAACATGTGTCGTCCTTTTGGTATGGTCAGGATTGAGGTCTTTGTAATTCATTTCATATCCATCACTGGTTTTTTTCCCAGTTAATATACTTTGAAACTTAAAATCTGAACATCAGATACGTTTCCTGTGAGAACAATTTGTTATAGGATCATTGTTGTTGTATAGTTATGGTTTCCAATTTCATCTAATTCTTTATTCTGAGCAGACAGTGTCATGGATCCTGTCACAAAAGTGCTGAGCTGTCTACTTCAGCTAGGATTCCTGGGGAGCTTGTGCTTCTAGTTCCAATAGGAGCACAGAGCACTTGTTTCAGAACAATAGTGATGTAACTCTTTGAAAAGACCCACCATGAGCTGTAGCTATGGAACTTATCAATAATGCATAAAACAAGATATTATTAATAACCATTGAAATCTGGCTGTGGAGACAGTCCAGAAAAATGAGAATTTTTACTTACCTGCTTCACTTAGATTATTGTGCAGTCTGCTTTAATGTGATAAGACCTGTTCTTATTTAGTTTCATTATGATATACAGCTTGCTTTACTTTCCTCACCACCACCACTGTAAAGTTATACAGAATAATACAGAAAGTATTTCTATCCTGGTACCAGCCCTGAATCGCCCTCAGGTAGTTTTCGCTTCTTTGCTCCCACAGATACATTTCTATTTGTGTCTTTCAGATTGAGGTTAACAGCGCTTGCATCCTGTTCCATCCAAGTTCAGATAATTGCTAAAACTACTTTAATCTGTCTGAAGAAAGCTGTAGCATGCTGTTCTAATAGAAGCACACCTGCCAAATATAGTGCCATATTAGCAGATCTCTTCAGCCTGCTTTACTGACTTAGCCGTTTTGCTTTATCCATCACTATTCTATATTAACTTGCTGAAAGATCAGGAATTTTTGCAGCAAATGGCTTTTACTGATAGTTTCTTGCCTGCTTGGAGGATCTGCAAATAATACTGTGCTCTTTAAGGGAAGAAATAAATCCCAACCAAAACGAAAATGTAATGAAACATCCAACTTCAGAATTGTTTATGGCACATCCTCTCATTATGATACTTCTCACAAATAAATAAAGCCATTAATATACTTCGGAAGTAATGAAGCCCTAACCCATTTTCCTTCTCTTCTTTCTTTACTGATTACTAGCGCTTAGGTAATTGTCACTACGGGGTATCTTCTAACTATTGTGGCAGCCTGTATCTCCAGGTCAGCCAGAAGGACAGGAAGCTGGCTTCTAAAATGACTGACCAAATTCTTGCCCATAGTGAATGGCTCCAACCTGCCTGGTGGGAAGAGTTTGTTATTGATATTGGGGGGAAACATTTTGCTTTTGTAAGAAACCTTCTGAGGCATGTAGTATGGACTCCTCCCAGAAAAACATGGCTGACATGTAAGTGGGAAAGACAAGTTTGATCTGCTCCACATCCATCACTTCAGTACTGAACAGTAAATGGTACTGACTATTGGCTTAGATTTCTCACTGACCTTTTTATTTGGTATGGAGGCAGTGGGAAATTCTTACCCAACTGCACGGATATGTGCAGACTAGGCACGTTCTTGTCCAAAATAAATTTCTGACATTGCTTGGTAAAGGCTGTGGAAGTATCTTTACAGGGCAAATTGGTGCAATATTGTAGTTGAAGAGTTTGCTAAAGATATTTTAAGTGAACCTACTTTCCCCTGTGGAACTGCTAGAAAAGAATTAATTTGATGTTAGGCAACCATTTCCATTTCTGCAGTATAGATGAAATCTGGGAAGTTGGATCTGGTCTGTCTTCTTCCACACCACCCTCCTATTCACTCACTTACACATGTGCACACACACAGAGTTCAGACACCACTAGCCAGACTCCTGCATCTGTGATCTAATTAAAATACATATTCTGGGGATGATTAGGCAAGAAAACCTTGAAACCTAAAGAGTTCAGGGATGTAGTGAATTCATTTGTATAACTGATTTCTCAGTTATACAAACATGTCACCATAGCTATGAGAGAACACATCTTCTGTTTATGTTGATGCTACACATAAGGATTCGATTCTGATCCCTGGGATCCTGATTATGCATTAAGCCCTGTTACCATTTCTTTTAAAATGCAACAAGTTTCTGGACCATGTTCATATTTCACATCTTCCACCTTCTCTTCCAAAAACTCCCAGACCCAGGCAGGTGGTGGGGTGGGGGGTGCATGCTAGCAACCAACTGTAGAATTTTATTTCATTGTTTTCATCTGACGTGGGAAGAAAACTGTCTCCTGGTTGTTGCTAGTACTGCTGATGCCATGAACACTTCAGTAGATGAGCCATGCAGAAAAATGGGCTACTTTCCTCAAATGCCATTTTAGGCACAAAGGGAGTTAGGGGGCTTCCCTGTGGACCTTTCTGGTTTGTACCTTCCCATAGTGCCAGAGTCAGAAGAGATTCAGGAATGATGTAAATACAGATGTGTTGTGGAGACAGAAATAACTTATTTTAAAGGCCAGGAGATTAGGAGCTACTACTTCGACTGTTGCTTAGGCCAAAGTCTTGGCTGCAACAATCATTACTCTGGGACTTCTATACATGTTCCAAGGATGGGGCAATTCAAGCAGTGTACCAAGTTGGACACTACATGAGCAGGCAGATGTGTGTTGGAAGCACACTTACGCTGACAACTAACTTTCAGTTGGATTTTCTGCTCTTGTATGTGCTGGCCACAGTCACAGGTGTTTCCTTTTTTCATGGATTACTGTTTGTCTAAATCTGAGACAAAGCAACTGTATTTTCTGTCTCATTGTAAGCCATCTCTGAACTGTTTTTTCAGGTTGGAGCAATCCCTGCAAATGCAGCTGATGATGGACAGTGGTCTCAGGGACTTATTTCCGCTGTGAGTAACTCCTCCTCTTAAGGGAAACTAGCACCTTCTCTGAAGAAACAATATCCTGTGAGAATACACAGTGACTTTTTTTTTTTTTTACTGTCTTCTAGGCCCGAATGGTGGCAGCTGCAACCAGCAATCTCTGTGAAGCAGCTAATGCCTCAGTACAAGGCCACGCTAGTGAGGAGAAGCTCATATCATCTGCCAAACAAGTGGCAGCTTCCACAGCACAGTTGCTTGTGGCTTGCAAAGTGAAGGCTGATCATGACTCTGAAGCCATGAGGAGGCTACAGGTACTTGTGTTCTTAATTACTGAAAACCCATAGTAGTGCTATGTAAATGCTGTTTTAGCACTGCATGAACAAACCCTGAATTTTAGGAATAGTTTCTTGAATTTTCAGAATTCTGTTCAGTTTTTTTTCCTTGTGGGATTCTGGGGCACTTTCATTTATCAAGGGTGAAGTGATGTGCATTTGTCATTATTCAGCAGCTACAGCTCACTTCACTGCTTGTTTTGTTCTTCATTTTTAAAAGATGTTCAGAGATGGAAATGTTGACTGGCCTGTGCCAAGCCCTGGTTTAGGTGCAATACTGATAGATTCATACTCGTGATAAGCCACGGGAATACATGAGCTAAGAACGTTTACTACATGCATTTCTATAGCAACTGAGTAGAGTTGGTTTCTCTGCAATTATTCTGCATTCAGTTAGACTCCCAGTGAGCTTGCAAACAGGTAAGCACACTTAACTTGGCTGCACATGAGAATCCTTCTGACCTCTGCAAGATTATGCATATGTTCAACAAAGTACTTGCCTAAGTGCCAACTGGTTGTTCCTAGGAGTCAAGAGACAGCAATTGTAGATAGAACATTTCTAAAATGGAGAATCATTGTTGGACAAAAACAAGAACAGAAACTGATGCAACTTCTCACTCAACTAAAGTCTGATTTAACTTTTTTACATGAAAGTGGTTCCCTTTTACATTACCCATCCATTTCATATTGAGCTTCTCTGAACTGTTATTGAATTAACACTGTCTTATGACGGGTAAAATCTAATGTCTTCAGAAGTTTTGTTTAAGGGTTTTCATTTTAAAAATTACTACAGCCTTCTCTGACATTCTGTTCTGCACGCTGAGCCTGGAATGTAAGAACTATTCCAGCTCCTTTTTTCATACCATCAACATGGAGTGTCTTTGGTGATAGTGAAATTTCCCCTTTTTCTCTTATTTGTACAGATGCTACTAATGGACATTCAGTATAACGGTTCATGTATGGATAGGTAGAACCAAGTCCAACAAATACATATGACTAAGTATCTGTGTGAGCAAGAGGAATGGATTAAATATTTAGGAGGAAAAAATAAATGTATGAGTGTGTGGAAAAATCTGTTTGTTTCTATAGAAAACAGTGGTAATGTTATCTCTAGGGATGAGACGGTTTTAAGTGCTTTATAGTAGATTCATATAGATTGACTTTGTGAAGGGTCTGTGGGGGACGTATCAGTAACTGGAAGATAGTTCTGACTGTAATGCAACCTGCACTTTAATATCCACATGCCAAGATGGGTCTAAAGGAATTTTAAATGTGGAACAAATAATAGAAACACGAACAAAATAAAGTACTAGAGACTGTGTTTTCTCAGCTCTGCCAGGAAATTAAGGGTACTCAGTCACTGTAGGCAAATATTACTAAATAGACATTGAATGTGAAAAGCTGGAAGGGAATGTGAAAAGGAAACAAGCCTAAGCACGGACTGAAATTGAACTTTGCCACTTTACCAAGCTTCGTATTAGTCCCAAAAGGAATAATGAAGGGAAAAGCAGTTTGCACTTGGAAATAATGTCCTTTATCATAGCACAACCAGTGAGTTGATGTCAAATATTTTTACTGGTGGATTTGCCAAAACTACTGAGGCTTTTCAGCTGGCTTTGGCCCCCACACAAATGTTTTCACATAGCTTTATTCAGTAGCTTAAGTTCAGGAGTTTGAGTATATTAGTTTTCTGTTTCCTACCACACAAACAACTGCAAGCTTTGGGAGAAGACATTGGAACTGCATTTCCCATGAATGCTAACTTGGAATGTACTGTTACAGAGTCTGTTCTAAAACTTAAATGAAGCAAATGGAAATGTTTCCAATCTCTTTGGATGAGCTCCAGACTGAGCAGAGCAAATTTCAAATAATTTGTCTTTGGGTCATTTCAGGTGGGAAGAGAGTTAAACTGAAAGGGAGATGAAGCTGGAAATATGGAATAGGACTTGGGGGGAGGTTCAGAGCTGGTCCATTGTGGTTTCCCCTCCTAGTGCCAGTGTGTCTCCAGCATATGAGAGCAGGCTGTCTTGGCCAGTGGCCTGTGTGGGAACCAGTGTTCTCAACACATATGACACCTGGGGACATCAGGAACCATGGGACAGAGAACTCTTCTACTGTTCTCTCTCACTGCCTGTCACAACATTGCAACACTACCCTTTTTCTGCACATTGTGAAGGCATTAATGTTGTTTATTGTTGGTGTTGACTGATTTGCTGTTAGATACTAGGGTTTAGCATTTAATATGAGAACAGCCTTACTGGATCAGACCAAAAGTTCATTAAGCCCAACCTGTATCCTGATTCCAGCAGTGGCCACTAGGAAATGCTTAGGGAAGCAAGTAAGAAAAGGGTAAGCATACGTGATACTATTCTCTACTATGTTGTTAGATTCCAACCATTTTCAACTCAGGAACTTCCCAAGCTGGATGCAGATTCTGTATCTTTAGTAACCCTCAGTGGTTTTCTCCTCTTAATTTATCCAGTCCTCCTTGACCCCATGTAAACCTTTACAGTCTAATTAACATTTCCTGGGCAGTAGATTAAGCTAGGACAGCTGTACCTATGTCTGTCCCAACCTGCTTCTGCAGGTTTAAATCCACACAGTACAAACAGCTGAATTACATGCAAATCCACTCCTGCAGCACACATCTCAAATTTAATTTACAGGACAGACACCTTCCCAGTGCAGGGGTTCTAGCAAGATTTAACCATTCAGATCCTTCTCTTCATGAAGCATTCAGTTGCTCTTGAGAGTACCTGATACAAAGTACCACTGTGCAGCAATACAGAAGTCAGTTTGAGTAGCAATAAATTTGGGTCACTTTGACCAGGCTATGTTACTGCAGGACTAGTGATAAAATGTTGCTTCTGGTATCTCAACTAAATTCTTCATAATTCAGTAAGATACCTCTCTATAGCACTCCACTGTGCACTGAAGACTTACCCATGGTAACAGGTGATCTAGGTGTTCCTCTTGCTCAGGAGGTGGAAATATCTTTGAATGGTGCTCTGTCCCATTCTCTAAAGCTGTTTCTTTGCTAAAGCACTTGAAATACATTTGGGGGCCCACCTTTCAGTATTTGTATGTATAATTGAGTAGCAAACATAGCTAGGTCTCCCAGTCAGTCCCTCAGAGTGAGTGACCCGTGACCCCTCTTAGCGCTAAGTCCACATCAGCCCAGAAGTTTCTTTTCCTCTCTGTCCTGACATTGATGAATAGATAAAGAGGTGGAAAGGAGGAGGATTCCAGTAAGAGCCAAGAAGGAGGCATAGGTCCAATTTTGGTATAGCAACCAATTTAAAATACAAAATATCAGACATAAGACTTACCTGGGACTCACAAATTTAAAGGACTGCCAGTGGTATATGAAAGATCTCATTTACACCACCATGTGCAGTACCCATTAAACCATGGACTGTTTTTCTCCCAGAGGCAGCTTTCCACCACTTTCACCAGCTCTTAGTACACTGGAGCAAATTCAGTGCCAGATCTTACGATGCTGAGCCCTATACTACCGTCACCTGTCTGCACAGGATATTTCCTAGCCAATGGTCTCCAAGACCTCAGTGCTTCAAAAAAGGTGCCAGCTCTATCTTTTAGCTTTAGTAGAAGAGAGGTTTGCATTTTGTTTGTGACAGGGACTCTTCTTCCACTCATTGCCATGGGCATCACAGTAGGAGATTCCAAGGCCGCTCCTCTGGTATCCTCCTCTGTATCCATTACACCAGTGCCTGTGGACATGGTCATTACTGAGTGTGCAGTGTGGAATTTCTACTGCCAATATGCATAGCAGAGATAGCTTTGTCAATGCAGGTAGCTTAGTTACCTTTTTCTTTTGATGCACAATTGCTGACACTACTCAGTTTAGACAACAAAAGATGTATTACAAATGTTTGACTGTATCTTTAGAAATCTGAGAATTTTTAAGGAAATAAAAGTTTAAATGTGAGATAATCATGGCTAAGTGGCTAATTTGCCCTGATGAAAGTCTATTAATTTAAAACTTCATTGCCTTAAAATGTTTCTTTATACTTTATACTTTAGCTTTCACTTTCTGTTCTTCTTCCTCAAAAAAAAACCCAAACTCATTAGTGTTGTGCATAACATAACTTGTGATTTCATCCACTGTCTTATTTCAGAGTAGGGGGACAAATAAATCTCATCTGTGACTTTCCCAACTTCCAGCTTCTTAAATAAAGGAATTGTGTTCCTCTCTGTACCATTGATTTTGAAAGATTAATTTGCTTTTCACTGGGAAAAACAAAACAAAACACACCTTTCCTGTGTAGTCAAGCAAAGATGTTTTAGTTTTGATGCTTACATGAATCCATGTTAGTTATGCATTTTTGTTATTACTAAATTTCTTTTGTCTTTTTCAAAGGCTGCAGGGAATGCTGTCAAGCGAGCATCAGACAATCTTGTCAGGGCGGCCCAAAAAGCAGCATTTGGGAAAGCAGAGGATGATGACGTTGTGGTCAAAACAAAGTTTGTGGGTGGCATTGCTCAGGTTGGTACAATCACCCAAGAAGTAAAGCAGAGAAAAACTATCACAGAAATATAGCATAGTGTTACAATGTCCATCTGCTGCATTGCAGGCTGGACAAATCTATGTAGAAATCTATGATAAATTGCTTAATGCCTTACTGTTAGGTAACCACTGATGGAACAGCAAAGTGATATGCTGTAAGATGTCTGCACTTCTTCATTGAGCATTTACCATAATAGCAGTTACCATTGTCCAGTATCTTTTATGTTTGTTCTGATTAAGTTAATGGTTCTTTTCAAACTCCTCTTATGTACTTTAAATATTCCCAAAACTTAATGGAACACTAGTTTTTATGTATATAATCGAAGAAATAGAGAGTGAGAGTTAAGAACTGATGACACTTCATTACTGTGACCATAATAAATATGGGGAAATAATAACAGTATTTAAAAATAGATTCCAAGGCTTTGAGGTTGTACCAACTTCTGGATTCACTGTTGTAAATGAGGAACACCACATACTGTGGTCACTACTTAAAAGATACTTAAATTTATCATTTCTGCATGTCTGTAGTACTGTCATTTTTCCTTTGGCATTTTGAGATGCAGGAAAATACTGTGGATACCTGCAGTAATGTGTGTTCAATTTTACTACATGTGTTAACCCCTCACGCCGATGAATGTTGGGGGAGCACAGCACTATAAAATCTGTCATGGATGTATGGTAAAACTATGCTGGTAGATTCTTTTTTTCTTTTTTTAGTTCTCTTTAAGAAACAAGTGGGAATATGATACTGTTCTTGATGGCGTAGTCCTGGAATGTAAAAAAATTTGAGCAATTCTTGCTGAACTAATTAAAACTTGGTGCTTCTCTGGAGAATGCTCAACGCTAGCTGTGATTGATGTCATGGAGAAAGAAATCTTGTTGTACAGATGGTATTCTTTGCTGTCATAATTCATGCTTCTGTTTTCTAGATCATTGCAGCCCAAGAAGAAATGTTGAAGAAGGAAAGAGAGCTGGAAGAGGCAAGGAAAAAACTGGCTCAGATCCGCCAACAGCAATACAAATTTCTACCTACAGAGCTCAGAGAAGATGAGGGTTAACCTGCTGAGATTTTCTTCTTTTTATTTTTTTGGCCTTTTTCTTTTTTTTTTTCTCTTTTTCCTTTGTTTTTTTTTCCCCTTGTCTTTTAAAGAAATAAGCTAAAGGGGGACAGTACAGTGAGAACTGCTCTGACAACATTCTGGTATGCCAAGCACTTACCTAAATAAACTGCCTGTCATAACTTTGGATGAGCAGAGGGCAATAAACACTTGTTCTTTCTCATCTGGTCAGCTGAGGTGCATGATGATCAAATAATGGTACAGTGTTGGGTTCATCATTCCTGTTCCTTTCTTGACTCAGGAGAGAATGTTTCACTTTTTACTAAAGATACTAAGTCAGTATTATTGTCACTTTCCTAATGCTTGAGGTATTTATCGTTCCTTGACTTGTTATAAAACATTCATAATATTAATAGGAAAACAGTCAAGAAATCTTTCATATGATAAATATCACATGAGCTGGTGGTTCTCCCCCAACTACCCTTGTAAAAAGAAGACCAAGATGGAGAAGGATGTATGTCTGAGTGGAGAAACACGCATGAGTGTGGGTCTGAAGAAGATGCCTGTCCTCTTTCAGTGTTATATAGCTCGTTCACCCCAAAACTGGAGGAATTATCTCTGCACCTGTTTGCACTAGTAGTATTACTCCTTACCTGATACTAACAAGCTTCTGCTTGTACAGTATTTAGGTTTACAAAATGTGGCAATAGCCATTCTTTAAAGAGCTCAGAAAGCAAAGAAATGGAAACCTTGTCACTGCCTCAATAATAGCAGGTTCATGAAGGAAAATGCTGTTTCAATTATATACCTCTAATGTGTGACTACTTTTACAGTATTATACACACATACACATGCTCTAACATTAGACTGAATAGTTTGCATTTTGTTTTTTAATTGAAGTTATCTGGTTTGTACTGTGGGATTTCTGTTAGAATGTATGTTAGTTAAAAAAGGGAAATGCCCAGTACAGCAAAAGACTATCACAAGTCTTGCTATTCTTTTAATAATTTCATTTATAATTATTTTGTTTTGAAACCTGTGGGTATTGTAGGAGAAAAGAATAAGTGATTTACAAGTAGACTTTTCCTGTAATATATTTTTAAAAAATCTGGATTCTAGGGAATTTGTTTTCATAGTTGGTATTGATGAAAATGTACTCACGAAGGAATTGCAGAGAAGGAATAGCAGCAATCTATCAGCAATCTTTGTCTTCAACTGCAGAAAGGTACGGTATGCTCTCAATATCTCTGTTGTGACCTAAACAATAGCAATATGGGTAGAGTGAGTAACACATTTTACCCTGTCAAAGAAAGAACACAAATCACAGCAACTTTAACTAGCAAAAGCTAAACTATTTGACTAACTACAGAAACACCATCTCTCCTAGCAACAATTTCCAACATGCCTCCAACTCCACTCGACCCTTCTTAAACAACGTCAAGTCTATTTAGGTCAAAGGATGTTGCCAGTCTAGTCCTTCTGAAGGCTGTGCTGTCATTTAGATGCCTGCCAAGTACATTCAGCTGAGCCTGTTATGTTACATGCATACCCACCTAGTTGTCATTGTTGCAGAAATACTTGTCTTGTAGACTCAAAAGTAACCCCCCTAGTGGTAGGTTTACCAGTTTAGATAGTGCTAACTCCTCATTTAAGTTACCTGCATGAGATAGAATTATCAGCAATTTTGTCACACTAGTGTTCAATATATAGCAAAAAATGACTAGAGAATTAATAAATATTAAAGTGTACAAAGATTTTTATTGTTAAGAGTCTCTTCTCTGGTACTGACATATTTCAGACTCAGTAGAGCTGCTGGAGAATCCACAGTCATGAGGAAGAAATTGGCAAATCCCAAATGGAATCACTGGCATCAACAGATGTGCTGTGACTTGTAGGCTTGTGTGCGTATGCAAATGTTTACTATCAGATACATGCAATTCAGAGTTCTGTAATTTTCCACTTCAGCACAACTGATTTGATTTTTTTCCACTCAATTCACTGTTAGCAGTGTCACAGAATCTCAGTCTTAAGAATTCCTACACCAAAAAAAAGGCTTCCTGTAAATTTCTAGGCAGAAGGCTAAATTAGTGTTTATTGCTGTAAGACCTAAATAAAGACAGCTCTAGTGACAGGGATTTTCTGCTGCAGTTCGTAGGTCCAGCATCTTTGCGGCTTATGGCTCTTTCTCTTTTTTTACCTGAATAGCCTCACATTCCTATCTCTTTCCGGAAAGATCTGCAAGACAGATTTGTTACTGCTTCCCTTTCAACCTGTGTTTAACCTATTATTTGGTCTCATTAAATCATGAAGAAAGATGATGCTGTCCTTAGCACCATGCCAATATTTTATTGTAGGTATAATACTGTTGAAATATATTTTGATCAGGATGATATTTGCCAGTTTGAAAGAAGCCAAAAGCCTGGTCAAATGCAACTCTGTATGGAAATTGTATAGCTAGAAAACTTTATCAGTATGTAGAAGGAAAGAGTATGCTCCAATTGTGTTCCAGATAAATATGTTTGGGAAGTCCATTTTAGCACAGTTATTTTGAGACCTCTCTATTTCTGATTTAATGCCCCCTCTTATTTGACAGGAAGTATTGTTCTTTTTTGTCCTTAGCTATGTGCTCCATAGAGGAACCACAGTCAGATGAGTAGCTGAGCTGAACAACTGAAGTATTTTTTTACTCTGAATTTTGGGTCTTCATTTAGGAAATATTAAGAGAATATAAGCTCATCTAAAGTCTTTGTTTCAGTTTTTTTCTTGCTGTTATAATTTGCAGTATTATGACTGAAGTCCACATGTGAACATTTGTGGAGTTTGGAACTAGTCCATGCATTTATTTGGCATGGACACTTGCAGCAGGAAGTGACAAGTTGGAGTAAGGGATGGAAGCTAGTTAATAAGAAGGACAGATGTTTACTTTGTTCTGTTAACTTGTGAAATGGTAAACGAGCTCTGTTGTATCTCACCCTTCTTCATGTGGAATTCACTTTAAGGAATTGTATGCAAATTAAAAGCAAAATGCCTCAAAGTCGTTTGTGTACAAATAGTCTAGTGTTGTTTCCCCAACTACTCAGAAAATAAGTTGAACATTTTATCATTTGTCTAAACTTCTACATCAGAAGCCTCAAAGTAAGAAAAGTTTTAAAGCAAAAATTGAAGGCTAGACTCTTGTTTCATCTGTCCCTTTCCCTTTGATTTTCTGCATCTTCATTACTTAACTCCTAATGAGGGGATGAATACATAATCTAGAAAACTCCTCAATGTAAATATGTTTAGCTCATGAGCACATTTTTGCTTTTAATCAGTCCAAACTGATAAGATATTCACCCCAAGAGTATGGCATGTGCCATCACTACATTTATCTTCCCTACATTTTTTTTTAATCTCTGGTTTTGGATTTTTTTTTTTATGCCTTATACTATAAAAGTTTTGTCCTTATGTAGCTGCATCGTGATTAACAGAGTTGTCCACCCATTAATTGTCATGATTCCTGAAACCTGCTTTTCCGTATTCAGAGTAGTATACATTAACATACATTGTGGTTGTTCATGTTAATGGAACAACACATTTCTGTGGCACAAAATTTATGATGTCAAATGGAGAAACTGTTTGGTCATGTGTGTTACAAGTCTGTTACAAAGTGCTGTTTTGCCTGATCAGAGTACCTGCAATGAAGTCTGATAAATTAGTTTGGAGTTAGACAGATGCACAGACTGGATCTGACTCATGAGCTACTTACTCTTCCTTTAATGTGTGAACTCTCCTTGGCATAATGCATCGTTCAGTGGAGAGCCATGCAGAGATCCTCAAGCAAATGTCCCAAAGTGCACGCAGCACTGGCTGGAGCCACGCAGATGTACTTCAGCCCAAGAGGCAACATCCCTACTTTCATCACAGTGGTCAGGGGGACGCACTGCCAAACTCGCACTTCAGTCAGCGCTGGGCAGGAGGACCTGGTGCTGAGGCACAACACAAGTAGCATTCATCAGTAGCTGGTAGTTTCAATAATTCTGGCAGAGCAGAGTATCCCCTATGTCAACTGCCTGGTATCAGGTTAGGCCCCTGAGTCTGATACTGCCTAGTTGGAGTCAACAAACTCAGGTCCTGAACTTTGTGTATTGCTGTTTTCAGCCTGCTGCTTGTGAGCTACAGAGAGGTCTCCTGAAGGCACGGTAAAGATTGTGCCAAGCTCTGTGTGATCTGCCTAGCCACTGCATAAAGCAGATACTGCAGAGGAGTTTTGGGCTGCAATGTTTCAGTGCCAGAGAAATTTAACAAGAGGAGAATTAATCTAAACTAGACGTGGCCCAGTTCAAGGGGCAGGCTGAAGCAACCCCACATTCTATGGTGTGGAAATGCTATACCCATGAGAGTTCATATCTGGCAACATGATTCATTTTGCCTAAAGATTACGATCTGTCATTTATTGAGCTACAAATAAGTGCTATTTTGTCACTTTTTAAACTTTTTAAAATTAATAAAGCGGTAAAGACTTCTGTTTTTTCTCAAATTAGTACACTTTGTTGCAGTGAAAGAACCTTCTGTTCAAGACAGTTTAGTAATTATATGCTGGAGTTCCCAGGGGGTTGAACACTCACTTTAATGTTTTCCTTTCCTCTTAAAAGTTTTAACCCCAAGAAAGGCACAAAGGAGTTTGTAGTCATGCTGCCACACCATTATGTATAGTATTTACCTGGCCACAAAAATAAATAATACATTTTATTTTTCTCTTCACCAACAATAAGTCCTTGAAGGAATTCCTTTTTTTCTGTGTGTAGGTATTTGTGACGTGTTGCACTGATTATCATACAAAGGATCATTTTGCTCCTTAAGCAAAATAAGGCAGCAGTTGTATCTATCTGCAAGGCTGGGAAAAGCCAGAATTCCCAGGTGATAGAGGAGAATGTTCTATTTAAAGCTCTGCTGCATAGACAAAACTATGAATGCTTACTTTGTGATATATGTCAGTGACCAGTCAATATCCTTAAAATAAAGTACGTTAACCTCATATAAATATATAAAAGTCAAACACCGCTTATTCAAGGCTGTTGGATTCTTGGTGGTGTTGGGTTTTTTTTGGGGGGGAAAGCTAGTTTTGCTTGTACATATTTTACGATTTCCATTTCATTCAACATTTTTCAATGTCAGATATAATTCTGTGTGTGTATGTACAGTTAGGCTACTTCAATTCTCCATATGAAATCTATGCCAGAAATCTTGCTACTGATCAGTTGCATTCTAACTAGTTGGATGTTGCTACCAGCAGGGGCTGTTTTGGCATGACTGCATTCATGTCAAAGTGAGATCTTTTTGATAGTCTGTGTGCTCATCAAGTGGATCCATCACCAGATGTGTATACCATGTCTCTGATTATATGGTAGCTTTCCTCCATGTATTCTCCAGGACAGAAACAAGACTTAAGAAGCTCATCTTTTAGGGTTGATTAGCTGAATATTTAAATGGAAGCTAAAGAGGCCCTAGGCATGTTTTAGGCTAAAATATTTTAAAATATCTATTAAAATCTTTTAACATAGATATATTAAACTACTAGAAAAAAGTATTTGGTGAGTTTGCTGTCTATTCTTATTTTCTGTGCAGCACGATTTTAATTTGTGTTGAAAACATTCTAGGCACTACTTTAGAGACTCTAGGGAAGTTAATTCTTTGTGCTTGCGCAGTAATGCCTAAAGACTTAAAAATTAAACCACAATGTTTTACATGCTTGGGTCCCTTTTGACCTTATCTTTCTTTACAAGTTCCTTTGCTTTTCCCTTTCTCTTTTGTTTTGAGCATTTATGAGAACTGGACTCTTTCTTCCTCAAGCACCTTTTAACAATTTACATACTAAGTTTTCCACCTGTGCAAGTCAGACAGTTATGTCTAGTGTCATAGGAGAAATACTAATATGTGGGGTTTATCCAGGCCTAATTTGGATAATATAAAGCTTATATAACAAACATGACTTTATTTCCCTACTGGTTATTTTCTTTAAGTATATCTGTTTATTTTTAAAGTGGATAGTAGGGGCTGGTGACTTCTTAGCATCCTAAAATGTCCACTGTGAGGGTTTATCCCAGGTGAAGAGAGTTTCTTTTGGCATGTTTACCCATAACTGGTATTGCTATAAAGTCAAAATCTCTTTATTAAAAATATACATGGAGCATTAAGTTTGGAAGTTCAGAACTTCTGAAGATGAAAATTCACTAATGGTACCAAATCAAATGTTAATTTAGCAGTCTCAGAAGCATTTTGAAGTCTGTGGAAAAGATACTGCATTAGGACAGTGAAAAAATGTTGCTGGCTATTTTCTTAATACAGTTCTTGCTCTTAAAGTACTAAATTTAATAATACTGGTTGGAATCTTCAATCCCACGCAGATCAACGTTGGGTACTTTCTAGGCTGTTAGTATAATACTTTTGTTTTAGAATAATTGCCTGTACTACGCTCCACCTTCTCTGAATATGGTTCAAAATTGGTCATCTTTGTGGCTGTTTGTATTTTGTAAGGTGCAATTGACCAAGTAAAAAGGTTAATACAGAGGTTTCTTCCAGCATTATAGTTGATGATCTCTGCATTCAAATTGCATTGTATATTCTAAGTTATTGATTAAAATACTTGAACATAAGTCACTGAACTGTTGGTCTGATTAAGTCTTGGAAAGAGTGGTCAGATTCTGGGGCAGTGGGTATATTATAAATACATTTTTGTACTGTCTTGTATGTTTTCCAGTCTGACAATAAATACATTGCATTTTATTAATGATTTCCTGCTAGATAATAGTTTCATCAGCCTTGCTCCTGAAACAGAAAAGGTATTTATGCCCCAGTTCACCAAATGCTGTAGCACATACTTAGAGCATTTTAAAAAAACATAAAAAAAATAAATTCCTTCGTAATCTGTCTGCAATACAGTTACCTCAACTTGACCTAAATGGGATTAAGCCCATGCTTAATGGATTTCCTAAATGACAGTTTCAGACACTTAAAGAGACAATGCATGGCCCCTATGCTTTACTGCATGCTACTAGTTAGAACCACCTTCTCCATCATATCCATCCCAAGATCACAATAGTGGGTTTCAAGTATTAATAAGAATACTCTGCTTTTAGAGACTGTTTCTTATTTGTGGTTCATAAAGCACTACAAATGAGTGACTCCTATTTTACAGATGGCAAAATTATGTTGCAGGAAGGGAGATGGTTTGCTCAAATCCACAGAGCAGGTTGCACTGAATGTAATAGCCAGTCACGTTCCTGTGATCCAAGAACTAGATAGACCAGTAATAGCCATATCTAGGAAAGGGTTGATATTTATATTCCCATCTAGTTACTAACTGGTCTACATTATTGTTCGCATTAATGTTTCTGCACTCTGTCAGTTACAGAGAAACCAAATGCATTCTTTTTTGGTAACTGTATAGCAGAGGGACTTAAACAGTGATTGTGATTAGTGCCAAGAACAACCATCTTTCACTGCCAATGCTTTAGACAAACATCCTGTCTTCCAGAGTTGAATTTAATTTGCAAGAATCTCTGCTCAGTGTCTTGGCTTTGCCTTATGTTGTAACCACTTCTGTTAAGGCACCACCTTCAGTTCTCCAGTCAGTAAGGACTTAAAGCAGCATTTTTCTCTGACTTCTTCTACAAGAGAAGTGACAGCTTTAATACTTTGGACAAAGCTCTTGCAGCTTATTTAAATCAGCCTCCTGCTTTGCCAAAGCTTCCTGCAAAATATGATTAAAATCCTGAGGTACTTGAAGCCTTTAGTGTGACACTTTTAGCCACAGAACCAGTTTTGAAGTTTACTCAGAGATGCTTTTAGTCATCTGCAGTTACATGAGACTTGGACATTAAGAATGCCACACTAATGATTCCGATCTGTCTGCAATTACCTACTCTTTGCCTTCAGCTATATAAGCATGAGTATTTTGTCTCTTCTAAATATTCATCTTTTGTTTGCATTTTTTAACAATATATGAGTTGAAATGACACTATATTTCTAAACTGCTAGCACAGTTTCGAGATCCAGTCTGAGGGTTATATTTAGTTTTACTTTTTCTGAGTAAATTGTTAGCTATTTAGAACAAAAAAATAAGTGGCATGCATGGCAAAGTTGGTGTGAAACCTCTAGTAGCTCAAGCGTGTATTAAATGCTTATACTTGAGAAATTTTTTATCTTTTACTGAGGGGGAAAGCACATTGCTTTACTAACAATTTAAAGATTGTTTTTTATTGTTATTTGAAATTTAGTGAGTTGAAACAATACAGTCGCTGTAGGAATATTTGAGTTATGACCTAAGATGGAGGCGTGTTAGGAAACGAAATGGGTATATTCTTCAAGTCTAGACTAAACTTTTGTCTCATGAAATCATTGCAGACTTCAGCTGAATGTTTATTTTTCTTCTCTTTTTGGTTATTGGTTTTGCCTGCTTTCATCTGCTCATGGTTGGCTTTTTTCCTTGAAAGTCAGTATGTGTCAGAATGTGTAGGTTTAGTCACAATCATGTCTATCTGTGGAGAAAACGGGGGTTTTAACTTAAAGATTTATTCACAATCATGTCTATCTGTGGAGAAAACAGGGGTTTTAACTTAAAGATTTATTACCAAAATCAGAAACAGTATCTCTTGCAAATCAAAATCAAATCCTCCAATGATATTTATCAACTGTCATTACTGCAGGACACTCAGTCTCTAAACTCATGAAAGTACAGTACAGGAACTGAATTTGTCCCCTCATATGTATGGTCAATAAATACAAATAATCACGTTCTCTTAAATAGATTTAAAAATTAGTGAGTTCAAACAACCCAGACACTGTAGGAATATCTGTGTTATGACTTGAAACATAGGAGTGTTAGGAAACAAATCAGATATATTCTTCAAGCTTAGACTGAACTTTTGCTTCATGGAATCAGTAGTGATTTTAGCTAAATGTTTGTGTGCCAGCATAACTTTGAGTATGGGGGTTTTTTGCCTCAGAAAAATGAAAGTGAATGAGAGCTTCAGTATGAACATGTTGCTGTTCTAGCTGATCTCTTCTGATCTGGGACTTTGTGTTACTGAGATTTCACATATGAAGACTGTGGGGGAAAAAATGCAAAGAAAATATGGGAAAATATGAAAAAGAAGACCTCAGAAAAGCAGCTCCATTGGTCATTCTGTTGTGCTTGGCTTGCAGTCCAGTTGCCCTCTTCTGTCATTTGGTGATGATAATAAGGCTATTTAGGGTAATTCTCAAGCCAAACCACTGTTGTGACATGCCTGTGATGCTTCCAGAACCTGTAGCCCAGCAATTCAAGCCACAGAGAGGATTTTCTGGTTATTTTCTTGACTGTTCAGGAGTTATCTGAGATCTCTTCCAAATTATGGGAGTGGCTTTTTATTACATGACCAAATTACTCATATTTTGCGTTGTCCAAGATCTTGTTACCTGAAAAGAGGTGTCCTATTCCTCTCCTAGAACTGGAAAAACTCTAAGAATGCCAAATATCTCCTAGACTAAATGCTTTGTAAAACAAAACAGGCTGCCAGCACACCCACCTTGGAAGAGGTCAGAGCCTATTCAGATCTTCTTCCCTATCTTAAGGGTGACACCCACTTAAAAAGAGAATGTTCAACCTGTAGTCCTTTTTTAACAGTATTTGTTAGCCTAAGAGTTCACACTGTTTGGTCCTCATGTAGATTCATAATGAATAGATTCATAATGTCCGTCAATGAAGATGACAGGTATTCCCTTCTATTGTGTTGTTTCACACCCTTCCTCCCTGCTTAATATGCTGGATGGTTCCTAATACGCTAATTGCCTTTGCATGGAGGGAAAGCTGCTGGCTACAGAATAGAAAGTTGCCTATTCTTTTCTTCTGGGACTGTAAGGCAGGCACAGGTTAGGAAGTGGCTTTGGGATTTGCAGAGAGGTCTCTCTAAGTCTGGTGGGTCACATTACTGCAGTGGAATTGAGATGCCTGCACAGCTTGGATATGTGTGAATGTGTACTGGAAAATGGGGCTTGCCAAACACCACAGTCCAGGCAACTCTAAATCCTGTGCTGGAGAAAAAAGAATTCACTGTGAGCAAGAGCAGGGGGGCACAACATGAGATAACAGCTTTCCACCCCTTTATAGACACAATGAAAGATATTGCTGCATCTCTATCATGTTGCAAAAGGGAAACAGCATAAGGATTGGGGGGCTATACTTGGATTTTCCTGTAACAGGTAAATGCGAGGTTACCTTCAAATTCCTAGCAAAACTCTAAAAATACATAAATTGAGACAGCAAGCAGACTTTTTGAGGCTTGTTTCAGGTATTTGCTTCCAAGCAGGGGTTATACTATCTACAGTTGTTCCCTGCCAGTAAAAATGGCAGTGTTGAAAGGGTAAGTCAGACCTGCAGTGACACTATTGATGGTGAATTACAGAATCATGTTTAAAATTAGGTAAATTTAGATGTTGCTTTGGTCCCTTTTGATCTTGCAGACAAGTAGGTGGTGGCTTTTGAGACATCCGTGCATTTCTGAGCGTCCAGGCCACCTTCAGAGTTCAAACAGAAATACATGCTATAACTGGGGCATGTTGAAAGCCATGACTTCATTTCTTAGAGCTTTAACAGCTGTATAGCTCAAAGACAAATAACTCATCCCTGGCTGGTCCCTGTAATAACACAGACATCCAGAAAATGCCTGGCATTTTTTGGTTCGCTAATTGGGATAAAATTCCTCTGATTTTGTTTCCCTCTGGACTAAGAACAGACTATTCTTAATGTTGCAGCCCTAAGGAGAAATCTTGCATCCCACTGCAGCTTTGTTTCCACATGTGTTATATGGTCTCCGGAAAATTCTACTACATTAGCAGTATTTGTCCAGTCTTATGTCCAGCCCCGTCCATCGGCAGCAAGTTCCTGTTGTTTCATTTGGATTTTCAAAGAAAAAGGCATCTGCTCAAAACCCTCTTGGCAGCTCTTCAGCCTAACTGCTTCCACAGAGCCCCAGGGAGCCCTGTAAAGAAGCTATTTCCTGCAGAAGTAACTCTATGTGCCAGTTCTGAATGCCCTGATGACTGTTTTTCCCTACAGAAACTCTTCTGTGATCAGAAATCTCAAGTTGTCAAAAGACAGCATTTCAAAGGGCAGAAATTCTGAAGTCAAAAGGGAAAGGAGAGTCTGTCCTGGGAGCTGAAGGGAGAAGTGTTTTGTTTAAGCTTAAGAGTCTGAGAGCAGATATGGCTCCTCTGCATAAAAAGAGCAAGAAGGTAAGTGCAGATTTAGGAGACAGCTATTTAAATTCACAGCACTGTTGGCATAAGAGGAATTGATATGTATTGATCCTGAATTAGTTTAGGGAGGAAGGGAATTCTGGACTAGCCTTTTAAGTACGGCTAGAAGGGAGTAGAAATCAACCTGCTTTTGACATCAAGAACGAGAAACAGGCTTATACAGTCACAGGAAGTGTTTCGCCTCAGGGCCCTCCTGTCTCTATCCCTTACAAAGTATTACTGAAATTTGTGATGGGAAACCAGTGCTAGGGTTACAGGTTAATCAGCCTGAACCATTTAATCTAAACAATTGCCTAGATTACTGCAGTCTGTGGAAACTGATTTGAACTTTCTGGGAACTGTGTTCCAGCACAATGTTGTGTTTTCTCCAGTAGGACTGTATTTCACCATGATGTGCTTTTCAAGCATGCATCATGTGAGACATACTGTAAGGTCAGATACAACAATGGCTCTACATGGCTGGAGTTAGTGTCTAAGCCACTTCTGCTGGCTGTTGTTCTTAAAAGCACTCTCTCTAGTACAGACGTCAGGTCCCTGCTTGTGTCTGCAGTCAAGCCAACCCATGTACAAGTGTGTTAGTGCATCCAGTTAATTTCTCTGCTATTGCAAGTACCACCAATAGAAAACATTTTCGGGTGCTTTCATCCAATCTACCAGTTTTAATATACTTTCTAATGCTTTCCTGGAGATCCCTGTAGACTGTCCTGGGAGTTGTTTGTTCTTGTCAAGTCAACTGTAGTTGATTAAATCAAGAAGATGAAAACAGGGCTATATAATATCTTACAGGATTTCTCTCACGCAATCCTGGGTGCTTATAACCTGCCCTTCACTGCCTCACAATCAGGTTTATGTTGAAATCTTTACCCTTCTTTTGCAGCCTGGCCAGCTCTTCAGAGCTTTTTTCTTTTATTCCTTCGTTCATGATATTCACTGCCCAAAATCAAATATAGAGTCTTGAAATTGAGGATGGGTAGAAAGGAAGGGCATTTAAGTGATAAAGCCTGCAGAGAGAGTGTGGTTGCAGCAAAGTGTCTCTCTGCTGCTGCTGCTAAATTGCTTCAATGCTTCTGCAGCCCACTGTTTCTTGCAGGGGCCACTTTCCAGCAAAGCCTGTTGAAAGCTGCATTTCCTGCTACACAGAGCTCTTGACCAAAGCAGAAATCAAAACAAGAGCAAACCCAGTGTGGACTCTGGCAAAGATCACCCTCTCTTCATATATAAAAGGGAAGCATTTAGCCTGACCTCATAAAAGAGAGAACTTAAAGGACCGTTCTACACTTTGAAATCTTACCCTTGATGGCATGGAAACAAAACGCTGACCTGGGAATTTCAGCAGTTTATTTCATGTTCTGCTCAGCCCACTGTACTTCCTGAGCATGAATTGGCCATTGCATCATCCCAGGAAAATGAAGGTTATTGGGTCACTGGCTGCCCTTATAATCTGCTCAGTAAGGAATTTCTCAAGGGTATAGGCCAGTGCCCAGAATAACATTTAACAAGGTCTGGAAAATTATGCCTGCTACAGGCAGAGACCTCTTAAAAGTTTGCAGGAGGCCTACTGTTTGGATGAGTTAGCAGCACATCCCCCCTCTATAAACATCACTTGAAACAGCTGCTTCCAGGAACCATGGAGAGAAATAGCTGAGGGATAGAGTCCAGATGACTTTGCTAGTAGCTTAGTACCTTTCTTAACATACGGGCCTGTGCTAAACGGAGAAAAATCGGCATCAAGATTTTCTCGATCCTATTTGCTTCCAGAATATGTCAGGCAAACTTCTCTCACACAGCGACTTGCTCTACATGCAGTACAGGTATGTCTGAAACTTCATGAAAAACAGTACTGCCTCTTCCCTTGCAAGTGCTGTATATTCTCTGTATGTGCTGTATATGGCTTTTGAGGGACAGAACAGTATCTGCTTCCTCTGGATTGTGTACCAGACCATAAAGGACAACTCAATGGCTTTGTTCTCCAATTTGATTGCACCATTTCACCAGGGAATAGATCCTGGGATTTAAAGAAACGTCCCACCTACTGGGCAAGTGCCATGACAGATGAGATTCAGCTTTTCAAGCATGCATCATGTGAGACATACTGTAAGGTCAGATACAACAATGGCTCTACATGGCTGGAGTTAGTGTCTAAGCCACTTCTGCTGGCTGCTGTTTTTAAAAGCACTCTCTCTAGTACAGACATCAGGTCCCTGCTTGTGTCTGCAGTCAAGCCAACCCATGTACAAGTGTGTTAGTGCATCCAGTTAATTTCTCTGCTATTGCAAGTACTACCAATAGAAAACATTTTCGGGTGCTTTCATCCAATCTACCAGTTTTAATATACTTTCTAATGCTTTCCTGGAGACAGCACAAAAAAGCGCTGTCACTAGAAACCTAAATATGTTGTGCTGTGCAATCTCGGGCTCGCTCTCCACTTGCTCTGGTGATGATTTGACTATGAGTTTGCAGGCTCTCCCCAAGCTCTTCTACAGAGCTCCTCTTCATTTAGCTGTGCCTACTAGTGCTGACAGTTCCTATATGCCTGTGTGAATGACCCATTTCTGCTGTCTTTGCACTTGATCACTGTGAGAGTGACTGGAAAGCATTTCCTGCTCACATTCATCTGTTCACACTCTCTCTTTGCTGACAGGAGAGAGGTGAGTTGATGAGGAAGAGATTGTTTCAGGAAGTGATTTGGGGTGAAACTTCACTTTTTCATTTTCCATTTGTTCCTTGCCTGTGGACAGAACATAAGAGAAAAGCTCTGTCAATCCTAACTGGTGTTTCTGGCATACTGGTGCTTGGGACCACTTAATTTGGCTTTGCTTGAAAGTAGTTGAGAGACTGAAGGGAAGGAGGAAGGAAGAAAGTAGGAAAACTTCCTCATCATATGATGGATTTCTGGAGGATTTTTCTCCCAGCTGCTGCTCATAGTCCAACTCAGCTTCACAAGCCAAATTAGCTTTGTTAATGTTGCTCCAGGCTTCTTGCCTCCTCTCAAAGCTCTTTTGATTTGTTAGCACCTCTCTGGCATGAAGGTAGTCTGAAACCTGCAGAGTCTTCAAGGCAGGGTTTGGGCTACAGCAGAGCACAAAGTCAGTGCCTTCTTCCTAGACAGGGAGCACAGGGACATACAATGCTCCTGCATCGCTAACTCACAGCCACAGATACTGTTTGCACTATCCAGCTGTGGGGATATGCAGTGGAAAGCAATAAAAGTGGTGTTCTCCAGGAAGTGTTTCTGATTTCCCTCATTTATGTCTTGCGATGTCAGCTGGTCCTATGCCCAGAAAAGCTGCTGCTTGTGCTCCATCACCTGATCCCACACCACGACTACTGTTCACCTCTTCTTCAGCAAGCAATGCTGGACTGTTATCACAGTTTTTCTTCAGGCAAAGCATGAAACAGCAAATATACTAGTGACCACAATTCCACACAGGATCCTTGTGCTACAGAGGTAGATGAAATGTCTATAGACAGACACAGTGATCAAAGCTTGAAAACATTTGTGGAATAATTTCTGGTTAACAAGCCAATTTTTGTAATGGGTAACATATGAGAACAAAAGGCGCAGGGGAACATAGGCTTTGGAAAATGGAGCTTAATACAAAATTATATATTGCATATTGTTTTTAAAAAAACAATGTAAGTAGTGCTTAACTGTGATTAGAAGAAATCTAAAACATCTGCAAGAGCTCTTAAATAAACCATGGAAAGTGGGAAGAATTCAACAAATGTTGGGAAACAAAAGAACAAAGAGCTGAGTGGAATTTATGCATCTGCCTTAATATGCCAAGCTTTCCCCCATACTTGTCACTACTGCTAAGCAGAAATTGTACTTTCACTATTTCATTGTGCAAAACTTCTATTAATGACCTATAGCCCTCAAGCCTGAGAGCTGAATTTCTTTCACCATCAAGCTACATGGCTCTTGGCAATTTTCTCTCCATTTTCTTACTGACTGTAGATAATGGCATTCATTTTTCTCAGTAGAGAGAGATATTTAGGGTTAATTTGGGCAAAGAGTTAATTTGGCATCACTTCTAAACTGTTCTTAAATAAAAATGATGACATAATTGAAAAATGGGATAACCTTCAATGCTAATTTTCCTCTTGTTAGATTATGTTTTAACTTATTTTGCTTTCTCTTTATTTATATCCCCTAAAGATATTTAGGTGAAGTAGATCAACCAATGAACATCGCCTCCTTTAAACATACCTTGGCATAGCCCACAATTCAGATCCAGCACAACACTTACTGTCCTGGTTTCATCTGGGATAAAGTTAATTTTCTTTCTAGTAGCTGGTATAGTGTTATGTCTTGGATTCATTATGAGAAGGATGTTGATAATACACTGATGTTTGTAGTTGTTGCTAAGTAGTATTTATACCAAGTCAAGGATTTTTCAGCTTCTCATGCCCAGCCAGCAAGATGGCTGGAGGGGCACAAGAGGTTGGGAGAGGACACAGCCAGGACAGCTGACCCAAAGTGGCCAAAGGGATATTCCATACCATGTGATGTCATGCCCAGTATATAAACTGGGAGGACTTGGCCTAGGGAGATCACTGCTTGGGAACTAACTGGGCATCAGTCTGAGTGGTGAGCAATTACATTGTGCATCACTTGTTTTGTATATTCCAATTCTTTTATTATTATTATTATTATTGTCATTTTATTCTTGTTATTATTATCATTATTAGTTTCTTCCTTTCTGTCCTATTAAACCGTTCTTACCTCAACCCACGAGTTTTACCTTTTTCCTTCTGATTCTCTCCCCTATCCCACTGGCTGGGGGGGAGTGAGTGAGCAGCTGCGTGGTGCTTAGTTGCTGGCTGGGGTTAAACCATGGCACTTACCCAAACTTAGCAGCAGCACAGCTAGGCACCATTCCTGTCCCTTTCTTGTGGAAAGAGTTTTATCGATGCCTCTAAAATCCACAGAAGCACAAAAAGTAGAACCAGTACCCATCAAGCATGGTTACATAGGAAAATAAATTATTTCACATACCCGTGGAGAACTTTTCCTACAACCTGGGAAAAGGTTGGTTGGTTTGTTTTAAATTAGAGAAGCATCCTTCTTTAAGAGTCTAAGGTAAGTAGGATTTGGGGGAAACCACCTGTTTTGGCACAAAACACTGAACTGCATTGTACGAATGGTCAACAAAATAATTTCTCTTAATTTAGTTTTCAAATTGTTGCAGACAGTTCTGTTTAAACCATTCTTTAAATAAAATCTATTCAGAACAGTATTGCGCAGGGGCATGAGACCCAGGCAGTGAAATGTAGAAAGCTTCTTCCCTTTTCCTCTCCCTCAAATTCAAACTAAACTGTTATAGTTTTTCTCGTTATTGCTATGTTTGGCTCAGAATAAACTGCTCTCATCATGAAAAGGAAATAAAATAGGGGAAATTTCTCAGTTGTGGTAACCTGCAGCACTAGCTATAACAAAGAGAAGGGAAGGTCTTCCTCAGAAGTATTTTATTTTTCATATGACTGCTTCTGGTGCCCAATCTCTCATTTAAGACTAATTTGAGTATCGCTACTCTACATTGCTGTGAAATCCAGCTGTACAAATGGAAAAAGCTAACACCAAGTCTATGTATTCCTTCTTGTCAGGATAATTCTTCTTTGAGGTACAAATCATTGTTGTGATAAGGCAGGCAGAGATCCATTTTGTACACAAAAATGAAATTGTTAACTCTTTTCTCCATTGTTAGAGTCATTGGGACTGCAATCCCACACAATTCACCTCCTCTGTCCTTATTTAACTTACGTGCTGTGCCCACAGTGAAGCACTGACCACTCCAAATGGCCTTTAACTGCTAATTTGGATGCCAGCAATTGTCATCTTGCAGCATCAGGGAGCTCTGCACAAGCTGTGAAACCCTTCCAAAAGCAAGGCTGTGTAGACTTGCTTCTTCACATGCGCCAACAGATGGAGCCTCTGGCAGGGGCTCAGTTGCTCTAGTGCTGAAGGAGCCTCCTCTAGCTATCACGTTGGGACTTTCCAAGACACTATCTTAATTTAAAAAAAAAAAAGGCAGGGGGGAGGCAACTACTTGTAGTTTTTGCAGTAACAATACAGCATCAAAAAGTTTCTCTGTTGTAATCCTGTCCTGTGTGGTGATGAATACTTGCTGCTACTCAGGCACATGTATCTGCAAAGGCATTTTGGGATGCTGAAGCAGTACCATATTTGGCCGCTTCTCTTCCTAGTCCCTCTCTGGTTGTAGAGAAGGCTTTACATCCTGCTAGCATTCCCGGACTGCTGCTAAACATGCATTAGAAAGCTCTAATTTCAATCTTCAGAGTTGCTAAAGAGCTTTAAAGAGATGCTGACTATTTTGAAAAAGTAACAGACTTTCAAAACAACTGAAGTCAGTCTCTATGCACTTCTCTCCCACCCAGGTAATAAGTTTGTTCTCTCAGTTTTCAGCTTTGAACTTGTTTGTATCATATTTGCTTGCATACATAACATTTTTGGGGGCTGCTCCAAGTGACAGTAGTGCATAGAAATCTCTGAATTATCTGAGCCCTGAGATACTTTGCAGTTTGTGCAGCTAAACTATTCTTAAGTGTTGTAATTTTTTCCATCATTGATTTGAGTGTTTAAATTTCCTTTCCAAGTAAATTTGGTGTGTAAAGAAAGGAGGGAGTCATTCAACAAGAGCAGCTTGTCATAGGGGAAGGCCTGGAGCAGTAGTATGTCATGTTGAACAGTTTTGAGGAAACATTTTTAGCAACTCACTGGGATCACCAAATCCCTGAGGAAATGAGGGTGTATGCTAGGAAACAGAAGCATCGTATTGTAGGCCTAAAGTGCTCAATGAAGAAAGGAGAAAATTCAGAATTTAACTACAGTAGTCTTAAAGCTTTCCATGCTAAAAAGGGTAAGTGATGGAGACAGGGTAGAGAAAAGTAAGTAGCAAGTGTATATAAATCTGTTCATCTGCCCCTAAAATCTAATGGAAAACAAAGCTGAAGACTAAGAAAATCTCATAGCTTTTTTGTGCTTAATAGACCAAGTAATTTCCCTCAGTAATTTCATGAGATGTCTCTTTAAAAGTCACATTCAGCTTTAGAAATAAATGTCTACTTGCTGATATTCATACCAGCCACATTTCTAGTAGCTGTTTGCTATTTATTGGTTGCTGTAGTTCCCCGGGGCCCCAGCTGGCTGCTTCTAAGTGGATAAAAGTACAGTGTTTTCCTGAAAGAATGGGAGAGATTTTAACTATGAAGAGTTATGTCTCAATTCTCTTGCTCCAGGGTACAGCACTGGGAAAGGAGTCCCTGTCTCGGACTGTACTCCCATTAGGATGCAAACCCTTCTCAGTCCTCTAGAACTGCACACCTCGATCAAGCCTGGTGTCTCTTCAATGCAGGCTGGTGTCACACCTCAGGCAGCAGCCAATTCCACATCTTTCAGAGGAAGGACAAAGAAATCTTTTAGTGATTTCTCCATGAGCTAAACACTGTAGGTAAGCAGGTTTGACTCCCTTCCTACTTTTGGGGTGGGTTCTGTGCTGACACCTGTGATTCACAAGAAGAACAGCAGCAATTTAACATTGTTCCCATCTGCACTGCTAACCTGCAATAGGAGGTCCCTTGGCTGAGTCAAAACTACAGGGCAGCACTGGTAGCTTCAGTGCTACACCTGAAGAGAACCACGCTGTTGAAAAGGCTAATGACTTTCCTTGCCTTTCTACCTGTCCTGGTTTCAGCTGGGATAGAATTAACTGTCTTCCTAGTAGCTGGTACAGTGCTATGTTTTGAGTTCAGTATGTGAAGAATGCTGATAACACTGATGTTTTCAGTTGTTGCTCAGTAGTGTTTAGACTATAGTCAAGGATTTTTCAGCTTCTCATGCCCAGCCAGGGCACCTGACCCAAACTGGCCAACGGTGTATTCCATACCATGTGACGTCCCAGCTAGTTTAGGAACTGGGAAGGGGGGGGACAGGGTTTTTCGCCGCTCAGGGACGGGCTGGGTGTCGGTCGGCGGGTGGTGAGCAATTGCCCTGCGCATCATTTGTACATTTCAATCCTTTTATTACTACTGCTGTCATTTTATTAGTGTTATCATTATCATTATTAGTTTCTTCTTTTCTGTTCTATTAAACTGTTCTTATCTCAACCCAGGAGTTTTACTTCTTTTCCTGATTTTCTCCCCCATCCCACTGGTTGGGGGGGGAGTGAGTGAGTGGCTGCATGGTGCTTAGTTGCTGGCTGGGGTTAAACCACGACACTACCCCAGAGCAGTTTTGAAAGCCTCCTGCTTCCAAGAGTAGATGATGTAGTCTGATGCTGGGGAGTATCTTTCCAAGAAGATTCTGCACCCTTAAAGACCACATAAAAAGGTGCACTGGGCCTCTAAAAGCGCTGTTTGAAGGGCTGGCATTTTTCGTTTGGTTTTCTTTAAACAAAAACTACATGGAGTGGTCTCTTCAGGCACAGGCAAAGGCTGGCTGTAGAAAAAGGAATTCTTATTTCACAATAGAGAAGGTGATGCATGATGCATCCTGTCATCTCATAGCGATGTTCAGTTTTGTAGCCATCTATGAGTTTTAACCTGCTGCTTCAATGGAACAGACATTTGAAAGATTGCCTTGTTATTTAGACACATGGATAGATCTGAAACCAGGTTATGCTTCTTTACACAGAAATGCCAGTAGGGTTGGGAAATTTCCAGTAACATGGTGCATCAGTGCAGAAGTCTTCAATTTCAAACACTCAGTTCCCAGACTGAAGGCAGAGTTGGTGACAGAGCTGTGAGCAGCCTGGTCTGGCCCTGCACTACCCAGTCTGATACAGATGCTCCAGGATGTGCTCCACAGCTCCATGCAGCTCTGCCAGGAGACTCTGAAATGCCAACAGGCTTTCAAGTGAAAGAGGATAGAAGCAGAGTGCCTGTCACATGTAAGACTTGGATACTTTTCTGTCTTTGCAAGAAACAAAGGGGTGGTGCCTTTGATAGAGGGATACGCTCTATCTTGGCCTAGACGTGTCATAGGGTGGCACTTACGAAAGTATAACAATATGAATGAGTCTTGATAATAGCTATTGCATTCTGAGAAAATTCCCAGTCCTTGCCTTGAAGCATGAAAAGCTTATTGTGTTAGGATTTTTTAATCTTTCCATATTTTATAACTAAATATCTAATTAGTTTCTTTTTTGTAAGAAGCTGGGTGTTGTTCTTTGTATTCTGGCAAAATTCCAAGCTGAATAATTGCATTCTTAATTCTCACCACATTTCCTCCCCTCAGCAACAGTATTGTGGCATGCTACTCTACATGGAGCTCTTCCAGTGTTGGTATGTCAGAGGTATCACTTACAGCACGGCAGTTCTAGCATGCAAAGTGTGTTAGAATCAAAGGCATTGAAAAAGCATCAGCTATTATTTTTAATAAATAAATATCCTACAGCTTGAACCAAGATTTTTCATCCCAAGGAGTTTCAGAGCCCCCATGGCAAGGAGAGGAGCTGCATTCTTTTTAGGTTTCCCAAAGAGACTTGCTTTTCTTTACTAACATCTTATCACAGTACCATAAACTGATAAAAGCTGTAAATCCTCTTATAAAATTCCCTTCATTCCTTCCCTTTATGTGTTCACACAAATGCATTCACTGTCAGCAGGGACTCTCCTTGTCTCCTTTCAGAGTCTGCTGCAGTGATCAAGGCAAACCTCCAGTGCCACGCTGGAGATGGTGTCTCACTCGGGAGATGATGTTAGCCAGTTTAATACCTCATCCTCCCACAGATTTCCTGTATGACCTTAGTCAAGTCATTTAGCTTCTACACGTTATACCCCATCTGTAAAATGCGATAATTGCACATAAACCTCACAGAGATAGATGGCAAGATTAAACGCACTGAAGACTGAGAGGTGCTTTGATCTTACACTGGTCTAGTTCCTAGAGAGCTTTGCAGGGATGTGAGTATGAATCTAACTTGGAATGACACCAACCAATTCTCCTGCAGAAGAGGGATCCCAGTGGACCATGCTGGACAGTCGACTTGTCTTTTTGTTTAATGTTTGTCCATATTTTCTGAAGGAGTTCAAAGCAGCCTCTAATTTGTACTCATGTTTTTATCTCTACAGATAATTGCAGGTAAACAGGATTGAAAAGGACATCCCAGCCCCATGTCATTCTATCTAGGCAACTATACGGGAAGCATTTCTTCAGCATGCTAGATGTCAACCAGATCAGTGTGAGGGAACAGACTGCTGTATTAGTATTACTCAGGAGTGTCCCTATTTCTACTTGCCAAGATTTAATAACTTAACCTGGAGGCAAGAGTAACAAACTGAAACTTGCTCCCTACTAGACAATGCTGTTAAGCATATCTTTATAGAGGGAAGATACAACACTGGTAGGATCATGATAAAAATAACGCCAAGTTATCTAAACTAATCCCTTGTCAAATTCCCTAGATCCTTTAGGCAATGTGTGTGTAGTTAAGATGTTAATTGGTATGGGAATGTGTTGGGTAAGTTACAGCAGTTATTGCTGTTGGAGATACGCTTATCATCCACAGCTCAGTAACACACTTTGTCTGGCACTTGCTGGTGTCAAGTGCTTCAAATGTGTTGCTGGGGACAGCAGCTACCTAATCTGCTATTTGTAAATGTCACAGGCTACTGATTGTCCACACGTTTTCTCTGTTGAGATATGTGTGCCTTCTACCAGAACTAGGGGATCTAAGTAGCCCAGTACCAACAAGCAAGAAGCCATGACGTTCCTGGTTCCCTGCTTTTTAATTATCAGACAGTAAGTTCTGGACCACAAAGCTAAGAATCCAAAGCAAGGAAAATTCCCTGCCCCTGCAAGAATGAGTGATTTGAGAAAATAAATAAGTTAGGAATGTCTAGTTTTGAATGCAAGTAGCCAGATGGTTTTTACTTCCTTTCCCTGACTCCTCACACCACCATTAGTCATCTGGAGGAGGAGCGCAAATGTGCCAAAATGGAATAACGGCCAATTTGGGGTAAGATTTTTGGCAAAATCTTCAACCGGTGTAAACTGAATGCTTCATTAGAATCACCTTAACACAGGTCATGCTAGTTTATGCCATCCTGGAGATCTGACCCACTGAATCAATCCTTTAGTACCTGCTCTTGAAAGAGAAAAGGAAAACGTAAACCAGATTTTGGAAAATATAAAGATGAAATCTGCTCAAGCCCCCATGTTGTTAGTGGGGTTCAGAGGAAAAGTGCAGGGCCACTGGCCAAATTTGATAACTCCCACTTCTTTGACAGGCAGAAGCAGTTTCAACAACAGAGAAAACATAGCCACGCAGACTTGCGGTACAGCACAAAATTCAAACCTCAGGCACTCCTGCACTGACCAAATGTACCCCTCTCTTAGCACAGCTGATGCCTTTGGAAATGCATTGAAAGCTACAGTGAGTTTCCTCCCAAGCAGCTGGTTTGCTCTGACGCTGTTTAATAATAGCTATGCTTATCACCATCTTCTTTCAGTTCCCCTGCTCCTTCTCATACACTGTCATTTGCCAGGCTGGGACTCTTTCTTTGTGGTTTGCAACTACTCTGACATTGCAAGGTTACAATTAAATGATACAGTGAACAACACTGCATTTACAGCAGTCGATTCAGATGTGGGATGCATTGCTTCAAATTCCTGGCTGATTCCAATAGTGCAGGGACTTGAAACTGAGTTTCCAATGTCAGAAATCAGTGGCTATTCCTGGGTAATTAGGGATGTCTGATCTCAGGAACAGGCATGTAAATATAAACCATGAGCTCAGCAACACAGTGTTATCCTGCAAGAAATGTCAAATAATCTGCAAAAACATCTTTTTCCTTGTTCATGTCCATAGGCCAGACAGAGCTTGGGGCTACTTAATCATCCAATCTGCACCACCATCTGTTGTTATACAAGTTCCTGCAATGTTTGGCTTCTATCCTGCACAGGAATCCAATATCCTTAAACTCCACTGGAATTGATGTGAACAAAGGCAGGAGGCAACTTCTCAGTGGGTAAAATTCCTATAACCACTAAGCACAAGGTTAGGTGAAATCATGTGATTGATGTGGAAAGTTAAATATGTGTTAAAAGCTACTGTTCAGCTTTACTAGCAATGCAGCCAGGATTCTCATTTTAAGTAATGGGGCCTGTATATATCTTAAAACCAATATTTGGAGAACTAAATTCTTCCAGTTTCAGGAATACCTTGGAATTTTATAAATCATGTAATCTTTTTTTGATAGCTCAAACAGCATACACCCAAAGGTTGTCTTTTGTTAATACCTCCATAGCTAGCATTCCAGTCATACTCTTGCCTCAGCAGTAGAAATCCAACAGTGATAGTTATCACCATATTTTGTGGGCACAATCAGTGCACAGTACGATAACGTGTTTTGCAATAATAAGGCATATGTGTAAGGCTGTTGCCAGGTGAGCTGCCAAGGCAGCTTTAAAATAGCTCCAGACTAGTGGCTTTCGATTAAAGCTCCATTCTCTAGTTTATTCCAGTGGCCAGAAAGAAGCACTCCAAAACTTACATCATCTTGCTGTCTGCCAGATCCTGCTTACTCTTGCCACTTGCCTCTTGAGCAGCCAAACCTTGTCCTCTTCAGTAGCTGGTGGTAGCCACCAAATGACTATATGGGGAGCTGGGAAAGAGGCATTTGAAAAAACAGCTACTCAGATTGCCTAAAAATTCTCTGCCTGTCCGGGAACACTCTGTCAGCTGAAGGTTTTGGCAATGCTTGTGTTGTGCTTGGGAAGATTGGATAGTTGAATTTAAACCACAGCCTCAGTCCTATCTGCATATGAAGCAGAGTGGTAATAAGAAGGAGAAGAAGTGTTTGCCAAATGGAGCAAAAAAAACCCTTAATTCCAAGTGGTTATGTGCAGCAGGAATAATCTGTTCTTTGATGCGTATCTTTAACCAAAAGGTGATTGAATCAGGGTTTTTTTCACTTTTTTTTTTTTAAATATTCCCAGGAACTGTTGCAGTAATAAGTAGGGGTTTATAGCATTCTGACATACACCAGGCATCCTGGTGTGTGAAGTTTACCTAAGTACAAGGCATTAGGATGCTCGGTAGTAATGCTGACAAAACTAAACCATTGCATTTGTGATGTCCTGGGCTTACAGGGTAAGTAACTTCAGATGATCCCTCTCTTCCCACTCCTGACTGCTGTGAATTCAGGCAGTTTTGAGATCTGGGATTTTATTGTTCTTTTCTAAATAATCAGGCCAGCGCTGGGCATCAGAATTTATCCTACTGTCCTTGGCACTGATGGAGCAAGGCATTTGCTATGATGGATCAGAAATGTCTACATATATATACACTCTCTCTTGGGAGGAGGCAGAGCATCTGTATTCATAGGTAATATATTGTTTTGCAGTTGATTCCTTTATGAAAGCCTGCCCATGATGGAAAAATTCTTCTCGTGAGGTACTTAAACACAGATGTATTTTTTTTGATGGAAGTTAACTGAGGTTGTGATTCCAAAGGCCCACGAACACTGTGTGTAATTAAACTTTGGCAAAGGCAGATTATATGACTCTGGCACAGAGAAGCTTGCATCTATAAAAGGCAAGATCTGTCCTTTGTTTATTCCCTAGTAAATCAGTGAAGTATGGTATGGTATTTTAGCATCAACTTAGCATATTTTATTTTCCCCTCTAATTTACAGGACAGTGGAAAGTAGAGATTGACTAAGTTTACTAACAATTTAGAGACTGTTCATAAAAAAAAAGATTGTAAAGCAAACAGTTTCTTAGCTCTACAGACAATAGGCAGCACAGTGCATTTATGGTGTGGTATTACAAGCTTCAGGTGCCACAAGAAAGCCAACCCTGATTTAAAGCTGCGCTAGCAAGCAATAAACTTGAAATGGCGTTTAAGCAAAGGGAAAAGTCAGGCTGCATGTATGTAAGAGAAACTACTGATATAGACAAGATATCAGTGTCGTCTAATGGTACTGAAGGTTTCTCTGCAAACAGTTATCAGAAGAATAGTACAGCGCTGACTGCATCACCCATTTGCACTATGCACTGCCAGTGGGACATGATATGTATCTTCCTTAGCGTTTTACTTTGGATCAGGATTGTAGTTTTGATGTGAATCTGTCTGTTAACCTTACTTCCTGTGCTTTTGTTTGTATTGGGTGGCCCTGAGGCACACAAACTGGGTACCTTTTAGATGAAACTGGAAGATGTGATCAGACCACAAATAGGCATTCAGTCCACACAAGACTAGAGAAAGTCTGAAATAAAACTCCCTAAAGTGTATACAGGGCAAACTCTGGTCCTTAGTACCAAATGATTTGCTCTACAAATCTGTTACTTTTACACCACTTTCCTTGCTAATGTAGATACAATTGTACTTGACTATCAGCACACACACACACATATATATACGTATACTTAGCACAAGTCAGTGCCGTTTCAGTGAAACCTGCTACTATCAGTAAATAGTATTTCCTAAATATTACAGTAGCTTTATAGTCAGCTAAGTTTGCCAACTACTGTCCCATGTTCTTTAAACTATGAGCTGCAGCCAGCCCAAGGATAGATAGCTAGAGCTGTTCTAAGTAGCAGGATTCCCAGTCTCAAAGCTGAGGAAACCTAAATTCAAAGAATGTGGTTGGCAGAGAAATATGTGTTCTGATTGCTTGTTTGCACTCCACCTTGACATGACCAGCAGCGTGTGTAGATGTCCACCTCTTTGTGTAGACTGAGATAGGTAGATGTGGTGCTTAGGGACATGGTTTAGTGGTGGACTTGGCAGTGCTAAATTAACGGTTGGACTTGAGGATCTTAAAGGTCTTTTCCAACCTAAATGATTCTATGACAAATGACTGCAGTCTTGCTTTCCCTGAAGCTTCCACAACAGCAGGTTTTGATGATAACTGTTTAACCTCAGATGTAATCTAACTTGCTCTGATATTTACAGCTTTTCCACTCACACTGCTATGGGAAAACACCTTCAAAAAAGTAATTTCAGACAGGAAGAAAAGAAAGTAGTCAAACTGAAAATTTCCATCACAGTAATTTGCTACAGTTTTGACTTGTCCTGTCATTGTCTAGGATGAGATTTCAAATACTCCCAACATGAGAAGGGCAATGAGAGACAGTGTTCACTCGTACTTCCTTATTCAGCTTGAGAGAGCAGCCACAACCTCAACCCAGTGAGAAATCCCAAGTATGGCTATGAAATCGTATCTGCCAGGACTGACTGCCGCTGTGAGTGCAGTCTGATGCTTTTGCCTCTCTCCAGAAGATGTCTGCCAAGACCTATCACTCACACTGGTATCCTAAAGGCGAGACAGAGGCCTCTGCGACTCTTGGCTGTCTCGCTAAGACTGAATTCCATCAAAGGATGCAGTTCCCTTATGTGCGTATGTTTGCCATTTGCTCGCTTTAATGATTGTGTGAGTTGCCATTTGTGGTAGCCATTTCACTTGTGTTAAAGTAAATGCTGAATTATGTATGCAGCCAACAGCAGCTTTAATGTAGGCAGGCACCCTTTTAGCATTCAGAGGGGCGAACACACAGGTGGAATGAACTACAGCTGTTTGTAAACTCTTTATCCACCTTAGCAATTGTTTTGAAGTGGGAGTGATCTCCCGGGATGCTCCAACTTCTGCATGTGCCCGTGTCAATTATAAAAAAACCTGCACCTTCAGGATCCTGGAGTGTGAAGTCCTGGACACCCTGGGCCTAATTCTGAAGTCATTTACCCAAGCAAAACTGGATGTATTTCAGCTGAAGTCTGTGAAGTCATCCTGGCATGAAATGGCTTGCGAGATCAGAATCAAGACTTTCCCCTTGTCATTAAGGCTTTTTAACTGGAGTTACTTTGATCAGAAGGGAAGTAAAAAAAAACAAGGGCAAAACTCTGCCTCAGGCAAACATCCTGAAAGATTTCAATTTCTTTTTCTACCTTAGGAAAGAATGAGCTTATTTCAAATTTAGACCAGGGAGAGTCAGCTTCTGCATCAAATGTTGGACCCCTCTTCTCCACCATAAGTTCCAGTCAAGGTGCCATTTGCCTTGAGTGACATTTTGGCTAAATGCTTAAAGATCAATCCATAGTCTGCATGTGATTATTGACTATGCAAGGGAACTGCATTTAGGAAAATGTGCACACAGTTATCCTGCAGGTCTCCTTTCCTGCCAATGGAGAACTTGCATCCCACTTCTATGTATCATTCATCTTCTACAGAATCCAACATGACTTAGAAACCCTTTGCTCTTTTTCAGCAAGCTTTTGCTGAACTTCTGTTCTCTTTCTCAGAATGGTGCTTTTTTTCCTTTAATGGCAATAATTGTGGTTGTTACGTGTTCTGAGAGATGGTCACCCTTTCAGGAGTGGCATCAGTCTTCTCTGCTTGCTTTCTATTGCTGCAGCTTTATTCTCCATACCACTTAATTGACCCACTTGGTACCTCTAGTTGTTCTGGTAAGATAAGGAGATACCCATGTACCTCATGCCATCCCCCCTTTTGTCTGGTCTTTTCTCAGACTTCATGACAGCCCTGAAGTGCTTACCTTCAGCCCTAACCTTATATGTTTCTGATTTTTACATTCTCCACTTGAGTCCCATAAGCTCTCACTGCTGTCCTAAAACTCCATTCTTATGGCCAGAGTATATCTATCTTTCAATGTCTACCTAATATTTCCTCAGTCTTTATCTGCCAAGTGAGATTCCACTCTTTCCTGGCTTTTTCTTTACTTCCCCACTCCATTTCCTGTTTTACCTACTGCCTTTGCTTCAACCAAGCCCCTCATTGTAAGAGAAAATTAGGTCAAGACTGCAGAAGTAGTGGAGACAAAAATAACTGAACATTACAGAGGCCCCAAACTTCCTTGCGAACATCTCTGTGCAACACTGAATCAAAACTGGTGTTAGCATTCCAGTGGTCCTAAAGGCTCCACAGGGATCAGCTGTCTTCAAGAGAGCTCAGGTCTTCAGGAGAGAAGCCATTTTAACTCTCAGTCTCACTGTAAGGGCCTTGGAGTCACACGGCATGGGCCATAATGCATAATACAAGCATAATGCTCAAAACAATGTTAAAAGAAGACCTTAAAAGCTTTTTGAATACCCCTAGTAAATTCATTTGGCTTAACTAGAACTACCAGCCAAAACTGCGATGGGGAAAAGAAAATTCAGAACACCAGGACATGCTGAAAGTCAGAAGGTAAGCAGAAAGCTGGATTTGAAGTTGAATCTCAGTGCACACGTTTCCAGGCCACTATCTTACCTATTAGCCTAAGTGTAATCATAGATGTGTCACTCTCAACTATGTATTTTTATTTTCTGTTAATTAGTTCAGTCCCCTTTTTTGAACAACTGTTCCCTCAATCAGGACAGCTGCACAGTTTGGATGAAAAGCCACCCACAAGTGTATCCCAACTGGAGCTGTGGTAATTAAACCCAAATAATTAAGACATTCATGAGTGGCATGTGAAACCTCTGGAAACTGGCAATAAATTTTTTTGTGCAGGCTCGCGTCACAGTGGGCTGGAAGCCAGAGCTGCTGCATGTTTTTGTGCGTGCGTGTGTGGAGAGCTCACTTCTTTGGCTCTCTCAGGGAGGAACAGATCAGTATGCAAATGTCAGCTTCCTAATTAAGCACTACTTTCATGGGTTATTAAACAAACAAAAACCCCACAAAATAAACCACAGAAATATTTTGAAACAGTATTACCAATTTAAACCATTTTTTGAGTCCAAAAGAAAAATACTGTCATGTTAACTTGTATACCAAGCTTTCAGCAGACACAATTTAGATGCTAAGTTATTAACCACTGTACAACTATATTTATACTGGAAATTGCATTTGACCCTTTCAAAGAGCTTCAGATGCATGCCACACTCAGTTCCATGGTGCTATGGATACACTTGAGACTGCAGAAATGTTGTTTAATTCTTCCATTTAGCTTATGAAACTTCTGTGGATTCAGTGCACTGGATTTTAGCCCAGACTTTAATATTCAGTCTGAAGCCTTACAGAGAGAGTTCTAGAAAATACTTTTGGCATTGACAGAGTTCTTTCTTACCTGCCTATATAAGACCAGAGAAATGCTGGCAAAAAGTATGACTCAGGCACTCTCTTACACTCTGGAGTTTTCAATGTTGAATATATTCAATCCAGTCATGGTGTAAAAAGGAAGGGGGAAAAAACCCTCTTAATTCCCTAAAGTCCAGGTGTAAATCATGGAATAAAGTTCTTGTCAGCAAACTGAGAGGCTAACTTCATGAATAATGAAGTAACAAGGCTCCCTTCCTTACCTAAAGTTTCTCTTCTAAGACGTAACTTTATGCTCCACATCAACTGAAGTCCTGCAAGTAGGTTAGCTGGTAGACCTGAGGAGGGTTAAGCTCAGTGACATAAACAGGCAGAGCCTGATTTTTCCTTCCAAGCATTTCTAAGACTCCAATAGTAAAATTCTAGTGGACAGAGCCTATCTAGTGTTGTTAATTAAAATTAAACTATAGAAGATAATTGACCCATTTCCTAAAACCAGTAGGAGTAACCTACTGTAGTGAACTTAGTAAGGAATAGTGGGCTAGAGACCAAAGCTTTCCTTTAAAAAGGAGCTCTTAACCCATAACCATTCAAGTTCCATTTCCTTAACCCAATTGCCAGGACACAAGGAAGAGGCAAGAAAACAAAAAGAAAAAAAAAAGACAAGAAGTGGTTTTGTTTATCAGTAACGTAGCAAAAAAAAACCCCTCAGCCCTGATCTAAATCTAGAAAGAGGCTATTTTATAGAGTGCTTGGTCACATGCAGCACACACGCACAGATTTCCTAAACTGGAGACAGGAATTAGATCCCCGGTGAAAGATGTGAAACACTGAAAGCACTTATTTCTTACTTTGCATGACTTCAGTCTAGAAACATACTGGGCTTGTTAGAACCTGCATGCAAGTACTTCGTAGTGCATCACAAAACCGGGGGCGGGTTGCAGCCCCGATGAGCCCAGGAGCGCTGCTCACATTCTTGAGTGCCATCTGCTGGCACCTTGTCTGTTATCTCTGCCGTATACATAACCTGTGATCCTCCCAGAGGTTGTTAATCCGCACTTATGCTTCTGTGAGACAGAAGGCTATCCAAGGGTTTTTCAAAACGGAGCTGACCTGTCTCCCCATGCAAACTTTGGACCAGAGGCTCTGAGCAGCAATGCTATGGTGATGGAAAAGTAGTACATGTAGTACTGGACTATGGTTTGCACGGAGCAAGGTTGAACACACTGTGTGGTGCTGCTTTTGAGGCTACTAAAAGAGAGAACGTGGAAGGCTGATAGGCCCTTATTTAGTTAGAGATGTTTGCTTGCCTCACTTGAGAAATATGTGAGTGTATTGCTATTTTCACATAATACTCTAACAACCACTTTTTTTTTAAGACACTGTAAGTCACACTACCTCTCTTACTTGAGTCAGTAAATTGTGTGTGGGCATGTTTGGGCACAACTGTTTGTAAAATTGTACTTAATAATGAAAAAAATCTCTGTATTTTGGCATTAAAACTCTACCCTACTCTACATTTGCAGAAGGTTTGGTATTCCGTATTTCTACAGATACCAGAAAGCAATTCTCTTCTGCACAGGTACTGTTTTAGTAACCCTGATACACTATAGAAAAGCTTTATTTTTTGTTGGTCCTGACATTAGACAAGCCCTTACTCAGATTTGCACAGTGGGCAGCAGATAAATACCTGATATTGTTTCAACTTTTTGAACTGCCACAGGTGATCAAAACTCTCTGAAAGTTCAGGACCCTTAAAGTGAAGTTTATCTTACCTCACAGGAAACAGACACAATCAAGTAAGTTACTCCAGAGCTGAGAAAGGGAAGAAAGCTAGGCGGTTAGCCACTGTCTCAAGTTTATACAGAACAAATCATGGGATTTCTATGTCTGGTATTCAAAGTCTTACCTCAGCTGTTATTTCCCTGTGGGCAAGTGTCTCAGAGGTGACTCCAGGTGAGCTGGGTTCTGGGCTCTGCTCCTTGCAAGGCCTGGCATATATTGCTTGACTGGGGGTTTGGATAGGCAAGCATTGACTCATCTCACTGAAGCAAGGTAAAGACACACCTCACTAAAGCCTTGTAAGCCATGATTGTTCCTGCTCTCCGCTCTGCCCGTCTGCTAAAGCTTACCGCCCTCATGACAGAGCCATCAGAAAGGAACGGGCTGTGCTTGAGCCCTTCCCTTGTACAGGTTGGTATCTTTGCTCCATCAACTTTCATTTTTGTGGTAAATGAAGCTGGATTACATACTGGAGCCGCTGAAGTGCAGGGACATCTCTTCTGTTCTCTGTGCTGTGGTGGATGCCAGTGCTGGCACGGAGGCAGGGTACTTGGATGGGGCTGATAATGTTTCAAACCACCATGGCAAGAGTCTCTGGAGTGCAGTCAAAGCCTGTGGGGCCATTTCATAATCTCCCTGTGCCACTGAGCTCTGATCTTTACAACAGCACAATGGTCTGCTTTATCTATACTCATTAGAAAGATTTTGTGGCTGATACTGTATAATATAACCCACATGTTGCTGAGCAAAATGGCGCTTTCACTGCCCTCCCCTTTGTGGGTTTTGGCACACGGGTCTTTCTGTGTAAATGTCGTTGCACGCCCCACTATGCAGGCAGGCACATAAACGCCTTGGTGTTCACTCACAGCCCGTGTGGCCCAAGGTGTGCACATATGCCCCAAGGTGCACACGTATGCCCAGTGCCGCCTCTGGTAGGCCCTGGTTGGGGGATGAGGCAGGGCAGCGAGGCCTGGCTGCCTGCAGGCACGGCACTCCCGGCCTGCTGGGGCTCCTCAGTCAAATGCACGGTTATTTCTGCTGGTGCGAGGAAGGGGAACTGGCAGCAGAATTACCTTCTCCTAACCTCTTTTTGAGCTTTCATCAAAAGAGGTCCGACATTTCTTCTCCTCCTGGACTTCCTCTCCCTTTTGTGAGATGAGAAACAGTCTTTGCCGGAACGCAACCTCCTCCTGCCTTCTGCCCCCGTGTGTGACTGGATCCAGCGCTTTTCCCTCGCTTTTGTTGGCGGGGAGCGGGGCAGACACCACAGGGGACGAGGGAGGGCGGCACCACGCTGGGGTCCCCATCCCCTTCACCCGTCGGTGCCCCTCCGCGCCGCAGCCCTCGGCGTGGCTGCCACCAGCAGGCGGAGGGGATGCGGGGGCCGGACGCAGCAGGCGGTGAGGGGCAGGCGTGTGGCGATGCCCAGAGGCGGTGGGGCCGGCTGCTCGCCGGCTGACCGGCCTCCTCTGCGGTTTTTTGGCTCTTGAGGGAGCCCTTCTGGCTGGCAGACCTTTCTCCTCCTCCTCCTTCGCCCCCCCACCCCCCCCGGTATTTGGGGTGCCCCTGGGAAGAAATGGGAGAAGGTCCATCCAGCTTGCTTCGTGGAGGCCGTACACCTAAAATGGCTGCCATTGAGCAGGGCTGGATTTGGCCCAACAACCCAAATGCATCAGCCTGACAGGATCAGTGTAGGTTTCTGGTTTATAAAATGCTATACTGGGATTTTTGTATGTGGTGGCAGGTGCTGCTAATGCTTTTATGGGCTACTGAGGCAGAGGTGACTTATTAAGTTAGTGCGTGCTGGAGTTTTTCTTAAGCCCAGGCCCACCTCTAGACAGATCCCTATTCTGCAAATGGGACACAAGATGAACTGAGGCCATTATGAAGGTATCCCATACATGACTTTATTTTTTGTGTAATTTAACAGGATAAAGATTATGAAGAAACAGCAGCACACTGCTCAGTAAAGTTACTACAGGAAGCTGCTGCAAGAGGGAAAAGCTGCTGCTCTCCTGTCTGGGTGAATGTCTGTTATTCACAGTAGAGCAAACACAGACCTCTAAGGAAGGAGTGCAGCAGATACTGAACTGGCAAAATACAGAAGGTAAGAATAAAAGGAAAATGCAAGATCATCTCTCAGAGAGCTGAGCTGTTTACTGCTGCCTAGTTTAGCGCATGAAAATGGGGTATTTATAGCTCTTTTCTGTCACAAATCCCTACCCAATGCACCAGCAGAGCAATTTTGGCCTCTGCTTGGAATTGCTGTGGGGGACTTTTTTTCCCTGCTCTGTGACTTGTTCTGTTACTTCTAGGCCCGAGCAGTTTCTTGCACACTCACTGCAAATGCAGGAGGGGCACTGATCTGCACTGTCCCCAGACTTTTGGAGTATAGGCATACTTCAGGAGTGAGCAGTGCAGGATTTGTACCATAGCAGAAATTCTCACAGAAGCAAACTCATTGCTCTTTGATTATGGTCCCTGTACCAGCATATAAGAAGCTGTAACAGGCTGCTATGGCTACCAGAAATTCTCCACCCTCTTAACAGATGTTGATCTAGTTGAGGGAGGAGTAGGTCAATTCATGTTGCAGACTCCTGCTGAGGCAGGTGTCTCTTTAATTATTACACAGTAGTTACATAAGGAAAAAAGGAGGGGCTTTCTGAAGGCAGAAGATACATAGTTTCCTGTAAGAGAAAGCCTAGAAGAGAAAAACTCAAGACACCTTTTGTTCTCTTATTGTCTTCCCTTGTTACTGTATCAAAGCTGTAGGAAGATAGTTTTAATGGCGGAAAATACATATTGTTTAACTTACAGCATTTTAGTAAAGAGCATTAACTGTATTTGAAACACTTGCCCTTTCCATTCAGTAAGGGCTGATTTTGGAGAGCAATTGCAGTACTGGTCTAATGCCTTTTCCCCATTAAGGAATTCATGCCATTAAAATCATATGATTCACCAAATGTCATACTCCAAATAAAATGAAGTTCTATGAAAGAATTAAAACAACCTCAGCAGTGAGGTCATGCCAAATAAACAGCATCTCTGATCTGGATTCAGAGCAGCAGCTTGTGCTGGCAGCCTTTGTGGGTAGAAATGACATTTTCACTATGTATTGTTCAGTAGAAGCACCTCCAGTATTATATTTATTTAAACTGTGATTTTTGTCAGAAGTGCCACCCTGGGTTTGATACATTAATTTACTTTTTTTGAGGGGGAATAGAAAAGTACTGAAAGCAGGAGTGCACCTAAACCGACACCTAATCTCAGCCAAGCACAAGCCACCTTTTCTTCACCTCTTTTCTCCTTTGCCAAACATGTTCTGACCCAAACAGTGCCCAAGCAAATACCCCAATTCTTAATGTTTGCCAGCACTGAGTATTTTCTAATAATTGGATGAGTTTTGGAGCTTACTTTCAGCTTCTGTTAAGAAATTTCTAATACAGGTTTCCTGGGAAGCTTCAAAATGTTGAAGAAACCTTCAAAGCCACAGCAAAGATTTTGGCAGATTGCAGTAGGCGTTGGAACAGGCCTATTTTAAGGAGGAGATGAGAGGTAATTTGGCTGGGTGGAGCAAATTTCAGGCTGGATATCCGTCTCATTGTTTTACTTGGCTTAACAGTAGTGGTGCTAACACCACTCAATACTGTGATTCTGAACATATGTATTAGCAAATTCAAAATTACAATTTTAGAATTGCAAAAGTAAAATATTGATGCTATCATGATGGTGTTCTGCCTGTGATGTTAGAGTTGAGTGCCGCCAGCCTCCTGTTAATGCTGTGGTGTCTAAGAGGCTGGAGGCTTGCTGTGTTCCTTTCTCCCCAGCCAGACGAGGTTTTCTGTGCTTAGGTACTTTGCCATGCTGTCAATGTCCTTGAGCCTGGAGACCCCATCCTGCAGAGAGCTAGGGAAATGGGAGTTGCAGTTCCACATCCTCTGCTTTGCAGCATAGTCCTGAAGAACAAGATTGCAAGTTTCCCTGATGAGATCACATTGGCTGAACAACACAGGCTTCTGACAGGAGAAGCATGCAAGCTGACCTCTGAATAGAAGTGCGCCCCCAAACCACATTGATCTTTTTGTCTGAGGATTTAAAACTCTGAAAATCTGTGCGACTACAGTATCTTTTGAGGGATAGTGTCACAATCTTTGGAAGACTCAGTTGGGGTTTTTTTGGCCCATCCCTACCCTAGATACAGTGCAGTTTTTTGCTACTGCTGATGTGCTAGTTTAAGCTGTTTCACTGCTTTGGGGCTTCTGTGGATGGTGGGCTTGGACAGGATAAAAATTTAATGTTACACAGAGCTCACAGGAGAGCATTTCTGCACACCCACTGTTACTGAACTCCACATGATTCGGACTGATTAGGATCTTCTAGTTTGCATTGCCCCCTCTTGCTTGGGGTGCCTTCACTTATCTTGGAATGTGACAAGGGGAGAGAAAAACCATTCAAGTCAATACCAAGTACCTTTCTACACTGGGTCTTGTTCTTTACAAAGTATTTGTTTTGGGAGAGCTGCTGTCAAGTTTCTGTTTTCCTTTCCTGTATGAGTGGCCCCGTAAGTATAAGCCAGAGCACTAAAAGGCTATGCCTGTTTAATGAAAGGCAGGCAGAACCAAAGAACTGGCCTGCAGTGCCAGAAAACCTGGACTTTATTCCTTCCATCCACTGTTCGAGCAGCCTTTCCCTATCAGATGTCTGCCTGGAGGGCAAACAGTTGCACAAAGAGGTGAAGTTTTTTCTCCCATCTCCAAAACAACTTGGAGCTTTAGGAGAATGTCATATCTGAAGTGTGTCCAGCCTTCTCGGTAAAATGAACTCCCTCACCTACAGACCTGCCAAGCACGCTGCATTTTGCTACATACCAATCACTGCAAGGTGGCGAAAAGCAGGGCAATGTCTCATAGGCAGGCTGTCAAAGTGCAAAGGAGTTTTTCAATTTGAAAAGCTAATTGTGGGAAAGGGCTGAAGAGGGGAGGCTTTAGGCAGATGTTTTTCTCACAAGTTATAAAGACTTCTCCTATGCCTCTTTTAATTTTTTGAAATTTTGTATCTACAGATAAAGCACACGGATCCTTCAACAGTCATGCAAGGCAGTGCATTTCTTGCTTTGGAACATAAATGCATAGGGCTTTTTACCTCCAGCTTCATCCTATTTCGATACGGAAATTTTAATCTGGTTACTAAGATTTGAGTGTTTGTACCTCTAGTTTGCTTATGAATGTGCAGCCCAAACAAGCCCTGCTGTGAGACGCCCTTCTGAAAAGACTGAGTATTGAGTTTAAATCAGGCTTGCTTACCCCACACCTTGCTTCTGTCAGAGAAGGTGAGGCAGAAATTATTCTGGGTGAATATAGGATTCCTTAGACTCTCTGTATGAATGCATTTGATCAATCCAGCTTAGAAAAGTCACCTTGTTGCAAAAGCTCTCTCTGATATAGGGGACAAAAAAAAAAAAAAAAAGTTGTTTGGTTGAGCTTTTTGTAGTCAAAACTCTTTTAATGTCTGGGTAGAAGTTGGCTGCCCTAACTTTTTTTCAGTGCTCATGCAGCTGGGCTGTCACGGGTCTTGTTGCAAAGACCCGTGAAATGGGATCTCCATCCCTGGCAACAGACAGTACTTGCCCCTGCCAAGTCCTTCTGCTGGCCCCAGCCAGCCTGCAGCCAGCTCCTGCACTTAGGTTGCCTGTTTTCTTGATAGCCCCCACTGTTGCCAAAAGTGAACCCTAAAAGTGTAGTCTGCTGATGACCCCGTTTGTTAGCAGAAATGAATTTCCTGGGCAAGTCCCTGGAGTGAGCAGCCCCATGATCTTGCTGCTGTGAGATTCAGCATGCAAGAGCCATGTGCTGCATCAGGCTGTGTAGGAAGCCTACAATCTATTTCCCAGGAACAGATAAACCCAGTGATGTTCAAGATCATCTTCTTTGTACTGCTAAAACTTAGACTGTGAAACTTCTTTGTACTGGATCCCCGATTAAAATTGTCATGTCCTTTTAGTTTTTCAAAGCATTTTGTATTTACCACTGTAAAAACTACACTTCTGGAAAAATTCCTAGACAGTAGAACTGGATTTTCCCTTCTTAGTTACAAACTAGGCTGTAGCTTGAGCTTGAAATTCCTGCATTTCTTAAAGGATCTCTAGCGTTGTTCTGCTAAGCACTTAAAGAACAGTTGCCTCAGAGAAGGGGCAAGAGGTTTACTGCATTCTTTGTGAGCTGCTTAAATTCCATATAAGGATGAGGTCAGTTTGCTAGAGGCAAGTGAAAGATTTTATTACTGATTGAAGGTGTGTGGAGTCAGAGTAGAAAATAGCTTTCTTAACAAATGGTTAATTAAAAAGCAAATGTCTGATGACCTGAACAGAAAGCTGTCCCGTCCCAATCTTTACTTTCCACTATACTATGGTCATAGATACATGCTCTGTATTCAGAGAAGCTGTGCCTGGTTGCAGCTCTTCCCTTGCCCCTTATTGTAAAAAATGCAAAACAAACCCAAAGCTGTGACATCAGGGAACTGAATCCTTGTTGCTGTTGCACACTTCATACTACCCTCCTTACCGAGTGGCCGTTTGAACAGGCACTTTTCCCTTGTGCTGGGAGGTGATGATCTGGATGATAGCTTTAAGTACATATTCCTGTTAACAGCAGACTGTGTGTTGGCTCAACCCCATAATATCCTTCTCAATGTATTGTCCCAAGCAAGAGAAGAATGAGTTAGCAGAGTGGGCTGCGCGCAACTCTGTATCCAGCGTGCTTGTGGGTTGAGAGTATTTTTGTAGAGGAAGAGCAGCATAGCATCAGGATCTGCTGTCAGGCAAGTCACTTGATTTATTCGTCTAGGAATGAAGGCCTTTCTTTGAGTTCTGACATACCTTAGATTCAAAGAAAATTATAAGATAATGAGATTTCCTTTTTTCTCCGTTGTCAGTTGTAGCGATTTGGTGCTGTGCATGGCTCACTGGTGTATCTTGTTCTATGCTAAGCAACATCTTCAAAAATTGTCAGCAGAGAGCAGTGATTTAGGATCTGTTTTCTTCAGCCTATGGGGAGTGTGGATTACTTCTCCAAGCAATGGCAGAGGATAAACATCACAAGGAAAGGGGAGTGAATAATATTGGCATAAGGTTACCAGCTGGAGGCAGGCCTTACTGATAGTAGAAAAATTACCAAGATAGGCAGTATTGTTGCCTGCCTAGGAATTGTAATACTAAAAGCAAGTGGGCTGGTTAAACAGATGTGGCTCTGCAGTAAGGTATGAGTGGTGGTGCTGGTGTGTCTTCTTGGTGTGGTGACCTGGCTGCTGTACATGTACAGCACCAGCTTCAGACGTCTCTCATTGAGGAAAGAGGGGAATCTAGAATGTCATACCTAACATCTATGAAACATGTGAAAAGTAAGACATGGGCAGAGATGGACCTAAAATGGATCCAAATTACCCAAATATTTCTTTGCAGAGCC